>NC_059201.1:40306377-40640543 GCF_020615455.1 Coregonus clupeaformis | reverse complement strand
TTGTCTGCGGTCACTCCTCTGTACATGAGTGACAGTTGGCCCTGGGCCTGGTCCATCACCACCTCACAGGAGTGTCCCCTGCCGGAGCGGTCCATCTCGACCCCGTTCACATAAGCCCGCTCCTCCTCCAATGCCTTCCGCAGGTCCTCTGCCTTCTCCATCAGCTTGGAGATGTTCAGGCTCTCCACCACCTTCCGGGGCCCACCTGACTTAGTGTCCTTAGCCCCTCCGCCAGAGGACGACGAAGGAGAGGACGACATGTTGTTCTTGAGCTTGGACACTTCTGGTTTACGGCTGAGGGCGGGGAGCTTGCTCTTCCTCAGGCCGAACCAGCTGGCGATGCCGTTGGAGGCCTTCTGCTTGGGCTCAACTGCCTGGCCCCGGTCCTGCTCCTGCAGCTTAAGCATGTTCTCCTCGATGCCACGCATTACTTTCTGCTCGATGGCCGACTGGGGTACGGGTGGGCCGGTTGAGTACTGCTTCTTGTCGTCTTTCACGATGGCTTCAGTAGACGACCGCGGTGGCAGAGGAGGAGGAGGTGGGAAGCTCTCTGCATGGACAAAGTTCTTCTTCTTGCTGGCCAGGAGCTTACTTTTGTCCTCCGGCCTGGGCGGGTGTCTCTGAGCCAGGGCGCGGTCCTCGTGAGCAGGCTTGACCCCTCGGGGGTAAGAGGAAGCCTGGCCGACCTTTGAAGGGGACTTTGAGGGGACTTTAGCGGGGCTGTTTTGGGGGCTAGGGGCAGTTTTACTGTGGTGGCTCTGGGTGATGGGGCACTTCCCGTAGCTCCGCACCACTGGAGGGGTCTCTGTGTTGGAGGATGATGTGCCCATCTTGATCTTTGGACCCTCTGCTTTCGCTACATATATCCGGGGAGAGAATGATGTCTCCTGCTCTACCTTTGGTATGGATGATGGGGTAGCTGATGATTTGGCGCCTGATTCATGTATTGGACCTGGCACCCTGGGGTGACTGCCGAGGCTGGTTTTGGGGTAGGGCTTCCCTTCCAGGGAATCTGTGTATTTCTGATGTTTGTGCTGCTCTGTCCCAGTTCTCTCGCCTTCCCTTTCAGGAGTCTTGGTTTTCTCAATATTGTTGGTGGGGGGTTTACCCACGTTACTTTGTGCATCCTTCTTGTCCACGGACTGTGCGCCTACTGGCAGGTTATCTGTGCTCTTCAGTTTCCCCAGAGCAGCCAGGCGCTCTTTGAATGGGTGGTGACTGGACTCACTCTGGGATTTTCCCTGCACCAGCCTCTTGGGGGTGGAAGACCCAGGCGACGGGTCACCTCGCCTGGCTGCAGACTGGGTTGGCTCACAGATCGTCTGACTGGGCTCCAGAGCTGCACGGTGCTCCTGGTGCCTGTCCCTCATGCTGGAGTAGCTGGGGCGACTACTGTGTGCTTTACTAGCGGTGGCGGAGGACGAGGAGGGTAGGCTGAAGTGTTGGTCGGGCTTGTGCCAGACGGGGCTTTCTGAGTCAGTGTCCTGGTCAGTGTCCTGTTCAGTGTCCTGGTCATCTGGTTCTGGGGACGAGTCAGGGTGCTGTGAAGATGGGTGGCTGAGGAGGTTATCCTCCTCCTGCTGCTGATTCTCTACAGGCCCCTCAGGTTGGGTGTAAGGGAGGTACTGGGGCGTCCCATCTGACGGGCAGACATTCTCATAGTGGGCCACCTTCTGAGAGCCCCTTTGTGCGTGAGAAGAGGAGGAGGAGGGGGCTGCCTTTGTACTGCGGCTGGGTTTGGGCGCAAAGTGGCTGCTGAAAGCTATCTCCTTGACTGTGGGAGGGGGGCCCGCGCTGTCCTCTGGCTTGGGTGGCGAGGTGGGGGCAGAGTGCGTGGCAGGGTAGGGGTCTGTTTTGGAGGAGGATGAGGACAGCTGCTTCTCCCTCTCTGTGGTGGTGGCTTTGCGTGTCATTACAGGCGAGTGGTACACCTCATAGTTGTTGTTCCTGCAGGGGATCTTGGAGCTGCGGGTGAGCTGGGGACTTAGACGGAGGGGGTTGCCTGGTTGTGCCTGGTTGATCCCCGTCGGGATCTTCAGGAACTTGAGCAGCCGTGCCGGGGAGGAAATGGGGGAGGGCTTGACTTCACCCAGGCCTGAGGAAAAGGTGGGGCTGAGTGCAAGCTTACTCTTCCCAGAGGGAGGCAGGGCCTGAGCTGAGCTGGTCCTCTCGGGAACCGGGGCTGGAGAGTACAACTCCACCGCCACCTTCTTGCAGACAGACGTCTCATTGGAGGAGAAGTAGAGCCCGTTGCAGACCTGCTCGCTCACTTCCTGCTCCTCGTGATACCCTGGATCCGTCTCCATGGCAACAGGGTCTGTGTGTGAGGTAGAGGTGTGTAGGCTGTTGTTCACATTGTGCACCACTGATACGGCCTCTTCTTCCACGTAGCAGCACTCCTCCGGACTGTCCCCGTTTTGGGTCAGCGATGTTGCAATGACAGCCTTTATGTGCTTCACATCCTCACTGTGAGAGGGTTGCACCTCGACCCGAGACAGAGGTGGCGGTTTGCCAAACGGATGCCTGTCTTTGTGTCTTTGAAAGTTCCTGGTCTCCTTCCCTAGCATCCCGTTGAGGTTGGCTTGGATTAGCGAGGAGATTGGATCAGAAGAAACCAGAAGTTCTGGAGGCTGCTCTAGAGAGTCTACTGCTGTTTTGTTCATGTAGCACTGGCTTGTGCTGTCAGCAGAGAGGAGGTGGGGGAGAGCTGCTGCCTGGGGAAGGCCTGTGCTCTGTGCCGACGCCCCCTGGTCCTCTGCCCAGGCCTGCCCGTTGAGGCTCTCCACTCTGCCCGGGTGTGTGGCGCCGTGGCCCTGGGCACACTTCAGCAGGCTCTCCAGGCTACTCTTCTGGGAGAGCATTTGGCAGGACTGGCAGCCCCTCTGCTGGTGCTGTCTGTGCAGGGCATGGTCCTCCTGGAGAGCCCCTTCTCCGTTGGTGTAATCATGGATGTCTGAGTCTGAGCTGGAGTGGCGGCAGCGTGACGAGGGATGTGCTACCAGGCACTGAGAAGAGGGTAACCCCACAGAGGACATCAGGGACATCTGGTCTCTCTCCATGGAGACCAGCGCCTGACCCAGGTCGTGGTGTGGGGACAGGCAGGAGGAGGGGTGGAACTTGAGGGGGTCTGACTCCTCCAGCTTGCGCAATACTTCCAGGATGTGTGCTTTCTTTTTAAAGAATGGTGACAGGGCCTCTATGGAGGTGGCAGGGGCCGGGGCTGAGCCGGCTGTTCCGTTCTGTGTGTGGTCCCCATTGCTCTGCATAAACAAGGACATCAGTTTGTAACTCTACTACATCTTCATCAAACAATACAAACTAAAAACAACACTTCAAGTTAAGTACAGTATGGCTAAAATCAAAAGAAAATTCATGCTGCCTCCAACATCTAACACATTG
The DNA here is from genome assembly GCF_020615455.1 of Coregonus clupeaformis. Classification (NCBI taxonomy): domain Eukaryota; kingdom Metazoa; phylum Chordata; class Actinopteri; order Salmoniformes; family Salmonidae; genus Coregonus; species Coregonus clupeaformis. The sequence continues at coordinate 40,637,144 of NC_059201.1, read as the reverse complement.
CGTGCACAGCGCACCAGGAGTCATATGTATTGATTTCATGTTGACAATCGATTGTGGAGGTTCCTTTTTACCCTGATTAGAACAAAACTTGCTTGGATACTTCAGGACTTTTTGAGTGGGCCTGCAACTCATGTTTCAAGTGAATGTACTGCATTGAACTAACTGCCCAAGTCCCCAATGACCGTCACAGCAAAAGAGGACATCCTGAGAATGCTGAGCACCCCAGTCCTTACAGGGGGTGGAATAAATGAACGAAGGAGAGAAGAGTGGAGAGGCAACTGAAGTCACTTTGGTTACACATGTCCGGCCAACCATAGGAAGCAGTCGTTATCTTTAATTAAAGAAGCAATTCATTCTGTAATCAGTGAGAAAACTACTCCTCCACCCTCCTCCTCCTCCTCATCCCCTCTTCTTGGAGAGGAGCCAATCTGTTAACTAAAATAGTCACCGCCAGTGGGGACCTCTGTGATTATCAAATGAAGACAGAGGGGGGTGGGACAGAGCCACTTGTTTAGCTTACACAGACCATTCATTCTCTTCCCCTGTCATTATTTCCAATACTACTCCACTGGCATTCCCCAAAGCCATGGCACGTCAATTTGATGAATCCAAGCAACAGGCCTAGTTTCTATAGGTGAGGGCCCACTTGATTACCTCAGCATACACTGTGCATTGTTTACCCCTTTTCAATCTCCCTCCATCTCTCCCAAGTGAACCCAAAGAGCTATTGCGTGTAAATTTGACAAATCCAGTCGAATGAGGTGACTTTGAAAACCCCTCTGCCAACGCTGCAAAGTGCCTATTCTGATGCAATGATTTACGTCCACCTAATAAATTCTCAGTCTACACCTGGGAGCTCGGATAAACCCATATATATGCAGCATGTATATATACAATCTGGACGGATGCTGCACTTGGATCAGGGGAGCTGGGAGTGGTGCAGAGCTTAGCTGAGGATGTGGGTATGGTGAACTGAACGGGATTCAGTCAATACATTTCTCTACTCATGGTTCATTAAAGGCCCAGTGCAGTCAAAAACATGATTTTCCTGTGTTTGAGTAGGGTTGCAAAATTCCAGGAACTTTCAATAAATTCCCTGGTTTTCCCTAAATCCCGGTTGGAGGCTTCACGGAGTCAGGAGGGGATAAACAGGATTCCGCATTTCCTGCTTATTCCCTCCTGATTCCGGGAATCATCCAACCAGGATTTCTGTAGAACCAGGGAATTTATTGAAAGTTCCTGGAATTTTAAGTAGAGAAATGTATTGACTGACTGAATCCCATACAGTTCTGCTTCCTAAGTTGCCAGAATTTTGCATCCCTATGTTTGATATACACTGATTATACCAAACATTAGGAACACCTTCCTAATATTGAGTTGCCACCTCAGCATCCATGAGAGAGGCTTTATGTTGTAAAGTAGCCTTTCAACAGTGGACTCCATCAATGTGTGTGATGGGTTAATGGGCTCTCTTAAGGGGTGCCGCATTTACCCAAAACCTCCATCCCACTATATTTTTGTTTAAAATCCCAGGGCTATATGGAGGGTATACTAAATGCAATGTGGAGACTATGGGATGATGGCTGGGTTGCTTTGAAACTTGGGGCCAGACAGAAACCATTGCCCAAGGAGATCTGAACGAAATAAAGCCTCAACCTCAAAGAATTACGGAGGAGAGGAGATGGAGGGAGAGAAAGACAGAGAGGAATGCATAGGGCGAGTGTTTGTTCAGAGGGAAACAAAAATCTATATTCAATTTGACACCTCTCTCCCTGCCTGATAACAAGAAACCAATCAGTTGCCCTCAGGGTTGAAATGAGGGGTCTCTCTTGTTCCTTTCTTCCACTTGTTTCTCAGTCATTTGTCAGCAGGAGTCTAGTGCTGCTCCTGGGGGCAGCAATAACACCGGCCTATTTTAAGAGAGAACATTACAGAGGTGCTCGGTGAGCGCCGTTGGGGGTACTTCGGTGAGTGGGGGCAAAACAGGAGGAACTTTCACAGCAGAAAATGTTGTGGTGGCGCTAGAACATTGAGCAAGCCAATCCCCTTTAAATTATATTAATTTGTGGTTGAATTAATCCTGGGAATGCGAATGGACTTGGTTCACTGGGGGACCTCCTTGGAACATAATAAATCCTTGGAACACATCAAATTAGTGGATTTGGCTATTTCCGCCACAACCGTTGCTGACAGGTGTATAAAAATCGAACACACAGCCATGCAATCTCCATAGACATACATTGGCAGTAGAATGGCCTTACTGAGGAGTTCAGTGACTTTCAACATGGCACCGTCATATGATGGCACCTTTCCAACAAGTCAGTTCGTCAAATTTCTGCCCTGCTAGAGCTGCCCCCGTCAACTGTAAGTGCTGTTATTGTGAAGTGGAAACGTCTAGGAGCAACAATGGCTCAGCCGCGAAGTGGTAGGCCACACAAGCTCACAGAGCGGGACCGCCGAGTGCTCAAGTGCGTAAAAATAGTCTGTCCTCGGTTGCAACACTCACTACCGAGTTCCAAACTGCCACTGGAAGCAACATCAGCACAGGAACTGTTCGTTGGAAGCTTCATGAAAAGGGTTTCCATGGCCTAAGATCACCATGTGCAATGCCAACCGTCAGCTGTGATGTAAAGCTCGCTGCCATTGGACTCTGGAACAGGTAAACAAAACAACAAGGTGAAGAAAAACAATCAATTCCATTCGTTCTGCATCGCTGATCATCAGGTCCACCGCCTGTCGCTAGGCAACTGTCATTCTCTGGAGTGATTAATCACGCTTCACCATCTGGCAGTCCGACGGACGAATTTGGGTTTGGCGGAAGCCAGGAGAACGCTACCTACCTGAATGCATAGTGCCAACTGTAAAGTTTGGTGGAGGAGGAATAATGGCCTGGGGCTGTTTTTCATGGTTCGGGCTAGGCCCCTTAGTTCCAGTGAAGGGAAATGTTAACGCTACAGCATACAATGACATTCTAGATGATTCTGTGCTTACAACTTTGTGACAACAGTTTGGGGAAGGCCCTTTCCTATTTCAGCATAACAATGCCCCCATGCACAAAGTGAGGTCCATACAGAAATGGTTTGTCGAGATCGGTGTGAAAGAACTTGACTGGCCTGCACAGAGCCCTGACCTCAACCCCATCGAACACCTTTGGGATGAATTGGAATGCCGACTGCGAGCCAGGCCTAATCGCCCAACATTAATGCCCGACCTCACTAATGCTCTTGTGGCTGAATGGAAGCAAGTCCCCGCAGCAATGTTCCAACATCTAGTGGAAAGCCTTCCCAGAAGAGTGGAGGCTGTTATAGCAGCAAAGGAGGGACCAACTCCATATTAATGCCCATGATTTTGGAATGAGATGTTCGATGAGCAGGTGTCCACATACATTTACATTTATGTCATTTAGCAGACGCTCTTATCCAGAGCGAGTGCATACAATTTTTGTATATTTTTTATTTAAAAAAAATTATAATTATACTGGCCCCCCATGGGAATCAAACCCACATACCTTTGGTCATGTAGTGTATGAGTATGAAAATAAACATTGTGATTACTAACAGAAGGTGTCCAATGCTGGTGAAGCAGAGGTAAACAAAATATGAGTTTGCTGAGCTGATTAAGGGTGGTACAGAGGGCTGACACCCCCCTTTGCCCTCACAACAGCCTCAATTAGTCGGGGCATGGACTCTACAAGGTGTTGAAAGCGTTCCACAGGGATGCTAGCACATGTTGACTCCAATGCATCCCACAGTTGTATCAAGTTGGCTGGATGTACTTTGGGTGGTGGACCATTTTTGATACACACAAGAAACTGTTGAGCGTGAAAAACCCAGCTGCGTTGCAGTTCTTGACACAAACCGGTGCGCCTGGCACCAACTACCATACCCCGTTCAAAGGCACTTAAATATTTTGTCTTGCCCATTCGCCCTATGAATGGCACACATACACAATCCATGTCTCAATTGTCTCAAGGCTTAAAAATATTTTTGAACCTGTCTCCTCCCCTTCATCTACACTGATTGAAGTGGATTTAACAAGTGACATCAATAAGCGATCATAGCTTTCACCTGAAATAAAAGTTCGCAGAAATTTTCCATACACACGAAAAGCTTATTTTTCTCAAATTTTTGGCACAAATTTGCTTACATCCCTGTTAGTAAGCATTTCTCCTTTGCCAAAATAATCCATCCATCTGACAGGTGTGACATATGAAGAAGCTGATTAAACCACATGATCATTACACAGGTGCACCTTATGCTGGGGACAATAAAAGCCACTCTAAAATGTGCAGTTTTGTCACACAACACAATGCTACAGATGTCTCAAGTTGACGGAGCGTGCAATTGGCATGCTGACTGCAGGAATGTACACCAGAACTGTTGCGAGATAATTGAATGTTCATTTCTATACCATATGCAGTCTCCAACATCGTTTTAGAGAATTGTGCAGAATTTGTGCAGTGCATCCAACTGGCCTCACAACTGCAGACCACGTATAACCATGCCAGCCCAGGACCTCCAAATCCAGCTTCTTCACCTACGGGATCGTCTGAGACCAGCCACCCGGACAGCTGATGAAACTGCAGAGTATTTCTGTCTGTAATCAAGCCCTTTTGTGGGGAAAAACATATTCCCAAGTGGGGGAGGGCCTATGCCCTCCCAGGGCCACCCATGGCTGCACCCCTGTGCAGTCATGTGAAATCCATTGATGATTAGGGGCTAATTAATTTATTTCAATTTACTGATTTCCTTATATGAACTGTAACTCAGTAAAATCGTTGAAATTGTTGCATGTTACGTTTATATTTTTGTTCAGTATATGTGTTCGTAATTCTATGGTCAAAGTGAAGTTTTAGTCAGGGGTCGGGGTTTGTGTGTGGTCAGCTGCTCACCTTGAGTTCCCCTTGTCTCTGGGACACCAGCAGCTTGTCACTGTCCATGGTCAGGGGCTCTGTGCTGTCCTCCGGGACAGACACCAACTGCAACTGGAACGGGAGAGAACAGAGAAAGAGTAATGACAGTAAGGGCACCATATTGACTATTGTCATTCTCTGCACCCTCTCCTGATTTCCTTTAACCTGCCTCCTAATACACAGATAAAAATGACATTACTGGAGCGGGCCAGCCTCTTTTCATTCCTATCTCAGCCCTGAATAATTAAATTGCTTCGGCAGTGAGATGGCATCAGTTTTCCTTATGATTATTATATTCATCACAAAGAAAGGCAACAGCGGGGGAAGAGGCACTCACTCCGTATGCGAGGAAATATGTTTTTTTTTTGCTCACAGGTAAGAGACGCAAAGAGAACGACTGAAGAATACAGAAAAAAGTAGGCGTGGAGGAGAAGAGAGGGAGGGAGGGAGAAGGGGTTAGATTTGGGGGGAGTTGGGGACAGTTGAAATTTTCATTTACAGTAATAGAATGTGCCATTTTGCTCTCCTGGCAATTACAGGGCACATTTGTTTAGATTAAATACTTGAGATTTCTGCAGCAGATTGCTTCTCTCTCCTATCCCCTCGCTACCGTGGAGTGGTTGGAATACTAATAGAGTTGATAAGAAGGAGAGAGCGAAGGAGTTGGTGTTAATAAACAGAGCTGAAGAAAGAGAGAGGGAGGGAGACAAGTGGAGAAAGAGGTGCCCTGTGTCACACACTTCAAAGAAATGAAAAATATGACCAAGGTCACTGAACATCTTTATCAAAGACAATCTCTGCCTCTGTTCTTTTGAGGCCAAATTCTCAGAAACTTGATAGTTGCTGTATAACCACCTCAGCAGGGGATTCTAAAACTATACTATCACAACAGCGCTTTTGTCCTTAGTTTCTTTCAACAAGGCCAAAATGGATAGAGTAAGAGCTCCAAAGAGCTTTTGGGCTCCAAGCTACAGTCCATGTTACAATTGATGTTAGATATCAGTTGGGATAAAATACATCCAAAAGAAAAGCAAGACATCAGCCCTCATTGGGATATCTAAACATCTATCGGACCTCATATCAATGCATAATACATCACTAGCTACACTTCACTAGAAGTAACCGTTCCACATTTCACCATGACAACAGTCACCTAAGCAACAACAGAGATGAGATGAGGGAGAACTTCTCATCTCCCTCTCAAATGATTAAAATCAGAAACACTGTGCTTATTATCAAATCAAATCAAATGTTATTGGTCACATGCGCCGAATACAACAGGTGCAGACATTACAGTGAAATGCTTACTTACAGCCCTTAACCAACAGTGCATTTATTTTAACAAAAAAAGTAAAAATAAAACAACAACAAAAAAAGTGTTGAGAAAAAAAGAGCAGAAGTAAAATAAAATAACAGTAGGGAGGCTATATATACAGGGGGGTACCGGTGCAGAGTCAATGTGCGGGGGCACCGGCTAGTTGAGATAATTGAAGTAATATGTACATGTGGGTAGAGTTAAAGTGACTATGCATAAATAATTAACAGAGTAGCAGCAGCGTAAAAAGGATGGGGTGGGGGGGCAGTGCAAATAGTCCGGGTAGCCATGATTAGCTGTTCAGGAGTCTTATGGCTTGGGGGTAAAAGCTATTGAGAAGTCTTTTGGACCTAGACTTGGCACTCCGGTACCGCTTGCCGTGCGGTAGCAGGGAGAACAGTCTATGACTAGGGTGGCTGGAGTCTTTGACAATTTTGAGGGCCTTCCTCTGACACCGCCTGGTATAGAGGTCCTGGATGGCAGGAAGCTTGAAACAGCATGACACATAGGACCATATTCTCTTTTATATAAAACTTTGATAGTGTTCTAAAACAGCAATATAGTCATAACGATATAATCATAATGAACAGGAGACAAGCAAGGCAGTGGTTTAGATACAGATGTACGATCTTAATTTGATCACTCTGAGAATTTTCCTGCACACTTGAAATACACTGCTCAAAAAAATAAAGGGAACACTAAAATAACACATCCTAGATCTGAATGAATGAAATAATCTTATTAAATACTTTTTTCTTTACATAGTTGAATGTGCTGACAACAAAATCACACAAAAATGATCAATGGAAATCAAATTTATCAACCCATGGAGGTCTGGATTTGGAGTCACCCTCAAAATTAAAGTGGAAAACCACACTACAGGCTGATCCAACTTTGATGTAATGTCCTTAAAACAAGTCAAAATGAGGCTCAGTAGTGTGTGTGGCCTCCACGTGCCTGTATGACCTCCCTACAATGCCTGGGCATGCTCCTGATGAGGTGGCGGATGGTCTCCTGAGGGATCTCCTCCCAGACCTGGACTAAAGCATCCGCCAACTCCTGGACAGTCTGTGGTGCAACGTGGCGTTGGTGGATGGAGCGAGACATGATGTCCCAGATGTGCTCAATTGGATTCAGGTCTGGGGAACGGGCGGGCCAGTCCATAGCATCAATGCCTTCCTCTTGCAGGAACTGCTGACACACTCCAGCCACATGAGGTCTAGCATTGTCTTGCATTAGGAAGAATACAGGGCCAACCGCAACAGCATATGGTCTCACAAGGGGTCTGAGGATCTCATCTCGGTACCTAATGGCAGTCAGGCTACCTCTGGCGAGCACATGGAGGGTTGTGCGGCCCCCCAAATAAATGCCACCCCACACCATGACTGACCCACCGCCAAACCGGTCATGCTGGAGGATGTTGCAGGCAGCAGAACGTTCTCCACGGCGTCTCCAGACTCTGTCACGTCTGTCACATGTGCTCAGTGTGAACCTGCTTTCATCTGTGAAGAGCACAGGGCGCCAGTGGCGAATTTGCCAATCTTGGTGTTGGGCTGCACGGTGTTGGGCTGTAAGCACAACCCCCACCTGTGGATGTCGAGCCCTCATATCACCCTCATGGAGTCTGTTTCTGACCGTTTGAGCAGACACATGCACATTTGTGGCCTGCTGGAGGTCATTTTGCAGGGCTCTGGCAGTGCTCCTCCTGCTCCTCCTTGCACAAAGGCGGAGGTAGCAGTCCTGCTGCTGGGTTATTGCCCTCCTACGGCCTCCTCCACGTCTCCGGATGTACTGGCCTGTCTCCTGGTAGCGCCTCCATGCTCTGGACACTACGCTGACAGACACAGCAAACCTTCTTGCCACAGCTCGCATTGATGTGCCATCCTGGATGAGCTGCACTACCTGAGCCACTTGTGTGGGTTGTAGACTCCGTCTCATGCTACCACTAGAGTGAAAGCACCGGCAGCATTCAAAAGTGACCAAAACATCAGCCAGGAAGCATAGGAACTGAGAAGTGGTCTGTGGTCACCACCTGCAAAACCACTTCTTTATTGGGGGTGTCTTGCTAATTGCCTATAATTTCCACCTGTTGTCTATTCCATTTGCACAACAGCATGTGAAATGTATTGTCAATCAGTGTTGCTTCCTAAGTGGACAGTTTGATTTCACAGAAGTGTGATTGACTTGGAGTTACATTGTGTTGTTTAAGTGTTCCCTTAATTCTTTTGAGCAGTGTACAAACTTGTAGTGTATTCAAGGTTTAAAAAGGCTTTTACAGTGCCTTCAGAAAGTATTTACCCCCTTGACCTTTTCCACATTTTGTTGTGTTACATTTAAAATGGATTAAATTGAGATGTTGTGTCACTGGCCTACACACAATACCTCATAATGTCAAAGTGGAATTATGTTTTTAGAAATGTTTACAAGTTCATTAAAAATGAAAAGCTGAAATGTCTGACGTCAATAAGTATTCAACCCCTTTGTTATGGCAAGCCTAAATAGGTTCAGGAGTAAATATCTGCTTTATTAACAAGTTGCATAATAAAGTTGCAAGGACTCACTCTGTGTGCAATAATAGTGTTTAACATGATTTTTGAATGACTACCTCATACATTTATCTGTAAGGTCCCTCATTCGAGCAGTGCATTTCAAACAAAGATTCAACCACAAAGACCAGGGAGGTTTTCCAATGCCTCGCAAAGAAGGGCACCTATTGGTAGATGGGTAAAAAAAAAAGAAAAGGAAGCAGACATTGAATATCCCTTTGAGTATGGTGAAGTTATTAAGTACACTTTGGGATGGTGTATCAATACACCCAGTCACTACAAAGATACAGGCATCCTTCCTAACTCAGTTGCTGGAGAGGGAAAAAAAACGCTCAGGGATTTCACCATGAAGCCAATGGTTTAATGGCTGTGATAGGAGAAAACTGAGGATGGTTCAACAAAATTGTAGTTACTACACAATACTAACCTAAATGGCAGAGTGAAAAGAAGGAAGCCTGTACAGAATACAAATATTCCAAAAACATGCATCCTGTTTGCAATAAGGCACTAAAGTACAACTGCAAAGAATGTGGCAAAGAAATGAACTTTATGTCCTGAATACAAAGCGTCATGTTTGCTGCAAATCCAACACAACTCATCACATTTTCAAGCATTGTGGTGGCCGCATCACATTTTGGTTATGCTTGTCAACGGCAAGGGAGTTTTTTTAGGATAAAAGAAACGTAATAGAGCTAAGCACAGGCAAAATCCTAGAGGAAAACCTGGTTCATTCTGCTTTCCATAGACACTGGGAGAAAAATGAACCTTTCAGCAGGACAATAACCTAAAACACAAGGCCAAATAAACACTGGAGTTACTTAACAAGATGACATTGAATGTTCCTGAGTGACCTAGTTACAGTTTTGACTTAAATCGGCTTGGATATCTATGGCAAGACTTGAAAATGGCTGTCTGGCAATGATCAACAGCCACTTATGTAAATTAGATATTTCTGTATTTCACTTTCAATAAATTAGCAAACATTTCTAAAAACATGTTTTCACTTTGTCATTATGGGGTATTGTGTGTAGATGGGTAAAATAATAATATTTAACCCATTTTGAATTCAGGCTGTAACAACAAAATGTGGAATAAGTCAAGGGGTATGAATAATTTCTGAAGGCACTGTAATTTCCACCAAAATGTTACACTTGATTTTACCTAACAAAAAATGTATCAACTCATACAAAAATGTCCATTAATTATAATCGAAATTTCCTGTTGCTACAGGATAATTTTCCTGCTCTAAGAAACAGGTCAAATTAAGATAGTACATCTGTATGCACCGCGTACGAACACACACACACACACACACACACACACACACACACACACACACACACACACACACACACACACAGTTCTGAGAGCCAACGGATAGACTTAAATCCCTTCTTTGGTCACACATTCAACAACTGTCTGTCAGTACTCATGACTAATTCTCATCTTTATCAAGTGCTTTCTCCTGTCACATTCAATCTAGTTTTGCAAAAAAACTACTGAAAATAAAATGAAAAGCAACTTGTTAATTTATGCATGATTTCCAACTTACTGCTGAGAAAATAAATGTCACACACACACGTTCTGTACCTGTTTCAGAGGGCTATCCTGGGGGTGTAGTTTCTGGGCAAAGAGCTCAGTCAGGGTTCTGTTCTGTCTCTCCAGGTCAAACACACGCATCTTCAACTTAATACACTCCTCCCGCAGGTCCTAGGACAAAACACAAATAAAAAAAACTTCTCAATGACACACACACACACACACCCACACACCCCCCACACACACACACACACACACACACACACACACACACACACACACACACACACCTTGTGTAAAGAACTGCTCCTTAACTTGTTAGACTGTTGAGTCTGAACATCATTGATTTGTCTTGATGTCTTACCTTTTGACTCAGAAGTGCCTGTACCACGTGGTTGGCAACCTGAATTAAATATAATAAAAAGTTACATCTTTGCTACAGTCTGTGGTCACAAATTGAGACTGATTTTAGAGTCTTAAGAGTGGACAGTAATCATTGCAGGGTATAAAAGCTGAGACACCTTATGTAGTGGGTACAGTGACAGACAGAATACAGTGTCAGGATGACCTTCTCTGAATGTATACTGTAGCTCTATATGAAAACTCACCTCATCCAGACACCTTTCATAGGCCTCTCTCTGGCTCTCATTCGCAAGGGCCAGGGCTGAATTCTCAGCCTACAAAGGAGAGAGAAAGGAGAGAAGAGATAGACACCGATTACATACGTCTATCAAAAGCATTAATTTGACAACAAAGATCAACCTCAGGAAATTCATCCCCACCTCTGTCTCATATGATCATAGTGCATTTCAAATGTCTACACCTAGAATGAAAAAATCCCTTGATTTCACAATCCTTCCCAACAATATGTTCTGTTTAATTTCATGTAGAATTTAACAGTGTGAAAAAATTGAAGAAAGAGCAAATGATGAGGTAGATCTCCAAAAGGGGTTTGATAAAAAAAATTGCTCCTTGCTCTAATAGGTGCAGACGGAGTCAAAGAGAATCCGACCACCGTCTCATTCGCCATGATCAAAAGCGGGAATGTGTCACCCCGGCAGAGATGAAATCGAAGGGATGATAGGGGACAGACTGAGTGATGGGGAAAGAAGAAACGAAGTAGAAAGAGAAAAAAGTGGAAAGAGAGGGAAGCATTCTGAAAGATTGGAAGAATGAGAGGGAAACAGAGATAAGATGGAGAGGGTTAGTAGTTAGATTTATTGTATTTTCTTAGGATCTCTTTTAGTACTCATTTGCACTAACCTAAGAGTTAAGTAGTGGAAGAAATAAGGGGAAAGAAAATAAAGAACAGGCTGATTGGAATAAAAAGAGAGATAGAAAAAAAGTGAGAAAGAAGAAAAAAATGCATCCACAGAAACAGAGGCACTTAAGCCACCAGTGGCTGCACATCAAAACAACCCTCACATGTTTAATGCTCCCTCTGCGGTGGGTCACAGAAGCTGTGACGGGCCCAAGTGTTCAATGATCAGGGAACGGTGAAGGGAAAAGGAGGACAAGAGACCAAATCATTTCCCCGCACTACAGATTCCCATCTCAACCGAGGAGAGAAAACAGAGTTTTCGATCTGATTGTCTATGAGGTTTCGAAGCAGAACAGGAATCAGAAGCTAGCTAGTCAAAAATCACTGCATTCTCAAGTAAGGGAGTGCGTGCGTGTGCGTGCGTGCGAGAGAGAGAGTGTGTGGGCAAGCCAGTTCAGTTCAGACCAGATCAATGGCGAGATAATTTCTTAAATAGATAAACATATACACATTGGTCAATGTACAATGTTATGGAGATTTGGTTCGGCCTCTGATTTGAGCGTTAATCACCTTTAAAGCAAGGCTTGGTGGATCCCTCAGTGAGCAGAACAAGATGATCACAATCAATATAATTACAGAAATACAACCCAAAGACACTGCAGCAAGAGGAAGAGAAGCAGTAGAAATTACAGCCTGATTCACACATCAATACACTGCTGTACTAAGGGTGAAGGTGTATTCAAATAGGGACAGGGAGAAAGTTTCATCTTCGTAGTGTGTGTGTAGGGAATTTTTCTGTGTGTGTGTGTGTACAGTAGGGAGAAAAGTATTTGATCCCCTGCTGATTTTGTACGTTTGCCCACTGGCAAATAAATTATCAGTCTATAATTTTAATGGTACGTTTATTTGAACAGTGATAGACAGAATAACAACAAAAAAATCCAGAAAAACGCATGTCAAAAATGTTATAAATTGATTTGCATTTTAATGAGGGAAATAAGTATTTGACCCCCTCTCAATCAGAAAGATTTCTGGCTCCCAGGTGTCTTTTATACAGGTAATGAGCTGAGATTAGGAGCACACTCTTAAAGGGAGTGCTCCTAATCAATCAGATTCCAAACTCTCCACCATGGCCAAGACCAAAGAGCACTCCAAGGATGTCAGGGACAAGATTGTAGACCTACACAAGGCTGGAATGGGCTACAAGACCATCGCCAAGCAGCTTGGTGAGAAGGTGACAACAGTTGGTGTGATTATTCACAAATGGAAGAAACACAAAATAACTGTCAATCTCCCTCGGCCTGGGGCTCCATGCAAGATCTCACCTCGTGGAGTTGCAATGATCATGAGAACGGTGAGGAATCAGCCCAGAACTACACGGGAGGATCTTGTCAATGATCTCAAGGCAGCTGGGACCATAGTCACCAAGAAAACAATTGGTAACACACTACGCCGTGAAGGACTGAAATCCTGCAGCGCCTGCAAGGTCCCCCTTCTCAAGAAAGCACATATACAGGGCCGTCTGAAGTTTGCCAATGAACATCTGAATGATTCAGAGGAGAACTGGGTGAAGGTGTTGTGGTCAGATGAGACCAAAATCGAGCTCTTTGGCATCAGCTCAACTCGCTGTGTTTGGAGGAGGAGGAATGCTGCCTATGACCCCAAGAACACCATCCCCACCGTCAAACATGGAGGTGGAAACATTATGCTTTGGGGGTGTTTTTCTGCTAAGGGGACAGGACAACTTCACCGCATCAAAGGGATGATGGACGGGGCCATGCACCGTCAAATCTTGGGTGAGAACCTCCTTCCCTCAGCCAGGGCATTGAAAATGGGTCGTGGATGGGTATTCCAGCATGACAATGATCCAAAACACACGGCCAAGGCAACAAAGGAGTGGCTCAAGAAGAAGCACATTAAGGTCCTGGAGTGGCCTAGCCAGTCTCCAGACCTTAATCCCATAGAAAATCTGTGGAGGGAGCTGAAGGTTCGAGTTGCCAAACGTCAGCCTCGAAACGTTAATCCCTCCTGAGATGTGTGCAAACCTGGTGGCCAACTACAAGAAACGTCTGACCTCTGTGATTGCCAACAAGGGTTTTGCCACCAAGTACTAAGTCATGTTTTGCAGAGGGGTCAAATACTTATTTCCCACATTAAAATGCTAATAAATGTATAACATTTTTGACATGCGTTTTTCTGGATTTTGTTGTTGTTATTCTGTCTCTCACTGTTCAAATAAACCTACCATTAAAATTATATAGACTGACCATGTCTTTGTCAGTGGGCAAACGTACAAAATCAGCAGGGGATCAAATACTTTTTTCCCCTCACTGTGAAATATATATATATATATATATATATATATATATATATACACACATACATACATACATACATACATACATACATACAACACACACACACACACACACACACACACACACACACACACACACACACACACACAGTTGAAGTCGGAAGTTAACATACACTTAGGTTGGAGTCATTAAAACTTGTTTTTCAACCACTCCACACATTTTTTTGGCAAGTCGGTTTGGACATCTACTTTGTGCATGACACAAGTACGTTTTCCAACAATTGTTTATAGACAGATTATTTCACTTATAATTCACTGTATCACAATTCCAGTGGGTCAGAAGTTTACATACACTAAGTTGACTGTGCCTTTAAACAGCTTTGAAAATTCCAGAAAATGATATCATGGCTTTAGAAGCTTCTGATAGGCTAATGGACATAATTTGAGTCAATTTGAGGTGTACCTGTGGATGTATTTCAAGGCCTACCTTCAAACTCAGTGCCTCTTTGCTTGACATCATGGGAAAATCAAAAGAAAATCAGCCAATACCTCGAAAATAATTGTAGACCTCCACAAGTCTGGTTCATTCTTGGGAGCAATTTCCAAATGCCTGAAGGTACCACGTTCATCTGTACAAACAATAGTACGCAAGTATAAACACCATGGGACAACGCAGCCATCATACCGCTCAGGAAGGAGACGCGTTCGGTCTCCTACAGATGAACGTACTTTGGTGCAAAAAGTGAAAATCAATCCCAGAACAACAGCAAAGGACCTTGTGAAAATGCTGGAGGAAACAGATACAAAAGTATCTATATCCACAGTAAAACGAGTCCTATATTGACATAACCTGAAAGGCCGCTCAGCAAGGAAGACACTGCTCCAAAACCGCCATAAAAAGCCAGACTACAGTTTGCAACTGCACATGGGGACAAAGATCGTACTTTTTGGAGAAATGTCCTCTGGTCTGATGAAACAAAAATAGAACTGTTTGGCCATAATGACCATCGCTATGTTTGGAGTCCCTTGCAAGCCGAAGAACATCATCCCAACCGTGAAGCACAGGGGTGGCAGCATCATGCTGTGGGGGTTCTTTGCTGCAGGAGGGACTGGTGCACTTCACAAAATAGATTGCATCATGAGGAAAGAAAATTATGTGGATATATTGAAGCAACATCAAGACATCAGTCAGGAAGTTAAAGCTTGGTCGCAAATGGGTCTTCCAAATGGACAATGACCCCAAGCATACAGTGGCTTGCGAAAGTATTCACCCCCCTTGGCATTTTTCCTATTTTGTTGCCTTACAACCTGGAATTAAAATGGATTTTTTGGGTGTTTGTATCATTTGATTTACACAACATGCCTACCACTTTGAAGATGCAAAATATATTTTTTGCGAAACAAACAAGAAATAAGATAAAAAACAGAAAACTTGACTCTTTGCATAAACTTAATGTAATTGTCAATAAAAGACTGACACTTATGGAATGCTTGTAATTATACTTCAGTATACTATAGTAACATCTGACAAAAATATCTCATAACACTGAAGCAGCGAACTTTGTGAAGACCAATACTTGTGTCATTCTCAAAACCTTTGACCACGACTGTACAGCAATCTTTAAATCCAATAAGATTGAGGTCTCTTCTTTGACTAGGTCATTCCAAGACATTTAAATGTTTCCCCTTAAACCACTTGAGTGTTGCTTTAGCAGTATGCTTAGGGTCATTGTCCTGCTGGAAGGTGAACCTCCGTCCCAGTCTCAAATCTCTGGAAGACTGAAACAGGTTTCCCTCAAGAATTTCCTTGTATTTAGCGCCATCCATCATTCCATCAATTCTGACCAGTTTCCCAGTCCCTGCCGATGTAAAACATCCCCACAGCATGATGCTGCCACCACCATGCTTCACTATAGGGATGGTGTTCTCGGGGTGATGAAAGGTGTTGGGTTTGCGCCAGACATAGTGTTTTCCTTGATGGCCAAAAAGCTCAATTTTAGTCTCATCTGACCAGAGTACCTTCTTCCATATGTTTGGGGAGTCTCCCACATGGCTTTTGGCGAACACCAAACTTGTTTGCTTATTTTTTTCTTTAAGCAATGGATTTTTTCTTGACACTCTTCCGTAAAGCCCAGCTGTTTCAGATATTTTTTTTATAACCCAACCCTGATCTGTACTTCTCCACAACTTTGTCCCTGACCTGTTTGGAGAGCTCCTTGGTCTTCATGGTGCCGCTTGCTTGGTGGTGCCCCTTGCTTAGTGGTGTTGCAGACTCTGGGGCCTTTTAGAACAGGTGTGTATATACTGAGATCATGTGACAGATCATGTGACACTTAAATAAACTCCACCTGTGTGCAATCTAAGTAATTATGTGACTTCTGAAGGTAATTGGTTGCACCAGGTCTTATTTAGGGGCTTCATAGCAAAGGGGGTGAATACAACCAGTTTCATTTAAGGACCAAAGGATTGACAGCCGTCCCATATAGATATAGCAAAATAGTTGGGAAGAGATTTTTGACGTACCGATCCCATGGCATAGTGTTTATGAACTGATACGCAAAACGACACCGGATTCAAAACTTAGAATCTTTCAATTTAAATTATTATATAAAATTCTTGCTACCAATAGAATGTTATTTATATGGGGGAAACAATCTTCCCAGCGAAGAGACAGAATCATTAGATCATTTATTTTGGTACTGTCCATTTGTAGCTTGTTTTTGGACACAGGTCCAGGAATAGCTAAAGGATTGCAATATTTACCTTGAGCTAACCTTGCAGATAGCATTACTGGGTGATCTGAAAAGTCATAGTCAATCGATAAATAATATAATAATACTTTTAGAAAAAATTTTTATTTTTAATTTACAATCTGTAGAAACAATGAGAATAGAAAGGTTCAGAACTTTTGTAAAACATCACAGTACAGTTGAAAAATATATGGCAAATAGAAATCCTATATGGATGGTGTTAAGAGATAGATGGGTGGTATTGAATGGAGTTGAAGGATGGGACTAATAACAACTAACAACAACTAATAACAAGATAACTAATAATGTAAGCATACTGTGTCCATAATAAGTATATAGGTTGTAGGTTGGGAGCTTTTGTGAAAGAGCACAGTTAGAAAGATATTGCATATAGAAGCAAACCGGATGGACATCATGAAAATGATTGGAGAGGTTGAGAGTAGAAGTAGTTCAGGAGAAAAAACAAACAAAATAGAATTATTGTAAAATTGACTTTGTCCATAAAATGTATATAGTAAGTATAAGCTGGAAGTAGAGGCCTAAGCATTGTTGTTCACTAGTTTACTCCAATTAGGGAAAGGGTGGTGGGGTTGGAAAGTAATAAAGGGTAATATATATATTTTTTAAAGGATATGTATGTATGTATGTATGTATATATATACAGTGGGGAAAAAAAGTATTTAGTCAGCCACCAATTGTGCAAGTTCTCCCACTTAAAAAGATGAGAGAGGCCTGTAATTTTCATCATAGGTACACGTCAACTATGACAGACAAATTGTGAAGAAATCCAGAAAATCACATTGTAGGGTTTTTAATTAATTTATTTGCAAATTATGGTGGAAAATAAGTATTTGGTCACCTACAAACAAGCAAGATTTCTGGCTCTCACAGACCTGTAACTTCTTCTTTAAGAGGCTCCTCTGTCCTCCACTCGTTACCTGTATTAATGGCACCTGTTTGAACATGTTATCAGTATAAAAGACACCTGTCCACAACCTCAAACAGTCACACTCCAAACTCCACTATGGCCAAGACCAAAGAGCTGTCAAAGGACACCAGAAACAACATTGTAGACCTGCACCAGGCTGGGAAGACTGAATCTGCAATAGGTAAGCAGCTTGGTTTGAAGAAATCAACTGTGGGAGCAATTATTAGGAAATGGAAGACATACAAGACCACTGATAATCTCCCTCGATCTGGGGCTCCACGCAAGATCTCACCCCGTGGGGTCAAAATGATCACAAGAACGGTGAGCAAAAATCCCAGAACCACACGGGGGGACCTAGTGAATGACCTGCAGAGAGCTGGGACCAAAGTAACAAAGCCTACCATCAGTAACACACTACGCCGCCAGGGACTCAAATCCTGCAGTGCCAGACGTGTCCCCCTGCTTAAGCCAGTACATGTCCAGGCCCGTCTGAAGTTTGCTAGAGTGCATTTGGATGATCCAGAAGAGGATTGGGAGAATGTCATATGGTCAGATGAAACCAAAATATAACTTTTTGGTAAAAACTCAACTCGTCGTGTTTGGAGGACAAAGAATGCTGAGTTGCATCCAAAGAACACCATACCTACTGTGAAGAATGGGGGTGGAAACATAATGCTTTGGGGCTTTTTTTCTGCAAAGGGACCAGGACGACTGATCCGTGTAAAGCAAAGAATGAAAAGGGGCCATGTATCATGAGATTTTGAGTGAAAACCTCCTTCCATCAGCAAGGGCATTGAAGATGAAACGTGGCTGGGTCTTTCAGCATGACAATGATCCCAAACACACTGCCCGGGGAACGAAGGAGTGGCTTCGTAATAAGCATTTCAAGGTCCTGGAGTGGCCTAGCCAGTCTCCAGATCTCAACCCTATAGAAAATCTTTGGAGGGAGTTGAAAGTCTGTGTTGCCCAGCGACAGCCCCAAAACATCACTGCTCTAGAGGAGATCTGCATGGAGGAATGGGCCAAAATACCAGCAACAGTGTGTGAAAACCTTGTGAAGACTTACAGAAAACGTTTGACCTGTGTCATTGCCAACAAAGGGTATATAACAAAGTAATGAGAAACTTTTGTTATTGACCAAATACTTATTTTCCACCAAAATTTGCAAATAAATTCATTACAAATCCTACAATGTGATTTTCTGGATTTTTTTTCCTCATTTTGTCTGTCATAGTTGACGTGTACCTATGATGAAAATTACAGGCCTCTCTCATCTTTTTAAGTGGGAGAACTTGCACAATTGGCGGCTGACTAAATACTTTTTTCCGCCACTGTATGTATATATATATATATATATATATATATATATATATATATATACAGTGGGGAGAACAAGTATTTGATACACTGCCGATTTTGCAGGTTTTCCTACTTACAAAGCATGTAGAGGTCTGTAATTTTTATCATAGGTACACTTCAACTGTGAGAGACGGAATCTAAAACAAAAATTCCAGAAAATCACATTGTATGATTTTTAAGTAATTAATTTGCATTTTATTGCATGACATAAGTATTTGATACATCAGAAAAGCAGAACTTAATATTTGGTACAGAAACCTTTGTTTGCAATTACAGAGATCATACGTTTCCTGTAGGTCTTGACCAGGTTTGCACACACTGCAGCAGGGATTTTGGCCCACTCCTCCATACAGACCTTCTCCAGATCCTTCAGGTTTTGGGACTGTCGCTGGGCAATACGGACTTTCAGCTCCCTCCAAAGATTTTCTATTGGGTTCAGGTCTGGAGACTGGCTAGGCCACTCCAGGACCTTGAGATGCTTCTTACGGAGCCACTCCTTAGTTGCCCTGGCTGTGTTTCGGGTCGTTGTCATGCTGGAAGACCCAGCCACGACCCATCTTCAATGCTCTTACTGAGGGAAGGAGGTTGTTGGCCAAGATCTCGCGATACATGGCCCCATCCATCCTCCCCTCAATACGGTGCAGTCGTCCTGTCCCCTTTGCAGAAAAGCATCCCCAAAGAATTATGTTTCCACATCCATGCTTCACGGTTGGGATGGTGTTCTTGGGGTTGTACTCATCCTTCTTCATCCTCCAAACACGGCGAGTGGAGTTTAGACCAAAAACTATATTTTTGTCTCATCAGACCACATGACCTTCTCCCATTCCTCCTCTGGATCATCCAGATGGTCATTGGCAAACTTCAGACGGGCCTGGACATGCGCTGGCTTGAGCAGGGGGACCTTGCGTGCGCTGCAGGATTTTAATCCATGACAGTGTAGTGTGTTACTAATGGTTTTCTTTGAGACTGTGGTCCCAGCTCTCTTCAGGTCATTGACCAGGTCCTGCCGTGTAGTTCTGGGCTGATCCCTCACCTTCCTCATGATCATTGATGCCCCACGAGGTGAGATCTTGCATGGAGCCCCAGACCGAGGGTCATTGACCGTCATCTTGAACTTCTTCCATTTTCGAATAATTGCGCCAACAGTTGTTGCCTTCTCACCAAGCTGCTTGCCTATTGTCCTGTAGCCCATCCCAGCCTTGTGCAGGTCTACGACACAGCTACGACACAGCTCTCTGGTCTTGGGCATTGTGGAGAGGTTGGAGTCTGTTTGATTGAGTGTGTGGACAGGTGTCTTTTATACAGGTAACGAGTTCAAACAGGTGCAGTTAATACAGGTAATGAGTGGAGAACAGGAGGGCTTCTTAAAGAAAAACTAACAGGTCTGTGACAGCCGGAATTCTTACTGGTTGGTAGGTCATCAAATACTTATGTCATGCAATAAAATGCAAATGAATTACTTAAAAATCATACAATGTGATTTTCTGGATTTTTGTTTTAGATTCCATCTCTCACAGGAAAACCTGCAAAATCGGCAGTGTATCAAATACTTGTTCTCCCCACTGTATATATATACATACATGGGGGATTGGAAGTGATGCAGACAATTACATTGATGGAAGTTACAATCTATCTGCAATATTAAGCTGATCTATCCCCCCCCCCAAAAAAAGGGGGGTGAATACATATGCACGCACCACTTTTCCGTTTTTTATTTTTTTGAATTTTTTGAAACAAGTACATTTTTTTATTTCACTTCACCAATTTTGACTATTTTGTATATGTCCATTACATGAAATCCAAATAAAAATCAATTTAAATTTGTCACGCCCTGGCTCTGGGGACTCTAGTATGTTGAGCCAGGGTGTGAGTTTTCATGTGTTTTCCATTCTAGGTTAAGTATTTCTATGTTGGCCAGTGTGGTTCTCAATCAGAGGCAACGAGTGTCAGCTGTTGCTGGTTGTCTCTGATTGGGAACCACATTTAGACAGGCTGTTTTCCCACAGTGGTTGTGGGATCTTGTTCCAAGTAGGTTGTGTTTATCTAAGGATGTCACGTTATCGTTTTGTTGTTTTTGTTCGTGTTATCTTATTTAATAAATATGTTCGCAAATAACGCTGCGCATTGGTCCTCTGTTCCCGACGATCGTGACAGAAGATCCCACCAAAACTGGACCAAGCAGCGTGTCCAGGAGCCATCGCCAGGGGAATCGCTAGCGGATCTCCGTGGCAACCTCGACTGGGTCAAGCCTAGTGAAGAGCAGAGAGGGTGGACTTGGGAGCAGTGGAGGAGGAGTCTCGACTGGGTCAAGCCAAATGAAGAGCAGAGTGGTTGGACTTTGGAGCAGTGGAGGAAGAGTCTGGCGAGAGATAGGGAGGCTTGGTCCACGGGGAGGAGAGACACCCAGACATTTTTTAGGGGGGGGCTCACGCCGTGGACGACGGGGCAGCAGGAGGCCGCGATGGAGCGGTCCAGCGGGTTTGCAGAGGAGGCCGCCAGGTTAAGGGGGCCACTGGTCACAGAGGAGAGGGAAAGTGTAGAGGCACGGCGAGAGGTACTGGGGTGTGTTACCAGTCCGGTCCGGCCCGTTCCTGATCCCTGCGTAGGGCCAGTGGTGTGTGTCCCCAGTACGGTCCGGCCTGTTCCTGTCCCTCGCATCGAGCCTGTGGTGCGTGTCGTCAGCCCGGCCCGGCCTGTTCCTGCTCCCCGCACCAAGCCTATGGTGCGCGTCGCCAGCCCGGCCCGGCCTGTTCCTGTTCCTCGCATCGAGCCTGTGGTGCGTGTCGTCAGCCCGGCCCGGCCTGTTCCTGCTCCCCGCACCAAGCCTATGGTGCGCGTCGCCAGCCCGGCCCGGCCTGTTCCTGCTCCCCGCACCAAGCCTATGGTGCGCGTCGCCAGCCCGGCCCGGCCTGTTCCTGCTCCCCGCACCAAGCCTATGGTGCGCGTCGCCAGCCCGGCCCGGCCTGTTCCTGCTCCCCGCACCAAGCCTATGGTGCGCTTCGTCAGCCCGGTCCGGCCTGTTCCTGCTCCCCGCACCAAGCCTATGGTGCGCGTCGCCAGCCCGGTCCGGCCTGTTCCTGCTCCCCGCACCAAGCCTATGGTGCGCGTCGCCAGCCCGGCCCGGCCTGTTCCTGCTCCCCGCACCAAGTCAGTGGTGCGCGTCGCCAGCCCGGCCCGGTCCATTCCTGCTCTCCACACCAAGCCAATGGTGTGCGTCGTCAGTCCGGCACAGCCCGTGCCTGTTCCACCGGTGCCTGGTCCGGTACCGGTCAGCTGCTCCACGCCGGAGCTAGAGCAATCCGCTCCACCAGTGTTCAGTCCAGCTCCGGCCAGCAGGGCCAGACCGGACCAGGGGGTACTTTGGGGGTTAGAGAGGGAGTGGGGATCATGCCCGAGCCGGATCCGCCGCCAAGGCGGAGTGCCCACCCGGTCCCTCCCCTGTGGTGTTTGGTTGGCACGGTCGGAGTCCGCGCCTTTGGGGGGGTACTGTCACGCCCTGGCTCTGGGGACTCTAGTATGTTGAGCCAGGGTGTGAGTTTTCATGTGTTTTCCATTCTAGGTTAAGTATTTCTATGTTGGCCAGTGTGGTTCTCAATCAGAGGCAACGAGTGTCAGCTGTTGCTGGTTGTCTCTGATTGGGAACCACATGTAGACAGGCTGTTTTCCCACAGTGGTTGTGGGATCTTGTTCCAAGTAGGTTGTGTTTATCTAAGGACGTCACGTTATCGTTTTGTTGTTTTTGTTCGTGTTATCTTATTTAATAAATATGTTCGCAAATAACGCTGCGCATTGGTCCTCTGTTCCCGACGATCGTGACAAAATTACAGGTTGTAATACAACAAAATAGGAAAAACGCCAAGGATGATGAATACTTTGCAAGGCACTGTACTTCCAAAGTTGTGGCAAAATGGCTTAAGGACAACAAAGTCAAGGTATTGGAGTGGCCATCACAAAGCCCTGACCTCAATCCTATAGAACATTTGTGGGCAGAACTGAAAAAGCGTTTTTTTTTTTTTTCATACTAGCCCCCCGTGGGAATCGAAACCACAACCCTGGTGTTGCAAGCGCCATGCTCTACCAACTGAGCTACCTTTTGCCCTTTGCCTTGATGACAGCTTTGCACACTCTTGGCATTCTTTCAACCAACTTCATGAGGTAGTCACCTGGAATGCATTTCAATTAACAGGTGTGCCTTGTTAAAAGTTAATTTGTGGATTTTCTTTCCTTCTTAACGTGTTTGAGCCAATCAGTTGTGTTGTGACAAGGTAGGGGGGTATACAGAAGATAGCCCTATTTGGCAAAAGACCAAGTCCATATTATGGCAAGAACAGCTCAAAAAAGCAAAGAGAAACGACAGTCCATCATTACTTTAAGACATGAAGGTCAGTCAATCCGGAACACTTCAAGAACTTTGAAGGTTCTTCAAGTGCAGTTGCAAAAACCATCAAGCGCTATGATGAAACTGGCTCTCATGAGGACCGCCACAGGAATGGAAGACCCAGAGTTACCTCTGCTGCAGAGGATAAGTTCATTAGCGTTACCAGCCTCAGAAATTGCAGCCCAAATAAATGTTTCACAGAGTTCAAGTAACAGACACATCTCAACATCAACTGTTCGGAGGAGACTGTGTGAATCAGGCCAAGAAACATGAGCAATGGACATTAGACCGGTGGAAATGTGTCCTTTGGTCTGGAGTCCAAATTTGAGATTTTTGGTTACATCCGCCATGTCTTTGTCAGACGCGGTGTGGGTGAACGGATGATCTCCGCATGTGTAGTTCCCACCGTAAAGCATGGAGGAGGTGGTGTTATGGTGTGGGGGTGCTTTGCTGGTGACACTGTCAGTGATTTATTTAGAATTCAAGGCACACTTAACCAGCATGGCTACCACAGCATTCTGCAGCGATACGCCATCCCATCTGGTTTGGGCATAGTGGGACTATCATTTGTTTTTCAACAGGACAATGACCCAACACACCTCCAGGCTGTGTAAGGGCTATTTTACCAAGAAGGAGAGTGATGGAGTGCTGCATCAGATGACCTGGCCTCCACAATCCACCGACCACAACCCAATTAAGATGGTTTGGGATGAGTCGGACCAGCCAACGAGTGCTCAGCATATGTGGGAACTCCTTCAAAACTGTTGGAAAAGCATTCCAGGTGAAGCTGGTTGAGAGAATGCCAAGAGTGTGCAAAGCTGTCATCAAGGCAAAGGGTGGCTACTTTGAAGAATCTCAAATATAAAATATATTTTGATTTGTTTATCACTTTTTTGGTTACGACATGATTCCATATGTGTTATTTCATAGTTTTGTTGTCTTCACTATTATTCTTCAGTGTAGAAAATAGTAAAAATAAAGAAAAACCCTTGAATGAGTAGGTGTGTCTAAACTTTTGACTGGTACATATATACATACATACATACATACATACACACACACACACACACACACACACACACACACACACACACACACACACACACACACACACACACACACATATATACACACACACACACATATATATATATACAGTGGGGAAAAAAAGTATTTAGTCAGCCACCAATTGTGCAAGTTCTCCCACTTAAAAAGATGAGAGAGGCCATCATAGGTACACGTCAACTATGACAGACAAAATGAGAAAAAGAAATCCAGAAAATCACATTGTAGGATTTTTAATGAATTTATTTGCAAATTATGGTGGAAAATAAGTATTTGGTCAATAACAAAAGTTTCTCAATACTTTGTTATATACCCTTTGATGGCAATGACACAGGTCAACAGTTTTCTGTAAGTCTTCACAAGGTTTTCACACACTGTTGCTGGTATTTTGGCCCATTCCTCCATGCAGATCTCCTCTAGAGCAGTGATGTTTTGGGGCTGTCGCTGGGCAACACAGACTTTCAACTCTCTCCAAAGATTTTCTATTGGGTTGAGATCTGGAGACTGGCTAGGCCACTCCAGGACCTTGAAATGCTTCTTACGAAGCCACTCCTTCGTTGCCCGGGCGGTGTGTTTGGGATCATTGTCATGCTGAAAGACCCAGCCACGTTTCATCTTCAATGCCCTTGCTGATGGAAGGAGGTTTTCACTCAAAATCTCACGATACATGGCCCCATTCATTCTTTCCTTTACACGGATCAGTCCTCCTGGTCCCTTTGCAGAAAAACAGCCCCAAAGCATGATGTTTCCACCCCCATGCTTCACAGTAGGTATGGTGTTCTTTGGATGCAACTCAGCATTCTTTGTCCTCCAAACACGACGAGTTGAGTTTTTACCAAAAAGTTCTATTTTGGTTTCATCTGACCATATGACATTCTCCCAATCCTCTTCTGGATCATCCAAATGCACTCTAGCAAACTTCAGACGGGCCTGGACATGTACTGGCTTAAGCAGGGGGACACCCCCACGGGGTGAGATCTTGCGTGGAGCCCCAGATCGAGGGAGATTATCAGTGGTCTTGTATGTCTTCCATTTCCTAATAATTGCTCCCACAGTTGATTTCTTCAAACCAAGCTGCTTACCTATTGCAGATTCAGTCTTCCCAGCCTGGTGCAGTTCTACAATTTAGTTTCTGGTGTCCTTTGACAGCTCTTTGGTCTTGGCCATAGTGGAGTTTGGAGTGTGACTGTTTGAGGTTGTGGACAGGTGTCTTTTATACTGATAACAAGTTCAAACAGGTGCCATTAATACAGGTAACAAGTGGAGGACAGAGGAGCCTCTTAAAGAAGAAGTTACAGGTCTGTGAGAGCCAGAAATCTTGCTTGTTTGTAGGTGACCAA
Organism: Coregonus clupeaformis; assembly: GCF_020615455.1. NCBI lineage: Eukaryota > Metazoa > Chordata > Actinopteri > Salmoniformes > Salmonidae > Coregonus > Coregonus clupeaformis. Next base: position 40,611,434 of record NC_059201.1, on the reverse strand, counting down.
ATACTTATTTTCCACCATAATTTGCAAATACATTCATAAAAAATCCTACAATGTGATTTTCTGGATTTTTTTCTCAATTTGTCCTGTCATAGTGACGTGTACCTATGATGAAAATTACAGGCCTCTCTCATCTTTTTAAGTGGGAGAACTTGCACAATTGGTGGCTGACTAAATACTTTTTTCCCCCACTGTATGTATGTATATATATATATATATATATATGTGTGTGTGTGTGATCCTAATGTCACGTCTGAAACTCAAATCGGTTGCTCAACTACCCAACCTGAGAGCAATACGTCTAATAAGTCTCAATGGTGTGCTCTATACAAAATGTAGGTTGGCTGACATGAAGCAGAGGACCATCACCTGATTCTGCAACATTTCATAAGTCGAGGGGATATAACCACATTAACAGTAAGAGCCTCTCCATCACAGTGGCATGATTATAAAACACTAAATGTTTTTCTTTTTTTTTTAAAGCACTTTCTTTCCCACCTCTCATTCTGCCACCAGGGCCCAGGAGACAGGGTCAGAAGAGCTGGGAGACTTCAAGGTGTTGTAACAACTTTTAAAGTACTGCAGCGGTCCATAGTGCCACGTTAGGAGATTTAACACAGGCACTTAAGGCGCTAACGGCAGAGCCTTTTAGATTTGTCGATAAAGCAAAGCCCTAAAAGTAGCTGCAGGTTACTCAGTCGTGTAATATCCATCTTGTACTAAGCTGAGGAGAGTGGGAGCATGTCATGCAAAGTGGCCCCTGATTCCCCGAACATCCCTTCCAAAATACCCTTATCACCAAGAGACAAAAATTGTGAATTAGTAAAATGGGGGGAGGGATCTTTGACTGACAAAACCATTCAAATCCAATACAATTTTTCAGCATATAAATGTCATATTCACTTGCCAGGTTCTCAGTTGACTTTTATGGCCTCCCACCTATCATTACATACAGTGGGGAGAACAAGTATTTGATAACCTGCAAAATCGGCAGTGTTTCCTACTTACAAAGCATGTAGAGGTCTGTCATTTTTATCATAGGTACACTTCAACTGTGAGAGACGGAATCTAAAACAAAAATCCAGAAAATCACATTGTATGATTTTTAAGTAATTAATTTGCATTTTATTGCATGACATAAGTATTTGATACATCAGAAAAGCAGAACTTAATAATTGGTACAGAAACCTTTGTTTGCAATTACAGAGATCATACGTTTCCTGTAGGTCTTGACCAGGTTTGCACACACTGCAGCAGGGATTTTGGCCCACTCCTCCATACAGACCTTCTCCAGATCCTTCAGGTTTCGGGGCTGTCTACATGCTTTGTAAGTAGGAAAACCTGCAAAATCGGCAGTGTATCAAATACTTGTTCTCCCCACTGTACATACGTCGTGGGACAGCGTCGTGTCGGGTGAGGTTGTCTCTCTCTCTGGCGGGAGGTAAGCTTGGCTTATATGGTGTCGACTAAAGCTTAAACCATGTATTTAGATTTTATGTAGGTAGGTATTGTAGTTAGGTATTGTAGGTAGTTTATCCAGGTAGTTATTGTAGGTTATTGTAGGTAATTATTGTAGGTAAGTATTGTATTCGGCTGAGCCCGGTGAAGCACGAGGCTAGCTAACTCACTACCTGGACCAATAAAGCTAGCTAGCTAGCGGGTAGCTACTGGTAACTATTAGGACAGACGCGAACTGGCTGAATCGATTCAGTGACTAGCTTTGCACTTAACTGGCTAACAGTAGCTACTAAGGGTAAGTTATAACCTACATTTATTTTTGTTTAGTTTTTACATACTGGTAACCAGAGTCGTTCAAGGGAATTCGGGACATGGGTGACTAGTTAACGTTAGCTTGGCTCTCAGTGCGTTCGTGCCGTGGGAGGAGGGGTTAGCTCGTTGGCAGAGAGCAATGGCTAGCTAGTGTGCTAACTATTCTAGCTAACTAACTGGCTGAATAAGTTGACGACGTACTCACTCAAACTGTCAAAACTAACCCAAAACTTTACACAACGTTAGACACGGACACAAATGATCTGCTTGGCGTGTTAACACACTGGTGGTTTGTTGTAACTGAGTATTGGTGCTAAACCGTGTTATTGGAGGCTGGCATGCTAGTTGGCTTTGGCGTCATAGGATTCGGTGCCCTGGACGGTTTTCACGGAAGAATACTGTACCAAGTTAGCTAGCTGAATAAACTAAGTTAGTCTATTCCTAGAAACATTGAACCGCTGTAGTTTACAAAAATTATAATTTCTAAAGTGGAAGTTGGGAGAGTTATATTTGAGTGTTTCAGTGAAACGTAAGTGAGGGAGGCCCCGCTCTCTCGCTTTCCCAGACGTTTAGTTCATTTCATTCCGATCTCCTTTGCATTATTGTAGCCTTTTTCTGTAGCCTGTCAACTATGTGTCTGTCTATCCCTGTTCTCTCCTCTCTGCACAGGCCATACAAACGCTTCACACCACGTGGCTGTTGCCACTCTAATCTGGTGGTCCCTGCGCGCACAACCCACGTGGAGTTCCAGGTCTCTGGCAGCCTCTGGAACTGCCGTTCTGCGGCCAACAAGGCAGAGTTCATCTCAGCCTATGCTACCCTCCAGTCCCTCGACTTCTTGGCGCTGACGGAAACATGGATTACCACAGAAAACACTGCTACTCCTACTGCTCTTTCCTCGTCTAACCATGTGTTCTCGCATACCCCGAGAGCATCTGGTCAGCGCGGCGGTGGCACAGGAATCCTCATCTCTCCCAAGTGGACATTCTCTCTTTTCCCCCTGACCCATCTGTCTATCTCCTCATTTGAATTCCATGCTGTCACAGTCACTAGCCCATTCAAGCTTAACATCCTTGTCATTTATTGCCCTCCAGGTTCCCTTGGAAAGTTCATCAATGAGCTAGAAGCCTTGATAAGTTCCTTTCCTGAGGATGGCTCACCCCTCACAGTTCTGGGTGACTTTAACCTCCCTACGTCTGCCTTTGACTAATTTCTCTCTGCCTCCTTCTTTCCACTCCTTTCCTCTTTTGACCTCACAGTCTCACCGTCCCCCCCTACTCACAAGGCAGGCAATACGCTTGACCTCATCTTTACTAGATGCTGTTCTTCTACTAATCTCACTGCAACTCCCCTCCAAGTCTCCGACCACTACTTTGTATCCTTTTCTCTCTCGCTCTCCTCCAACACTACTCACTCTGCCCCTACTCAGATGGTAATGTGCCGTCGCAACCTTTGCTCTCTCTCTCCCGCTACTCTCTCCTCTTCCATCCTATCATCTCTTCCCTCTGCTAAATCCTTCTCCCTCCGATCTCCTGATTCTGCCTCCTCAACCCTCCTCTCCTCCCTTTCTGCATCTTTTGACTCTCTATGTCCCCATTCCTCCCGGCCGGCTCGGTCCTCCCCTCCTGCTCCGTGGCTTGATGACTCATTGCGAGCTCACAGAAGAGGGCTCCCTGCGGACCTGTCATCTTTTCACTCCCTCCTCTCTACATTCTCTTCCTCTGTTTCCGCTGCTAAAGCCACTTTCTACCACTCTAAATTTCAAGCCTCTGCCTCTAACCCTAGGAAGCTATTTGCCACCTTCTCCCTGCTGAATCCTCCTCCCCCTCCCTCCTCCCTCTCTGTGGATGACTTCGTCAACCATTTTGAAAAGAAGGTTGACGACATCCAATCCTCATTTATTAAGTCAAATGACACCGCTGGTCCTGCTCACACTGCCCTACCCTATGCTTTGGGATGCTTTGACTTCTTTCTCCCCTCTCTCTCCAGATGAAATCTTGCGACTTGTGATGGCTGGCCACCCAACAACCTGCCCACTTGACCCTATCCCCTCCTCTCTTCTCCAGACCATTTCCGGAGACCTTCTCCCTTACCTCACCTCGCTCATCAACTCATCCTTGACCGCTGGCCATGTCCCTTCTGTCTTCAAGAGAGCAAGAGTTGCACCCCTCCTCAAAAAACCTACACTCGATCCCTTCGATGTCAACAACTACAGACCAGTATCCCTTCTTTCTTTTCTCTCCAAAACTCTTGAGCGTGTCGTCTCTAGCCAACTCTCCTGCTATCTCTCTCAGAATGACCTCCTTGATCCAAACCAGTCAGGTTTCAAGACAGGTCATTCAACTGAGACTGCTCTTCTCTGTGTCATGGAGGCTCTCCGCACTGCTAAAGATAACTCTCTCTCCTCTGCTCTTATCCTTCTAGACCTATCCGCTGCCTTTGATACTGTGAACCATCAGATCCTCCTCTCCACCCTCTCCGAGTTGGGCATCTCCGGCGCTGCTCACTTGGATTGCGTCCTACCTGACAGGTCGCTCCTACCAGGTGGCGTGGCGAGAATCTGTCTCCGCACCACGCGCTCTCACCACTGGCGTCCCCCAGGGCTCAGTTCTAGGCCCTCTCCTATTCTCTCTATACACCAAGTCACTTGGCTCTGTCATATCCTCACATGGTCTCTCCTATCATTGCTATACAGACGACACACAATTAATTTTCTCCTTTCCCCCTTCTGATAACCAGGTGGCGAATCGCATCTCTGCATGTCTGGCAGGCATATCAATGTGGATGTCGGATCACCACCTCAAGCTGAACCTCGGCAAGACGGAGCTGCTCTTCCTCCCGGGGAAGGACTGCCCGCTCCATGATCTCGCCATCACGGTTGACAACTCTATTGTGTCCTCTTCCCAGAGTGCAAAGAACCTTGGACAACACCCTGTCGTTCTCTGCTAACATCAAAGCGGTGACCCGATCCTGCAGGTTCATGCTCTACAACATTCGCAGAGTACGACCCTACCTTACACAGAAAGCGGCACAGGTCCTCATCCAGGCACTTGTCATCTCCCGTCTGGATTACTGCAACACGCTGTTGGCTGGGCTCCCTGCCTGTGCCATTAAACCCCTACAACTTATCCAGAACGCTGCAGCCCGTCTGGTGTTCGACCTTCTCAAGTTCTCTCATGTCACCCCGCTCCTCTGCACACTCCACTGGTTTCCAGTTGAGGCTCGCATCTACTACAAGACCATGGTGCTTGCCTACGGAGCTGTGAGGGGAACGGCACCTCCTTACCTTCAGGCTCTTATCAGACCCTACACCCAAATGAGGGCACTACGTTCATCCACCTCTGGCCTGCTAGCTACCCTACCTCTACGGAAGCACAGTTCCCGCTCAGCCCAGTCAAAGCTATTTGCTGCTCTGGCACCCCAATGGTGGAACAAGCTCCCCCACGACGCCAGGACAGCGGAGTAACTGACCACCTTCCGGAGACACTTGAAACCCTACCTCTTTAAGGAATACCTGGAATAGCATAAAGTAATCCTTCTACCCCCCTCCCCCCTCCCCCCCATAAAAAAAGTGGTTGTCCCACTGGCTATCATAAGTTGAATGCACCAATTTGTAAGTCGCTCGTGGTCCTCTGTAGCTCAAATGGTAGAGCATGGCGCTTGTATCGCCAGGGTAGTGGGTTCGATCCCCGGAACCACTCATGCGTAAAAATGTATGCACACATGACTGTAAGTCGCTTTGGATAAAAGCGTCTGCTAAATGGCGTATTATTATTATAAGAGCGTCTGCTAAATGATGTAAATGTAAATGTAATAAGCATCCTATTCATTCAGAGATCAGACTGTGTTAAAACAGCTTATTTCACAGGAGGATGGAGACACCTGGTGGTCTATGATACAATTAGATGCATAAATCAGGGCTATCAAGAGTCTCAGAGTAGGAGTACTGATCTAATTTAGAATCAGGGCCCGTATCCACAAAGCATCTCAGAAAAGGTCCTACGAATCCTGCTAAAACCTGTTTTAAGACAAAAAAATAAAACTCTTAGCTCAGAGTAAGTTTAAGGATGATGTTAAGACACTGCCCAGACAAACTCTGAGCCAGGAGTAAAATCTACTTCTAAAGGTTTCTCAGCTGGTAATCACAACAATTTGAGGTACAGCAAAGATGGTGATGACGCTCATTGACATTGTTGCAAATTATGGGGAATAACCAATAGCAATGAGACATCGCCAGCTGTGAACTCCATAGCACGCTTCAGACAACCACAGTGAATGTGACTGTACATCAAATGGTGCAATAGTAAAACGTTTGATATAATTTTCACCTGACACAATCACTTTGCCTACTCTTAATTATTGCCTAATATCTTGGCATGCATAAAACATTTTTTAAAACCAATTCTGATGGTTGTTAAAATAGGAATTTTGACAATATTACCATTATATCAACACACTCGTCACTCCCGTTTAACAACTCTAAATCGCTTTGCCACAGTAGGCATCAAGTCACTCGCCGTAATGTTGCATACCGTGAAGTGGGCATGACAACGCCTCTTCCCCTCAGAAGGCTGAAAACATTTGGCATGGGCCCTCAGATCCTCAAAATGTTCTACAGCTGCACCATTAAAATAATCTTGACTGGCTGCATCACCGCTTGGTATGACAACAGCTTGGCATCCAACCGCAAGGTGCTTAAGGGGGTAGTGCGTAGGCCTAGTACATCACTGGGGCCGAGCTCCCTGCCATCCAGGACCTCTATACCAGGCGGTGTCAGATGAAGGCCCTAAGTGATGGCAAGCGGTACGGATGCACCAAGTCTGGAACCAACAGGACCCTGAACTGCTTCTACCCCCAAGCCATAATACTGCTAAATAGTTAGTCAAATTTTTCCCGGATTATCTGCATTGGCCCTTTTTGCACTAACTTTTTTTACTCATCACATATGCTGCTGCTACTGTTTATTATCTATCCTTTTGCCTAGTCACTTTATTCCTAGTTATACAGTGGGGAAAAAAAGTATTTAGTCAGCCACCAATTGTGCAAGTTCTCCCACTTAAAAAGATGAGAGAGGCCTGTAATTTTCATCATAGGTACACGTCAACTATGACAGACAAAATGAGATTTTTTTTCTCCAGAAAATCACATTGTAGGATTTTTTATGAATTTATTTGCAAATTATGGTGGAAAATAAGTATTTGGTCAATAACAAAAGTTTCTCAATACTTTGTTATATACCCTTTGTTGGCAATGACACAGGTCAAACGTTTTCTGTAAGTCTTCACAAGGTTTTCACACACTGTTGCTGGTATTTTGGCCCATTCCTCCATGCAGATCTCCTCTAGAGCAGTGATGTTTTGGGGCTGTCGCTGGGCAACACGGACTTTCAACTCCCTCCAAAGATTTTCTATGGGGTTGAGATCTGGAGACTGGCTAGGCCACTCCAGGACCTTGAAATGCTTCTACGAAGCCACTCCTTCGTTGCCCGGGCGGTGTGTTTGGGATCATTGTCATGCTGAAAGACCCAGCCACATTTCATCTTCAATGCCCTTGCTGATGGAAGGAGGTTTTCACTCAAAATCTCACGATACATGGCCCCATTCATTCTTTCCTTTACACGGATCAGTCGTCCTGGTCCCTTTGCAGAAAAACAGCCCCAAAGCATGATGTTTCCACCCCCATGCTTCACAGTAGGTATGGCGTTCTTTGGATGCAACTCAGCATTCTTTGTCCTCCAAACACGACGAGTTGAGTTTTTACCAAAAAGTTATATTTTGGTTTATCTGACCATATGACATTCTCCCAATCCTCTTCTGGATCATCCAAATACACTCTAGCAAACTTCAGACGGGCCTGGACATGTACTGGCTTAAGCAGGGGGACACGTCTGGCACTGCAGGATTTGAGTCCCTGGCGGCGTAGTGTGTTACTGATGGTAGGCTTTGTTACTTCGGTCCCAGCTCTCTGCAGGTCATTCACTAGGTCCCCCCGTGTGGTTCTGGGATTTTTTGCTCACCGTTCTTGTGATCATTTTGACCCCACGGGGTGAGATCTTGCGTGGAGCCCCAGATCGAGGGAGATTATCAGTGGTCTTGTATGTCTTCCATTTCCTAATAATTGCTCCCACAGTTGATTTCTTCAAACCAAGCTGCTTACCTATTGCAGATTCAGTCTTCCCAGCCTGGTGCAGGTCTACAATTTTGTTTCTGGTGTCCTTTGACAGCTCTTTGGTCTTGGCCATAGTGGAGTTTGGAGTGTGACTGTTTGAGGTTGTGGACAGGTGTCTTTTATACTGATAACAAGTTCAAACAGGTGCTATTAATACAGGTAACAAGTGGAGGACAGAGGAGCCTCTTAAAGAAGAAGTTACAGGTCTGTGAGAGCCAGAAATCTTTCTTGTTTGTAGGTGACCAAATACTTATTTTCCACCATAATTTGCAAATAAATTCATTAAAAATCCTACAATGTGATTTTCTGGAGAAAAAAATTCTCAATTTGTCTGTCATAGTTGACGTGTACCTATGATGAAAATTACAGGCCTCTCTCATCTTTTTAAGTGGGAGAACTTGCACAATTGGTGGCTGACTAAATATTTTTTTCCCCCACTGTACATCACATTGTAGGATTTTTAATGAATTTATTTGCAAATTATGGTGGAAAATAAGTATTTGGTCACCTACAAACAAGAAAGATTTCTGGCTCTCACAGACCTGTAACTTCTTCTTTAAGAGGCTCCTCTGTCCTCCACTCGTTACCTGTATTAATGGCACCTGTTTGAACTTGTTATCAGTATAAAAGACACCTGTCCACAACCTCAAACAGTCACACTCCAAACTCCTAGTGAATGACCTTTATCTAAACATGGATGTCTGATTATCAAGAAACTACACATATGCTGCTCCACATGAGACACAAACACTTAAATCATACATGTATCCTCTAATTCAAAATGCGATTTCAAAGAATCAAATCAAAAGCTGTACTAAACGGTTGCTTGTTGTTTTTTAAAGCCCTCAATGGATCAATCAAAGAGAAACAATGGTCCAGTCTATGGCTGTCTGTTTGTGGGAAGGATTAAAGTGTTTGAGTAGGTGTTTTGGTGTGAATCTTTAGCCAGATTACATAGGCAGCTCTGGTTGAGTTAAATGTCAGGGAGGATACCCATTATGGCTCTGGGTACTACCATTGCTGAAGGACCCTCCAAATAACCCTAGTTAACTTCATCAACTTCACTCAATACTCTACTGAGAGAGAGCTACATGGAAAATGTAACAGAGTTCAACAGTCCTAACACAATCAACAAAAAAACACCAGAAAAACAATTAACATTCAAAATAAGAAAAAAATATACATGGAAATATTGAATCCAATAATAATATTTGTAATAATTATAACAAAATAAATATTTCTGCTTGAATAACGCAAGTTTAAAATGATCTACAGCAACTAAACTTAAAGTTTGTGATCTAGATATTGATATACTGTTTATATAAACCTTTTATTTCCATAGCCTTTAAAAAAAAAGACACTTTATATATTAAATCCAAACCCATGTTCAGCACACACCACTCCTTCACAATACAGAGGCGAAAGAAATGGAAGCGAGTGCACCCACAATCACATGCCGTCTACAGCGTGAAAAACCAAACAAATTATCGTTTTTTCTTTAGGTTATGAATTGATATAGAGGTTATGTTCTATGGTTTAGATGTGTTCTGATAGTGTCCATTGTCATAGTCTTGGAGGGCCAATTTTTTATTTATTTATTTATTTGATGCTGCTCGATCCATAGTCAATATGTCCAAGAAGTACTTTTTATAAGAATTGTCCACTTGACTGATAGGTGGGCCAGAGAAATGATGCGTGCATGGTTCTAGGTTGGATATTACCCAGCCTGCTCCCTACAGGACACAGTGGGATACATACGTTCAAGATTTCAGACAGCATATCAACTACCTCAGTCCAGAATCTTTTGACGGCTGGACATTTCCAGGCTTTGATCCATCTTTTTCAACTTGTGTCTGCGTCTGTGTCGTGTGATGCATGCCCTGTGTAATATCTTAATTTGAATAAACGTATAGCTTACACAATTGGATATTGATGTTGTATTTTTCCATATTGCATCACAATGTGCTGCGGTAATAGATACACCCATGTCCTGCTCCCAACATAACTGAGTAGAGGTGTTACTATTTGTGTAGGAGAGGCCAACCAGCTTGTATAGGGCAGAAACCGTTCCTTTCCCATTAGCAACATCCCTCAGTTTGTTGTCTAAAGCACTTTTAGATCCCACATCAATACCCTTTGAGGAAATACACTTCAGAATTAATTTGAGCTGTAAATAGGATAGAAATGCTATATTATTCAGGCCAAACTCTGATATCAGCTCTTGGAATGGTATGATATCTCCATCCCTTACAACCTGCCCCACCTGACTGATGTTTTGGCGTTGCCAGGTGATATTAGCCAATGTCTTTCCCCCTGCGGTAAACAAGGGGTTGTTCCATATTATGCAACGGGTGGGTCTAATCCTGAAGGCTGATTGGTTAAAACTGCATTCCAGCTGGTGTCTATTTCACAAGTTACCACCGGCTAAATCTGACGTTGAAATGCCTATTTACTCTGTTCCATCTTTTTATAGTGGCGCAATCCACTGTCTCATCAACCCTGCCAGGAAATGTATAAACTTGATCGCCACTATAAAAAGAATCTAGACATTATCTCCCATTTCTTTTAGACTAGCATTTGGTTTTCAACAGCAGAGATTTGTATAAACCTTGCTGTCTGTCTCTCCGACCTTTTCAATATTGAATTGCGATCTCCACCATCTCATTTAAAGTGAATGTGTCCGAATGAGACAGACAGCAAATTTAGCTGGTTGTCATAGCAACACACACAACTTTTTTCAGTTGACTGGCTAAATCGATACTTTGTTGCGAAAACTAAAATGGATGTGGAACATTTCTTTTGATATTTTCAGCGGCATGACTATGGATGAATGGGAAAAAATTGTTGGCAATAAAACCCAGGCATGCAGATTTGGGGGATACTGCATTGAATGACCCAGAGAAAAGCCGCAACAAAAAAAACACAGTTAAGAATACAAACTGGGCTGGGTGGTGCTTCGGGGGCTGGCTAGCAGAGAAGAAAAAAGTTGTTCAAAACTGTCACTAAGGAAGAGTTTAACATCCTTCTCCGACAGTTTTATGGAAATGTATGAAATGGGAAGGGGGAGCAGTACAGCATATGTAGCTACCTGGCACTCCGGAGCTGGCTCAACCGGTTTCTAAATGACCCACCCATCGGTCGCAGCTGGTGCCTTATGAAGGACACTGAATTTACCACCTCAAATCATGTATTTCTGTGCAACATCAAACAGCTAAGAAGGCAAGGAAAATATATCACAAACAGCCACCCTCCCATCACCGATAAGGACATGGCCCAGCACCAAAACTCCCAGGCTCTGAATCCCGGTATACCAAGGCTCTGATCCAGAAAGTGTGGTTCGACCTCCAGTTACATCTTGGTCGAAGAGGAAAAGAGGGGAGCAGACAACTAAAGCCCAACTCATTCCTCGTAAAAACAGACGAGAACAGTCTAAGGTATGTTGTTCATAGCCTATTTGTGTTATTTCTAAGTCACACTCGTAATTAGGCTACTGGAAAACAATATTATAACAACGCATTCTCTCTCTCAGATATGCCACTCTCGCATATAACTAGGCCACAAATAATCATCTGGACCCAAGGGAGAGGGGCAGGGAGTCCAAGAGGGGATTCATGTTCGAGCAGCCAGGGAACCCACTATGCCCGGTGGCATCACTGGAGAAATATCGATCGAAATGCCCAGAGAACGCCCTTGCATTTTATCTCCACCTAAGGAGAGGAGAGTGTATCGGGGAGTCGATCTGGTACACGTCAGAGCCGATGGGCGTGAACTATCTGGCAGCACTTCTAAACTAAACTAAATTACATACACAAATCACAGCATCAGGACCACGACAGTCCAGAAACTGGCCAATACTGGTTTAGAAGCAAGAAGATTATGTCAGTGAGTGGGCATCGGTGCGAAGGTTCGCTCCATAGCTACTGGTGTCCCTCACTGACAGACAGAAAATGCTGGAGCAACATCCTGGCCGAAAACAAAGAACACTGCAGCACCATTAACACCCAAATGGCTGAAGCAAATCACATTTTATTTGTCACATGCGCCGAATACAAAAGTGAAATGCTTACTTACAAGCCCTTAACCAACAATGCAGTTTTAAGAAAGAATACCAAAAAATGAAATAAATAAAAGTAACAAATAATTAAAGAGCGTAGAGGCTGTTTAGAAGGCTCTTGGACCTGACTTGGCGCTCAGGTATCGCTTGCGGTGCGGGCCGTATGCACTACCCTCTGTAGTGCCTTGCGGTCGGAGGCCGAGCAGTTGCCATACCTGGCAGTGATGCAACCAGTCAGGATGCTCTCGATGGTGCAGCTGTAGAACCTTTTGACGATCTGAGGACCCATGCCAAATCTTTTCAGTCTCCTTAGGGGGAATAGGTTTTGTCGTGCCCTCTTCACGACTGTCTTGGTGTGCTTGGACCATGATAGTTTGTTGGTGATGTGGATACCAAGGAACTTGAAGCTCTCAACCTGCTCCACTACAGCCCCGTCGATGAGAATGGGGGCGTGCTCCGTCCTCTTCTTTTTCCTGTAGTCCACAATCATCTCCTTTGTCTTGATCACGTTGAGGGAGAGGTTGTTGTCCTGGCACCACGCGGCCAGGTCTCGGACCTCCTCCCTATAGGCTGTCTCGCCATTGTCGGTGATCAGGTCTACCACTGTTGTGTCATCTGCAAACTTAATGGTGTTGGAGTCGTGCCTGGCCATGCAGTCATGAGTGAACAGGGAGTACAGGAGGAGTACAGGAGGATGTGTTGTTACCTACCCTTACCACCTGGGGGCGGGCCGTCAGGAAGTCCAGGATCCAGTTGCAGATGGAGGTGTTTAGTCCCAGGGTCCTTAGATTAGTGATGAGCTGTAGTCAATGAATAGCATTCTCACATAGATGTTCCTTTTGTCCAGGTGTGAAAGGGCAGTGTGGAGCGCAAGAGAAATTGCATCATCTGTGGATTTGTTGGGGCAGTATGCAAATTGGGAGTGGGACTAGGGTTTCTGGGATAATGGTGTTGATGTGAGCCATGACCAGCCTTTCAAAGCACTTCATGGCTACAGACGTGAGTGCTACGGGTCAGTAGTCATTTAGGCAGGTTATCTTAGTGTTCTTGGGCACAGGGACTATGGTGGTCTGCTTGAAACATGTTGGTATTACAGACTCAGACAGGAAGAGGTTGAAAATGTCAGTGAAGACCACTTGCCAGTTGGTAAGCGCATGCTCGGAGTACACGTCCTGGTAATCCGTCTGGCCCTGTGGCCTTGTGAATGTTGACCTGTTTAAAGGTCTTACTCACATCGGCTACAGAGAGCGTGATCACACAGTCGTCCGGAACGGCTGATGCTCTGATGCATGTTTCAGTGTTACTTGCCTCGAAGCGAGCATAGAAGTAATTTAGCTTGTCTGGTAGGCTCGTGTCACTGGGCAGCTCGCGGCTGTGCTTCCCTTTGTAGTCTGTAATAGTTTGCAAGCCCTGCCACATCCGACGAGTGTCGGTGTACTACGATTCGATCTTAGACCTGTATTGATGCTTTGCCTGTCTGATGGTTCGTCTGAGGGCATAGCGGGATTTCTTATAAGCTTCCGGGTTAAAGTCACGCTCCTTGAAAGCGGCAGCTCTACCCTTTAGCTCAGTGCGGATGTTGCCTGTAATCCATGGCTTCTGGTTGTGGTATGTACAGTGAGGGAAAAAAGTATTTGATCCCCTGCTGATTTTGTACGTTTGCCCACTGACAAAGACATGATCAGTCTATAATTTTAATGGTAGGTTTATTTGAACAGTGAGAGACAGAATAACAACAATAAAATCCAGAAAAACACATGTCAAAAATGTTATAAATTGATTTGCATTTTAATGAGGGAAATAAGTATTTGACCCCTCTGCAAAACATGACTTAGTACTTGGTGGTAAAACCCTTGTTGGCAATCACAGAGGTCAGACGTTTCTTGTAGTTGGCCACCAGGTTTGCACACATCTCAGGAGGGATTTTGTTCCACTCCTCTTTGCAGATCTTCTCCAAGTCATTAAGGTTTCGAGGCTGACGTTTGGCAACTCAAACCTTCAGCTCCCTCCACAGATTTTCTATGGGATTAAGGTCTGGAGACTGGCTAGGCCACTCCAGGACCTTAATGTGCTTCTTCTTGAGCCACTCCTTTGTTGCCTTGGCCGTGTGTTTTGGGTCATTGTCATGCTGGAATACCCATCCACGACCCATTTTCAATGCCCTGGCTGAGGGAAGGAGGTTCTCACCCAAGATTTGACGGTACATGGCACCGTCCATCGTCCCTTTGATGCGGTGAAGTTGTCCTGTCCGCTTAGCAGAAAAACACCCCCAAAGCATAATGTTTCCACCTCCATGTTTGACGGTGGGGATGGTGTTCTTGGGGTCATAGACAGCATTCCTCCTTCTCCAAACACGGCGAGTTGAGTTGATGCCAAAGAGCTCGATTTTGGTCTCATCTGACCACAACACTTTCACCCAGTTCTCCTCTGAATCATTCAGATGTTCATTGGCAAACTTCAGACGGGCTTGTATATGTGCTTTCTTGAGCAGGGGGACCTTGCGGGTGCTGCAGGATTTCAGTCCTTCACGGCGTAGTGTGTTACCAATTGTTTTCTTGGTGACTATGGTCCCAGCTGCCTTGAGATCATTGACAAGATCCTCCTGTGTAGTTCTGGGCTGATTCCTCACCGTTCTCATGATCATTGCAACTCCACGAGGTGAGATCTTGCATGGAGCCCCAGGCCGAAGGAGATTGACAGTTCTTTTGTGTTTCTTCCATTTGCGAATAATCGCACCAACTGTTGTCACCTTCTCACCAAGCTGCTTGGCGATGGTCTTGTAGCCCATTCCAGCCTTGTGTAGGTCTACAATCTTGTCCCTGACATCCTTGGAGAGCTCTTTGGTCTTGGCCATGGTGGAGAGTTTGGAATCGGATTGATTGATTACTTCTGTGGACAAGTGTCTTTTATACAGGTAACAAGCTGAGATTAGGAGCACTCCCTTTAAGAGTGTGCTCCTAATCTCAGCTCGTTACCTGTATAAAAGACACCTGGGAGCCAGAAATCTTTCTGATTGAGAGGGGGTCAAATACTTATTTCCCTCATTAAAATGCAAATCAATTTATAACATTTTTGACATGCGTTTTTCTGGATTTTTTTGTTGTTATTCTGTCTCTCACTGTTCAAATAAACCTACCATTAAAATTATAGACTGATCATTTCTTTGTCAGTGGGCAAACTTACAAAATCAGCAGGGGATCAAATACTTTTTTCCCTCACTGTAGCTTGTGCAGAAATAGGAGCATAAATGTTTACAAGAGTACATGTTTCATTTTGTAAAAAACCTGACAATTCCATATGCCATATTTGTCGAGATTCTTTTAGCTACTAAGATACTGACATGCCTGGCTGCTCCATTACCTGGTGCTGAAAATACTTGACCAACCCATCTCTGCCTTAACTTTAAAGATTAATTCTCATTAAAAAGGTGTTTCTTGTAACATGGCCACATCACAGGCTAGGGATTTCAAATGAGAAAGCATTTGACTTTATTCGAAATCCCATTCACATTCCATGAAATCAGATTGATATAGTATTAGATCCCATTTGTTACAATGTGTATAATATCAGCCTTAGCATTACCATCAATGTACTATTGTTTGTATTCTGTACTAGTGGGGAGGGAATGTGGAGGGAATACACATGACAAACAAACATAAAAGATGCCACGAGGCAAATAGAAAACACAAAACCAAAGTTAGATAGATGCCCTATCCAGCTCTTATTCGTGAAAAAACAGGTGTAGGCGCTGCTATCCGCGATAGCCAGACCTCTTATTAGGTGGATTTGTTTCACCCTCACTGTGCTCTGGGTGGGCGGGGTAACCCCCAGACCAGCACATTGTTTGAGACTGCTGGCAACCAAGTCTACACCAAAACACTATTTGCACAAATTTGTCTCCGTTATTGCATAATGTATTGGCCTGGTAAGTTGGCTATAGCCATATTTTAGAGCGCCATTAAACGCATTTATAGCCCTTTTTCTGTATATATTTTAACCAACACTCTGTCAATACCAGGGGAGAAAAGTAACAATCTCAAAAACATTAGAGACTAGTGCAGTCCTTGATCGCCTCATTAACTTGCCCGAGTTACAAAAACAATATTAGGGAGCCGTAAATTCAAGTCCTTGGCCGCATCTTCTGCGCTACTGTAGATACTGTAGGTTTCTTCCCATCTATGGTGACGATGTGCCTGGCTGCGTACAGTAGCGGTGGTCTGTGTCCCAAAGTATCTTCTTGATGTTGGTATACTCCGCGCATTTTTGTTGGAGCTCCACTGGGAAATCATGGTACACATGGAACGGTCTCCCTCCCCAGATCAGCTTCTCCTTCTTGCCCGCAGCTCTCATGATGTTCTGTCGGTCACCCCATCGTAGCAGGCGTATGTAGTATGGATGCGGTGGTTTGGGTGGGTTAGAGCGGGATCGGAAGCATCTGATGTCTCTCCACCTCTGGTACTGGGTCAGTCTCTTTCAAGTCCAGAATGTACCACTGGTACTGGGTCAGTCTCTTTCAAGTCCAGAATGTACCAGAGTATCTCA
This sequence comes from Coregonus clupeaformis, assembly GCF_020615455.1. Classification (NCBI taxonomy): domain Eukaryota; kingdom Metazoa; phylum Chordata; class Actinopteri; order Salmoniformes; family Salmonidae; genus Coregonus; species Coregonus clupeaformis. The sequence goes on along the minus strand of NC_059201.1, from coordinate 40,594,903 downwards.
TCCATTGTCTGGTTCGTGTAACCCACCTCCAGCAGAACCAGGTTATTCCTCCTTCCACGCGATTCCAGGTCGATCACCTTAGTATTCAGGTGGTCCCTGTCTTTTTAAAGTTGTTTTACGTCTTCTCCGTCAACTTTACCCTGGTCCTCTAGGGTCCTAATCAGAGTCTCTGCCTTGCTTACTCTGTTCAGCACGGCCTCAAAGTCCTCATCACACTCCCTCTTTTTAAAGTTCTTTAGACTCGTCGAGTCTATCAAACCTCTGCTAGAATGATACCTTAAGTTTGGTGACCTCCTCAGTCAGGTGCCGTGCCCAACACGACATCTCCTCCTCGGTCATAATTTGTTTGGTAGGACGCTGACTGTATATAGTTTATTTGCCGTTTGCCTGGTCTGCTGTTGGACTCCTCTATCAGTCATTCACCAAACTGTGTACAAAGCACAGTTTAGAAAATAGAAGTGGCCGTTTTTTTTAGGGTGTTAAGAGGCTAATATTTTGCTGTATTTCAGCATCTGGAATGCGAAAGAAACTAGCATGCCATTCCGTGGTATCACGTGATCCTGACTAGACTTATTTTTTTAACAACGTGATGTTACCCTCCAAATGGATAACTTGAAATAACATGACGTAGGTAATTAAATAAACAAAATAAAAATGTGTTTTTTTATACGCTTAGTGGTTATAAGTATTTAGGCATATCATGTGAAATAGGCCTTGTGAAATCATTGTCAAAAGCTCTAGAGATACTGTTGCATGTAGGTCTAGATTATTTATAGATTTTGACATTTTTATATGATCAAACATTATTTTAACAACTCCAATTCAATTGCATGTGGCGCATTTTTCTATTATCGAGACACCTGCTGTTAACTCTTAAATGGTTAGGACAGCTCATGAGGTCTCCTAAATATCTGTCAACTAAGTGTGACTCTTATGACTAAAGACGCTTCATGCTTAGCTTTTATTTTTACCTATAACAGTAGGAGTAAAATGTCTCTATTCTCAGCACTTTTCTACTCTGAGACACTATGTGTATACAGGCCCTGGTTCCCCCTGTCCATGTAATCTTATTGAGATCTAAAAAGGCATGATCCTAAAAATCAGCACTCCTACTCTGAGACACTTGATACATACGCCACCAGGTGCACATCTATAAAATTGGCATAATCTTCAAAATAAATTAGAAATACAAATTCTACTAGCATTAATAATGACACAGTACTAGTTATAAATATCACAACTGCTCCATCACTAGGATGAATGAAAGACTGATTCTTTGAGTTTGGTTGTTTGGACTGAAGCATGTGGTCGTTTCGACAGGTGCAGGTCTCAGTCAAAACAACCAACTGCATTAATCAAATGTTGCAAACTGTTATTCATTTCCATTGATTGTTTTGACTGATGCAGTTCTCAGTCTCCAGGTGTACCCAGAGGTCACCAGCTCCAGGGTTCAAGACTAAAGCCCTTTCTCAATTCCTCTGTCTCCTTCTCAAAAACAGTTGAAGAAGGTGGTCCCAGGGGAGGGAACCTTGGACCTTCTCGTTCAATACAGTTGAGAAAGAGGTGAGGAGATCGGATGTGAAGAATCAAAGAAAAACAAAATTGGCACACAGCCAATAGTTCCTTGTGATCCGCGGCCTTTCCCTCCCCGGGCCTCACCTCCAGCTCCCTGAGCCTCTCTAGGAGCTCCCTGCTGCTCGTTGGCTCCTCCAGGTACGGCTCCACATCGCCCTCTTCTGACTCAAAGGCCTCATCACACTCCCTCAGCTCTGTCTCAGACTCCATCACTACCTGCATTAAAGAAAGGACAGTCAGGGACACGGTTGGTAATGGTGTAGGGTGAAGTTGCTCCTAGAAACTGATCTTGGGTCAGTTTTGCATCCGGCTAAGGATTAAGGTTAGGATTGGGAGAGGTGACCTAAACCTAGGCGAAGGTTCACCCCGAAGCTTAGAGAGAGGTTGGGGACACGGATACCATAGTAATACAGAAGCCGGGTAATAATGTCATTCCACACAGTAAAACATCAACATCTCATGGGGATTTGTCATAGTTTCATACTCTTTCCTGGGTGATAATTAAAATAAGCTTTTATATTTTTCACCTACATTTCACCTTTCCACCCACTCTGATTTTGGTAGCTCAATTGGTAGAGCATGGCGCTTGCAACGCCAGGGTTGTGGGTCCGATTCCCACAGGGGGCCAGTATGAAAAATGTATGCACTCACTAACTGTAAAAAATGTATGCACTCACTAACTGTAAGTCGCTCTGGATAAGAGCGTCTGCTAAATGACTAAACATTTAAAAAATGTAAATGAGACTGTTTTCAATAGTGATAGTGACAATGAAAACTGGATTAATTGAGATTTAAATGAAGAATGCTGTACGTATTTATTTTTAACATTCCTGGTCACACATACAGTGGGGAGAACAAGTAATTGATACACTGCCGATTTGGCAGGTTTTCCTACTTACAAAGCATGTAGAGGTCTGTAATCTTTATCATAGGTACACTTCAACTGTGAGAGACGGAATCTAGAAATCCAGAAAATCACATTGTATGATTTTTAAGTAATTAATTTGCATTTTATTGCATGACATAAGTATTTGATACATCAGAAAAGCAGAACTTAATATTTGGTACAGAAACCTTTGTTTGCAATTACAGAGATCATACGTTTCCTGTAGGTCTTGACCAGGTTTGCACACACTGCAGCAGGGATTTTGGCCCACTCCTCCATACAGACCTTCTCCAGATCCTTCAGGTTTCGGGGCTGTCGCTGGGCAATACGGACTTTCAGCTCCCTCCAAAGATTTTCTATTGTGTTCAGGTCTGGAGACTGGCTAGGCCACTCCGGGACCTTGAGATGCTTCTTACGGAGCCACTCCTTAGTTGCCCTGGCTGTGTGTTTCGGGTCGTTGTCATGCTGGAAGACCCAGCCACGACCCATCTTCAATGCTCTTACTGAGGGAAGGAGGTTGTTGGCCAAGATCTCGCGATACATGGCCCCATCCATCCTCCCCTCAATACGGTGCAGTCGTCCTGTCCCCTTTGCAGAAAAGCATCCCCAAAGAATTATGTTTCCACCTCCATGCTTCACAATTGGGATGGTGTTCTTGGGGTTGTACTCATCCTTCTTCTTCCTCCAAACACGGCGAGTGGAGTTTAGACCAAAAAGCTCTATTTTTGTCTCATCAGACCACATGACCTTCTCCCATTCCTCCTCTGGATCACCCAGATGGTCATTGGCAAGCTTCAGACGGGCCTGGACATGCGCTGGCTTGAGCAGGGTGACCTTGCGTGCGCTGCAGGATTTTAATCCATGACGGCGTAGTGTGTTACTAATGGTTTTCTTTGAGACTGTGGTCCCAGCTCTCTTCAGGTCATTGACCAGGTCCTGCCGTGTAGTTATGGGCTGATCCCTCACCTTCCTCATGATCATTGATGCCCCACAAGGTGAGATCTTGTATGGAGCCCCAGACCGAGGGTGATTGACCGTCATCTTGAACTTCTTCCATTTTCTAATAATTGCACCAACAGTTGTTGCCTTCTCACCAAGCTGCTTGCCTATTGTCCTGTAGCCCATCCCAGCCTTGTGCAGGTCTCAATTTTAACCCTGATGTCCTTACACAGCGCTCTGGTCTTGGCCATTGTGGAGAGGTTGGAGTCTGTTTGATTGAGTGTGTGGACAGTTATTTTATACAGGTAACGAGTTCAAACAGGTGCAGTTAATACAGGTAATGAGTGGAGAACAGGAGGGCTTCTTAAAGAAAAACTAACAGATCTGTGAGAGCGGAATTCTTACTGGTTGGTAGGTGATCAAATACTTATGTCATGCAATAAAATGCAAATTAATTACTTAAAAATCATACAATGTGATTTTCTGGATTTTTGTTTTAGATTCAGTCTCTCACAGTTGAAGTGTACCAATGATAAAAATTACAGACCTCTACATGCTTTGTAAGTAGGAAAACCTGCAAAATCGGCAGTGTATCAAATACTTGTTCTCCCCACTGTACATGCATGTATGCATGACAATCACATGAATGAAGCAGGGGATGATGCTCTAGATATTATAGTTTATTTTGATCACCAGGTCACCATGGCTGGGCAAGAGGTGGCGAGACAGAAGCTCTGTGGTTTTTAAAAACTTGCCAGACTCAGTTTCCATCCAAGGTTTCAGAGTCCGTTATCAAACCATCAATCACGATCATGTGAAGGTGAGGTCTCATTTATAAGGAAAATATAGTTATTCAGTAGAAAGAACATTAACAGGTTTTAGTCTGAAATACAGTTGAAGTCGGAAGTTTACATACACCGTAGCCAAATACATTTAAACTCAGTTTTTCACAATTCCTGACATTTAATCCTAGTAAGAATTCCCTGTCTTAGGTCAGTTAGGATCACCACTTTATTTTAAGAATGTGAAATGTCAGAATAATAGTAGAGAGAATGATATATTTCAGCTTTTATTTATTTCACCACATTCCCAGTGGGTCAGAAGTTTACATACACTCAATTAGTATTTGGTAGCATTGCCTTTAAATTGTTTAACTTGGGTCAAACGTTTCGGGTAGCCTTCCACAAGCTTCCCACAATAAGTTGGGTGAATTTTGGCCCATTCCCCCTGACAGAGCTGGTGTAACGGAGTCAGGTTTGTAGGCCTCCTTGCTCGCACACACCTTTTCAGTTCTGCCCACAGATTTTCTATAGGATTGAGGTCAGGGCTTTGTGATGGCCACTCCAATACCTTGACTTTGTTATCCTTAAGCCATTTTGCCACAACTTTGGAAGTATGCTTGGGCTCATTGTCCATTTGGAAGACCCATTTGCGACCAAGCTTTAACTTCCTGACTGATGTCTTGAGATGTTGCTTCAATATATCCACATCATTTTCCTTCCTCATGATGCCATCTATTTTGTGAAGTGCACCAGTCCCTCCTGCAGCAAAGCACCCCCACAGCATGATGCTGCCACCCCCATGCTTCACGGTTGGGATGGTGTTCATCGGCTTGCAAGCATCCCCCTTTTTCCTCCAAACATAACGATGGTCATTATAGCCAAACAGTTCTATTTTTGTTTCATCAGACCAGAGGACATTTCCCCAAAAAGTACGATCTTAGTCCCCATGTGCAGTTGCAAACCGTAGTCTGGCTTTTTTATGGCGGTTTTGAAGCAGTGGCTTCTTCCTTGCTGAGCAGCCTTTCAGGTTATGTCAATATAGGACTCGTTTTACTGTGGATATAGATACTTTTGTACCCGTTTCCTCCAGCATCTTCACAAGGTCCTTTGCTGTTGTTCTGGGATTGATTTGCACTTTTTGCACCAAAGTACGTTCATCTCTAGGAGACAGAACGCGTCTCCAACCTAAGTGTATGTAAACTTCCGACTTCAACTGTACATAATACCTCTAAATTTAGGCCCTACTTTGAGGTTTAAAATGGAACAGTTGCATCTTTACTCCTCTCCCCAGCTCCCCAGTTTTGTGCTTTATTGGGAAGGGATGCCACCTCAGGCCATAAACCAACCACTCTATTGTATCCAGAGGACGGGCAGTAGACAGGGCCAGTAAATTAAAGCACAGTCGCCCCTATTCTAACCCCTTTCTCTGCTCATCCAAAACAACCTATTGACCCCTTTCAAGACGGGCAGAGGTATCTGAAGCGTGGACTACGTGGGGCAAATTGTCGTCTTCTGGCCTGTATGGGATTCCACAGAGTTTTAAATGGATGATTTACGTCTTTAATATGTTATAAAAAGTAATAATGATGTAGCAGCAGACATAGCAGACATAAAACAGGTATGGGGTGACAGAGGAGTAAAGAGAAACTCTCTCAGGTGAAGAGTACACGAGGTGTCGCTTTGAAGCAGACTTCAGAGACTGTTTTGGTCAGTTAAGGGCAAAAGTTCATCCTTTGCATAACTGCCAGTGTTGCGACAGCCCGCAGTAATTGTCAGTTTATGGTCCAATGCAGCTGATCAGAGCTGAGGTAACTGTGTCTTTGACCAGGGGATTCATTTAAGGAGGGATCAAAGTGAACACGAAGCTGCACTATATAGGGCAGGTATGGGCAATAACACATCGGGATTTCAGAATTCTACGGAGGCCGGACAGATTTTTTGGTCAAAAGCAGTTTGCTGGCCAGAATTAGGGCTTTTGAAAAATATATAGGTCCATTATAATTTCTACAAATGTTGTAACTACTTTTAGATGTTCAAGTGTGCCCTGGAGTGTTCTTTTAACCCAAAATAAGTAGGGTGCCATTTGGGACGCACACAGAGAGGCCAAAGAGTCTAGGCCAGACAGACAGAGAGCACTCTCAGGGACATGTGATGGGTGCCCCATGCCTGCTTGGATCAATACATTGCCGCTGCTGCAGCCTCTCCTCTCCCACGTATCCCTCTTTCTGAGAACCCAAAATAAACAGGGTAGTTGTATAATCAGACTTGTGTAGGTAGGGGCTAATTTTCACGAAGTCACATGAAAAGTTAAAGGGGAACACTGACGTTTTGAGTGTTCCTTTTCCTACCGGTCTGCAGATCAGTGCTATTTTCCCTTCTATTTTGTGATGATGTCTGTCTGTTGACTTGATAGAGCTTAGGGTTTGGGTTTTGATTCAGCTAAGAATACAAATAGACCTGGCCTGTGTGGTTCAGCGGTTAGTGAAATATATATAAGAAAATAAATACTCAAATAGACTCAGGTGAAATAGACTGAGTAGGCTCAGTCAAATAGACTCATAGTGATGAATGTGTGTGTGTGTGTGTGTGTACGTACACGTGTGTACATGTGTGTAGGAGGGGGTACCCACCTGTCAGGCTGGCTCTACAATGTGCCGAAAGGACAAAGGTCGGTTATGACGCCCTTCAGGCCCACTCCGCAATTTACCTGAGAAACACATAAAAAGGGCAAAACATTAGTCTCACAGTCTCCCCAGAGTTAACAATGTAGTTTAAAATGCATCTTCCGTTAAAAAGATACCAAAAACAACATTGTAATCCCCCAAAATGTAATGCATGGCATTAACTTGTCATAAAAAAGCTAAACATTCTTTCACTATTTTCACAGCCACCCTCTTTAAGCATTTTGCCATAGCATGTGGCACTTAGATGTGACAAAAGAAAGACCAAAAACAGCCTATCCCAGCCAGTCCATTGACATTTACAGTGCCCTATTCAAATAAACCTACAAGACATCCTCAAGCCAACCCTACAGATAAACAACTGCATCCAAGCTACAAAGACAAGACATTATGTGACATTAGGTTCACTTAACTGACCCACCTGTTATGCTAGCCCTATCTGGCATTTCCAAATCACCAGATAAAAAGTGCTCCATCTTTAACAATTTTATCCATGTTTAGTTTTGGTAACCTTTTCAAATAAAAACCTTATAGCAATAAAGCTCATACCCATTCCCCACTATGGGGTTTGTAATGAGTTCATATGAGTTAACGGATAGAGTCATGACCTGATAGTACCTCAGATGGTAAACCAGGACACTACAATGCATTGTTTCTCATTAGCTCAAACCCTGCACCCAACTCAAAGCTCAGGGTTTGCAATTTACCTGCAGGGCTAAATTCCAAGTGATTAGTCTACTAATGGTTATGTATAGATGGTTGCGGTTTGAGATCTGATTGGGAGCGGATCAGATGTTTAGGCGTCGGCCTGATGGAATGCACAGCGTTCAAGAGGAATTTGTTGCCATAAAACATAGCCAAATATGGAAGCTTATATTACCTATTGAGAGCGAAAAGCTGATTCATCACATTTACATTTACATTTACGTCATTTAGCAGACGCTCTTATCCAGAGCGACTTACAGTTAGTGAATGCATTTTTTTTTATATACTGGCCCCCCGTGGGAATTGAACCCACAACCCTGGCGTTGCAAACGCCATGCTCTATCAACTGAGCTACATCCCTGCCGGCCATTCCCTCCCCTACCCTGGACGACGCTGGGCCAATTGTGCGCCGCCCATGAGTCTCCCGGTCGCGGCCGGCTGCGACAGAGCCTGGATACGAACCAGGATCTCTAGTGGCACAGTTAGCACTGCGATGCAGTGCCTTAGACCACTGCGCCACTCAGGAGTACCCATCACCAGAGTGAAAGCTCATAGATCAGATTGAAAAGTGAGAAACGAAGACCAAAAAAATATATACAGTGGGGAAAAAAAGTATTTAGTCAGCCACCAATTGTGCAAGTTCTCCCACTTAAAAAGATGAGAGAGGCCTGTAATTTTCATCATAGGTACACGTCAACTATGACAGACAAAATGAGATTTTTTTTCTCCAGAAAATCACATTGTAGGATTTTTTATGAATTTATTTGCTAATTATGGTGGAAAATAAGTATTTGGTCACCTACAAACAAGCAAGATTTCTGGCTCTCACAGACCTGTAACTTCTTCTTTAAGAGGCTCCTCTGTCCTCCACTCATTACCTGTATTAATGGCACCTGTTTGAACTTGTTATCAGTATAAAAGACACCTGTCCACAACCTCAAACAGTCACACTCCAAACTCCACTATGGCCAAGACCAAAGAGCTGTCAAAGGACACCAGAAACAAAATTGTAGACCTGCACCAGGCTGGGAAGACTGAATCTGCAATAGGTAAGCAGCTTGGTTTGAAGAAATCAACTGTGGGAGCAATTATTAGGAAATGGAAGACATACAAGACCACTGATAATCTCCCTCGATCTGGGGCTCCACGCAAGATCTCACCCCGTGGGGTCAAAATGATCACAAGAATGGTGAGCAAAAATCCCAGAACCACACGGGGGGACCCAGTGAATGACCTGCAGAGAGCTGGGACCAAAGTAACAAAGCCTACCATCAGTAACACACTACGCCGCCAGGGACTCAAATCCTGCAGTGCCAGACGTGTCCCCCTGCTTAAGCCAGTACATGTCCAGGCCCGTCTGAAGTTTGCTAGAGTGCATTTGCATGATCCAGAAGAGGATTGGGAGAATGTCATATGGTCAGATGAAACCAAAATATAACTTTTTTGTAAAAACTCAACTCGTCGTGTTTGGAGGACAAAGAATGCTGAGTTGCATCCAAAGAACACCATACCTACTGTGAAGCATGGGGGGTGGAAACATCATGCTTTGGGGCTGTTTTTTCTGCAAAGGGACCAGGACGACTGATCCGTGTAAAGGAAAGAATGAATGGGGCCATGTATCGTGAGATTTTGAGTGAAAACCTCCTTCCATCAGCAAGGGCATTGAAGATGAAACGTGGCTGGGTCTTTCAGCATGACAATAATCCCAAACACACCGCCCGGGCAACGAAGGAGTGGCTTCGTAAGAAGCATTTCAAGGTCCTGTCTCCAGATCTCAACCCCATAGAAAATCTTTGGAGGGAGTTGAAAGTCCGTGTTGCCCAGCGACAGCCCCAAAACATCACTGCTCTAGAGGAGATCTGCATGGAGGAATGGGCCAAAATACCAGCAACAGTGTGTGAAAACCTTGTGAAGACTTACAGAAAACGTTTGACCTGTGTCATTGCCAACAAAGGGTATATAACAAAGTATTGAGAAACTTTTGTTATTGACCAAATACTTATTTTCCACCATAATTTGCAAATAAATTCACTGTGGTCCTCTGTAGCTCAACTGGTAGAGCACGGCGCTTGTAACGCCAAGGTAGTGGGTTCGATCCCCGGGACCACCCATACACAAAAATGTATGCACGCATGACTGTAAGTCGCTTTGGATAAAAGCGTCTGCTAAATGGCATATTATTATTATTTTTATATTATTAAAAATCCTCCAATGTGATTTTCTGGATTTTTTTTTTCTCATTTTGTCTGTCATAGTTGACGTGTACCTATGATGAAAATTACAGGCCTCTCTCATCTTTTTAAGTGGGAGAACTTGCACAATTGGTGGCTGACTAAATACTTTTTTTCCCCACTGTATATACCCGGCAGTGAAAGATTCTTGTCAGGCATTTTCTTCCGCTCCCCCTATCGACACCCTGTTCCTCTCACCGTCCGTCCCATATCACTTCTGACAGGCAGTTCCCCATCTCAGCCTCCCCTGGACTCCCTTGGACCCCTTCAGGGGCCAACATTTAGAATGAAATAAGCATTTGAGAGCATCTGCCCTATCCACCCAGGGTTCCCCTCTCTAGAAAGCACAGACAGGCAGGGCTGGCGCTGCCAGGTGGGATGTGTGTTTTCACACCACCAAACAGGTGCTTCAGAAGAGCCCCTTAAAACCTGTCTCAGTCTCGACATCAGCTGCTGCCTCCCAGACATTACTGTAAATGCCGCCCCCCCCCTCCCAGACATACAGTACTGTTAGGGGAATGCCTTCTGTTTGGGGCAGAGGGAAAGTTAAGGTAAAAATTGAGATGGACATGGTGTTGTTTAATCAGCCCTGGTTGTCTCCCTTCAAACCTAATAAAGATAATCCACTACACATAAATATAAAAAATAGACACCACAAAGATGCTTATAACATAATTGAATAGTACTGATCTATCTATGCAGCAGAATGTTAGGCTACATCTTTCAGTAGATAACCTAATAACAGTGCTCTCTCTACAGTGGGCCGTACGTATAGCCTATCTAATCTCTGGTCTACAAGGTAAAGTCTTATGACTACAGAAAACAATTGCTAGGGTTAGCCTATAGCCTCACGTGCCAGGTTTCGATGGTGAACAAGACTGTGTATGGGCTGATCCCAATGCTGGGATCCTGTGAATCATTGCAATGATAATATGCCCTGAGAAGTCAGCAGACAACACATGGGAATGAGGACCAGACCTATGAGGCCTGACTTCACCAGCAGCCTCCGCAGGGTTGGGGCTAGACAGACTAAAACCACTGTGGCAGAGTGCACCTGGAGGCTAGTGAGTGGGGTAGGCAGGCAGCCGGCGGCAGTACATTATTTCAGCATGAGTATCAGGGAGGGTAATTCCACTATTGTCTGCCAGGAGTGGGCATCACAGATGGAGGCTCAGTGGGGTCGCAGGTTTTCTGAGAGTGGGTATGTGGAGTCAACACACCAAAAGAAAGAGGCATAAAGAAAGAGAAAGATCTACTGAACAAAAATATAAAACACAACATGCAACAATGTCAATGATTTAACTGAGTTACAGTTCATATAAGGAAATAAATCAATTTAAATAAATACATTAGGCCCTAATCTATAGATTTCACATGACTGGGCAGGGGCGCAGCCATGGGTGGTGTCATGACTCTCCTGGGTGAGGATCAAAGGCCTCAGAAGAGGGGGGGCTGTGCTGGTCTTGACACCTTAACACTCTGCCATAAGTTAGAGAGGTGGAGAATCTCTCTCTGGCCCTCTAGTATAGTGAAAGGAATGTGCTTTGTCCCCCAGAATACTTTTGCCGCCAAAACTATAACGTCCAAAATGTAAACACTGGAACAATATTCCTAACATCTGAATGTTTGGAATGGTCAGTGGGGATCTAAAGACTAATCATGTCATATTGTTTATTATTTTGTGATGTCATTAAAAATGTTATGGCGAAAATACAGTAATTTGGAAAGTATACACACTTTATTTGTCAACTTTACATCCAATATGTTGTGTATATAATATGGAGAATTATGAGAGTATTTTTGTTAAGATAGGAATGTGATTTTAGTTTTCTAACGAGATCATAGGTTTTCATAGAAGCTATGCACGGTGACTAGACACGCCCTGAGTGAGCTCAGAGACCGTGCCAGCAAGTAGGAACGCCCCTTTTACCAGAGTGCATAAAAAGCCTTGGTAACGAAATTTACATTAGACCAGAAAGCGTGGAGCTGTGGCTACACGTCTTAAAATGGTTAGACCAAAAAGTCCAGAAAGCGGAGACGGTAGTCCTCACGTTTGAAATGGTTAGAACTTTGAATCTCAACACGAGGTGAAGAAGATAAACTCACTAGACCAGAACATTGCCAGTCTGCAGCTGGGCGTGTAAAGTGATCTAGAACTTTGACTAAAGACACAAGGTGGGAAGGAGAAAATCCCATCTCAGACAATCACAGAGTATCTGCTCTGAGTACACTCCACTACAAGCCAGAACAAAAAAGAGGACATTATGATCTCTGGTGGACAATCAGAGCCTTACAAGTGAGCTGAGCGAAGACCCAGCCAAAACCTCCTTTCCAAGAGGGCTTGGGTCAACAGAGATAGATGAGCGGCAAACACGTAAATACATTAATTGGTTTCTTACTCCAAAAAGGGTGGTGGTTCGTGAGCAAAGTATTATGATTACTTTGAGGGTAGCTTCCAAATGTATCAACGATAAGTTTGACTCTCTCTTTGTCTGTCCCCATCTACCCTTCCCTCTTTTGATAACCAAGCCGTCATGCTGTTGTTAGTCCGCTAGGGACGTTTTCCTCACATATTAAGTATGTATTCTGTGTTATTATTTAGTTAGCTAGTAAATAAATAATTAAGCCAATTTGTGTAGTGCTGAATCATAAGTAAAGATGGGGTTTGTGCAGATACAAGAAGTCTACGACTGTTCAGAATTAGACTGATAAGAGGTAATGATTGATACGTTGACTGTTTTATACATACTGATAGGTAAAGACCTTTTGGAGTTTAATTTGGGAGATGGTAATTCTATAAACAACTTCTTCCGTGGTGCCCCAAATCCTAATGAGTTAATTGTTACATGATTAATTTAAATAGAGTAACAATTAAACATAGTTAGTTGATTCGATAAATAACAAATCATCATATTAATGAAAGTCACGTCACGACAGTGGACTTGGGAAGGCATATGCCTACCCACTTGGGAGCCAAGCCCAGCCATTCAGAATGAGTTTTTCCCCACAAAAGTACTTTATTACAGACAGAAATACTCCTCAGCACCCAGCACACGTGGTCTGCGGTTGTGAGGCCGGTTGGACGTACTGTCAAATTCTCTAAAACGACGTTGGAGGCAGCTTATGGTAGAGAAATTAATATTAAATTATCTGGCAACAGCTCTGGTATACATTCCTGCAGTCAGCATGCCAATTGCAATTGTTTCTCAGCTTTTTTTTACCTCCCACGTCACTTTATACACAGACCTCAGCTAAACATAGAATCACATGGTTTATTAATCTCTCTGTGACCGCCGGTAACTTCAGAAAAAAGTTGACTACAAATACAAAGTTGCCAATGTCTTTGCAATTGATGCAAACAAGTAACGTATGAAAACCGAGATGATGCATTCAAATATAAACAGTAGGCTATAGGCCTATTTCAACCATATTGAAATACATTACTGGGCCAGTGACTAAAGCTCCACCATCTTGACCAACTTTACCTAAAAAACTCAGAGTTTGAGCTCCTGAGAGTTACAGCCTCTGTCTGACTGAGTCAGTGCTGTGACATTGCAGTAGTCAGCAAATTCACCCAACCAAGCGTAGCGGAGCAGAACAAAACTTAGGCTTGGGCTGCTGAGGAGCTATAAAACCAGACCCCGTCGGTCATTAATGAGACATAACCTCATATATCTCAGACTGGCTTATCAACAGAAACAGCATATCTGTACTTTAGTGGAGGACTCACTGTGTCCTGACTTCACCAACAGGAGACATTAAAATACGAGATATTTTAGAGGCTTCGTGAGAGTGTTGTAAATTCACCACTCATTCAAGGTTTTTAGGCTCTTTTGAGCCTTTCTGTCTCTGTGAAGGTTGGTTGACCGTTCGTTGAGGTACATGACAAAGTTATCTTGTCAGCAGAGTTTGATTCAGCTGAGTTAAAGTTGTGTCATTAAAGTCACGGGCATGTCATCAAAGTCACGGTCACAGTGAGATGTCTAGCTCTTTGACCACCCCCAACTGCATGGCATACATACCAACACTGTCCAGCCATCTGGCATGAATACTGCGTGCTTAGAGGACTCCTGAAACGGGATAAAATACTGTGGACTGGGTCTCACATTTGAGGAGACCAGACCAGAACCACAAATCAATATAGTGTGTCCCCCAAATACCCCACTATTCCCTATATAGTGCACTACTTTTGACCAGGACCCATAGTGCCATTTGGGACACAGACTTGGCCTCTGTTTTTGATACGGACCTTTCGCAGTGTAAAAGAACAGCAAGCACTAACAAGTCCAGCTATTAAAACAATTTAGCACACTCAATATCTAGTGAGAATTGAGAAATTCTGTGTTCAAAACCCTTCATTCTGGAGGAGTTGAGGCACACACATGTATGCACACATGAACACACATGCGCTCAAACATTACCCTCATTGCTAAGCCTTGTGTCAACACACCAGTGTATCACTTCCCCAGGGCTTATTACAGTTTAGCAGTATGAAGGCCCACCCACAACACAACACTGGTTAAACAAACGATCCAGTGATTTTAACAAAGAGAAATATGCATACGGGAAGATCATGATAGAGCTTGACCATGTAAAACAAACAAAATGCTATAGCTAACGGCCCGTCTCACCACAAAGCCATGGTTGTTCTGGCTTGGGTTAATGTTTTAGTGGCGTGGGGGTGATATTGGTATAGGACCCTCTTTTCGCTGTTTTGCCCATATTCCTCTAAGTACAGTCACATCAGAGCTGCAATTGGCAATAACTGTAATGTGTGTAGTGTAGGATAAGAATGCCAAAACCCACTCTACTCTATAAACAGTTGCTTTAAGCTTTGTTGAAACAACTTATACACATTCAAATATCATGCTGCTGACTAAGTAGAGCAGCAATATCAAATTAACCCTGCAGTGCCCCCTTCCCAACGCCCCAAATATAGGTTACTCCCCCTGCGGGCATCTGGTTATGACTATGCCAAGTTGAGTATTTGGGGCTAGTAGCTGATCCATGCCAACGGGTGACTCCTGGTCGCGCACCCCTTTCCACAGCAGCCCAGCTGTCCCGCCTACCATCCTGCTTCCCCTCCCCCTGTCATCATGTACAGAGCTTCTGATCACCACCCGGCACAACAAAACCCAGGCAAAAGCCTGCCAGCCAGGGGATTAGCAGCCCGCTGACGAAATTAGACACAGAGAGAAAAAACAACCATACACACACAGAAAGAAAGCATATAAAAATATTAACCTAAATGCTATTGCGGACACAGGGGAACATGTACACTGACACACACATGCTGCATGCAAAAATTAGCTACAACACACACACACACACACACAATCTAATAAACACATCCACATGCATACAGTCCACATACACAT
This sequence comes from Coregonus clupeaformis, assembly GCF_020615455.1. NCBI lineage: Eukaryota > Metazoa > Chordata > Actinopteri > Salmoniformes > Salmonidae > Coregonus > Coregonus clupeaformis. Next base: position 40,579,726 of record NC_059201.1, on the reverse strand, counting down.
GCATAGTCCACATACACAAATGTGCATTAACAAAGAAGTACACATCATGCACAAAATAAGTAGGCCACCCTCTTCCGAAAATTCACAAAATAAATACATACACCACACACACGATAAACAAAGCACACCAGCCCATGTCGACAGAGCTCCGCATTTATAGATCTCTGGCAAAAAATAGCATCCCTCCTTTCTTCCAGTTAATCTCCACTCTTCCCCATCATCACCTCACAGGGAAAGCACCCTGTCACAACATCCTACACATTCCAAAGCTCCTGTTCCACCACTGGGGAATGTCTGAGATCAATACGGAATAAACCCTACGTACATACGGAAATTAGAAAATGTCCCCAGCACAGAGCGCCTCTGCCAGCCAGCCACTGCTTCTAGTCCCAATGTCAGCTGGGCCAGCCTCGTGCTGCAGTTACAGCCTCTCTCCCCAACCAGAGAGGAGGCACAGGAGGAGGTAAAGAGGGGATGTGTGTCGTCTCCAGAACTCTGAGGCTCAGTGCTGAGACGTCAGGGCCATCCTAGTGCAGCAGTAGCAGTGGTAACAGCAGCAAGGCTGGCATATGGTATGTGTCTGCAGTAGCGACTGTCATTGTTCCAGAGGCCGAGCAAAGACCGAGAGAGAGCACTAGCCAGAGCTAAAGCACATAAGAGCATGTACTGTAATAGACAGAGGAAGGGGGTCGAGCGAGTGAGAGAGAGAGAGAGTTAGGCCCTCCTCCACTCATAGACAAACCCAGCCTACTACACTACAACAGCTGTGGACGAGCCCACGTGCGCTCTACCTCCTCCTCTCCTTGTGCCCAGAATTAACTCTGTAGTTGCTAGCTGGCTGAGAGGGAGCAGAGGAGCGAGGGATGAGCGAGGGAGGGGGACGTCATAGAAAGAAAAGGGGGATATTGTTTCCAAAAGGGAACAGAGTTAGCCTATAGACAAAGCCTGGGGAGGGGAGCGTAGCGTACATGCTCAGCTCCACAGACATTTGAGCTGGATGGGGGGACAAGGGGCTGTCAGCTAAGAGGTTTTCCAGCCCCTGAAAATGAGTCTGCAGTCAAAAAAGTCACACAATTAAATAAAAAAATGGGGAAGTAGTGCACTCCTAATTGAGAATCGATAATCTAAATTTTTTTGTTTTATTCTGTCAGGAATAAGAGGAATTATAAAACTGAGGGGGAGGGGGCGTGGATGTTTTCTACACTACAATTGTAGATTAAACTATGTCTTTCATCTATTGAGTAACCTCCAGATTATTTTTTATTTGAGATCTATTAAAATATGGTCACAGAATCTAATGCTAACAATTACTTTATAGATTAATAACTAAAGGGGTGAAGCCAAAGGAGATGATTGTGGACAACAGGAAAAGAAGGACCGAGCACACCCCCATTCTCATCGACGGGGCTGTAGTGGAGGAGGTTGAGAGCTTCAAGTTCCTTGGTGTCCACATCACCAACAAACTATCATGGTCCAAACACACCAAGACAGTCGTGAGGAGGGCATGACTGAAAAGATTTGGCATGGGTCCTCAGATCCTCAAAAAGTTATACAGCTGCACCATCAAGCGCATCCTGACTAGTTGCATCACTGCCTGGTATGGCAACTGCTCGGCCTCCGACCGCAAGGCACTACAGAGGGTAGTGCGTACGGCCCAGTACATCACTGGGGACAAGCTTCCAGCCATCCAGGACCTCTATACCAGGCGGTGTCAGAGGAAGGCTCTGTTTATTATCTATGCATAGTCACTTTAACTATAGCTACATGTACATATTACCTCAATTACCTCGACTAACCGGTGCCCCCGCACATTGACTCTGTAACGGTACCCCCTGTATATAGCCTCGCTACGGTTATTTTTACTGTTATTTTACTGCTTTTATTTTTTACTTATCTATTGTTTACTTAACACTGTCTTTTTTTAAAAAGTGCATTGTTGGTTAAGGGATTGTAAGTAAGCATTTCACTGTAAGGTCAACACCTGTTGTATTCGGCGCATGTGACAAATACAATTAGATTTTTGATTTGATTGGTAAATGACGGAGATGCGTTTTATGAGAGCTGCCGGCCACAGAGTGTTTTTCCATGCACCATACGCTGAGGGTGCAGAGACGGAATTAGACATGTGTCGTCACACCAAGACAGGTGGCTACAACCTGCCACCATTTTTATCCTAATAAGTGTGTGCGTGTCTCCGACTGGCACTATAACCTAATTACAGCTCTGGAATGCTGGGTATTCCTTGGTACTCTGTGGTCCTGACTCCTGGGCCAACCCTGCTGCTGTCACACCCACCCACCACAAGACTGCCCTTCCTCCTCCCAAGGAACAACAGCATACTATGTAAAATAGGGAATTGACATCTATACTATAGCACTCACAATGTTTGGAATCTACCTTTCACTTAAACTGACATACCATACTGACATACGCTCTCCTAGAAAGATATAACATTTCCTGTAAAGAAAATTGATTATTTTGGCCCTGTTGTCAGACAGCGTAGTGTGTTGGAATCTTGGCATTTATTTACAGTCCATGAGGTATGTTGAGATTAAAGAAAAAGGAGGGAAAGTAAGATGTCTTAAGGGTCGAACAGATCTCACCGAATGTGGATCTCCCGTTCGTCTACCGATCGTTCAGCGCGCTGTTGACTTCTGACTGCCGACATTTTCGGTGATTCTACATGTAAAATCGGTTTGCAAGTACTCTCGGTAGGCAAACGGTATTGGTGTGTTCGAGCCCTTAGAGCCTGACCGTTCTTAGATCACCCTCTATCCATCTCCTTCCCTGTGGTGGAAAACTATGGAATTCTGTATGAAACCTCCTCCCGTGACCAAAGCACCTCTCGGGGTGAGAGAGGACTCGTGTCTGGGGGGGTTAGTGGGAGGCAGAGGGTGATCGTTGGGTCAGATGGGGAATGTTTTACTTTGAGGCTTTGTAGTTAACAGAAGCAGCCTAGTAGATGTTTATAAACTCAAACATTCTCTTGGTTCTTGATGAGTTGAAACAATGCTTGTTTTGCCTCCACTATATGGTTGGCGTGTGACTAGTGTTGTCCTCAAAAGGTCCTCTTCATTACACACTGTTGACTGTGTATTGTGGTTCGTCTCGCACTACTCAAGGAGAAAATGGTTGACAGCTAGAGTAGACACACCACAGACTGTTTTAATACCTGACTGTCTGGCAGGGTCGTCACTAGTTAACACAGCCAAATTCATACAATCTCTATTCTTAAAATGTGATTTTAAACCCAACCTAACCTTATGCCTAACCCTAACCTTAAATTAAGACCAAAAAGCCAATGTTTGTTTTCATGAATTTTTACAATATAGCCATCTAGTTGAAACTGTCTAGCGGGGAAACCCCTGTCCAAACCCCAGAATGCTTTGAATGAAGAAGTTCAAGTTTATTTGCCATATGTAATAAATTAATTGGAAATCTTACTCACCAAAGCTCTTGCATTAAAAACAAGACTTGAAAACACCCTACACTACTCAGTCAAATGGCGTGCGTCATCAACATGGTACCCCAACATGGCTGGCTTTCTTCAAGGCCCGAGGGAAGCAGTGAATAGCCTCTTAATGGAAAATACACATTTAGCCAAGCTAAAGGGTTCGTAGCCTGAGCGGCTAATTCAACTACGTGGCTCAGACATATAGGGTGCGTCCCAAATAGCACCCTATTCTCTTTCTAGTACACTACTTTTGGCATGGGCCCATAGCGCTTTGGTCAAAAGTACTACACTATATGGAATAGTGTGCCGTTTGGGACACATTCACGATGTGGCTCTGGGTCTGATGCTAGTAAATGATAGTCACTGTAGCTGGCTCAATAAGCACCATTACCCATACACTTGTTCAGACACACCCCCACTGAGTCAGACAAGCCCACGCTAACACTATCATTACTGAAGCATTTAGCCACATGCCTCAAGAAAGACACGCTCCCATCAACTGGATTCCTAGAGCTCACCATGTATGAGCCATCCATCATGGAAATCTAGTCTACATCGACAATTAGATATGGTCAATAAAATATATTTCTGCCTATAGCTAGGTTTCCATCCAATTGGTGACAGATTTTCATGCAAATATTCAAAAATCTGCATAAAAACAATATGCGAATTTCTCCACCAGAGATGTGTTTCCATCAAATTGACTTGTTGCTGATAAAAACGGCTGTGCATGATGACGTAGTGCACATAAAATAACTTTTGCGGTTAAATTCCCATGTACTGAACAAATACATGTTAAATGGGTTTCCATCGTATCTTCAACTCTACTGATGGTTTTGTCACAACAAATGTTGCATAGCGAATGTGCACATTCTGGTCTTGGCACGTGCGCTCTAGCCAACAGCTAGCATATACAGTGTGGCTAGGCTAGTCTACATGATGAGATTATTATGTATACGGCAGCCAAGCATCGATTATCATGTCACCAGAATAAGATCCTCAATATTTATTGGACAGGAGCATCAAGCTCATCACCTTGCACTTTCACCACCCTGTGAAGTTCATCATAACTTATTTCAACTGTAGCCTAATAAACTGCATGCTTTCCCGAGTTGTAGTGGGAGGACCACACAATATATTGTGTGACTCCAAGTGCACTTCGATATGTTATTATATCAATATTTGCGTATAAAGGGGATTCCAAAGCCATTTCTCGCATAATGAATTTTACAGACACAAAAAGATCCCACCTTGTCTAGCGTATTTTGTTTGTCGACATTTGGAAAGTTTACTGACAAATGTTGTGTTTCCATCAGGCCGGTCGTGACATTTTTGTATCGAACGTAATTTACTTGCATAAAAAAGTTTGATGGAAACCTGGTTTATATCAGCAAATTTCCCCCAAAACAGGTGAATCATCCGTTTCCTGAGAATAAACATCAGTAACAATAACACACAACTGTTATGGATGGAGATCTTTATAATGTAATAGGATTATAGGTCTGAAGCTCCATGATCAGCAATCAATCAGAACCTATGGTTTGTGTATTACAGTAGGAAGAACTGCAATAATAAGACCTCTGCAAAAAACTGTTCTTCATGTGGACTGACTCAGACAAACAAAAGCCCTAACAACACAAAGCCAAAAACGACAAGCTCACTTCCCTTTTCACAACGGCTTCATACCAACAAAAACACACCCATCAGCAAATTTAGTTTCATCATAATGTTTGTATAGTGCTAGCACACACACTAAACATGTGCGTGTGTGTGTTTGTGTGATAATACTGTGTGAAATGGTAAATAGTCACACTTCCCTCATTCTACATTATGTGTGGCTCTCTTTTGCATCCCCCCACTACTACTTCTGACCCCAGAACAGTTTGTCTTTGTTTGGGGGGGGTGATTTTCTCTGTCTCCCAGTCGAGGGGTGCGATTCCCCTCTAGCACATCATCCCTGGTGGGTTATCAAGCCAAGTCCTCTGATAAACACGACGAGACACAGTGAGCCCCCACCCAAAGGGGTTAATTAAGAGAGTGAGATAGTGAGATTAAGAGGAAACGAGAGTAAGGTAGAAGTAGCCTACAGAAAGTGAGTCAGAGCTGATCAAAGAATATTAGATATCTGTCCTGGTGTAGTGAAGCCACTCCAGGGACCAAAAGGACACAGACACTGGTGACAAAATCAATGAGGGTTTACGGCTCCCCTCTCAATTACGATAAAGAGATCTACGGTCTGAATTATACGTCAGCCCTCTCCCTGCATCTCACAGAAGAACGGGACAGGGCGTTTTAATGAGTACGGTTAAATGCACAAAATAATATGATTATTTTCAATAGTCAGATTAATATTGTTTGATTTAAACATTTACGTGCTTTGAAAGGAGAACAATTTCCCTAATAATTCTGTTTACATGGACACATCTGAAATCAAGCTACCTGTTGGGACTTTGATACATGCAGAAAATCGCCAAATCAAAATAAACCTACCACCTCAACCATATTATTTGTGGGAAACATATTTGATTCTGAGTTTGGACATATAAAGTTCGTATGTGAAAACTATATTTCTAGCTGCCCTCTTGGCCAAGTATCACTTGTAAAAGTGGTATTCTGACCTCATGGGACTTCCTGGATAAATTAACATTGAAAATATATACTGAACAAAAATATAAAAACGCAACATGCAACAATTTCAAAGATTTTACTAAATTACAGTTCTTAAAGGAAATCAGTCAATTGAAATACATTCATTAGGCCCTAATCTATGGATTTCACATGACTGGGCAAAGTTCCCAGCAATGGGTGGGTCTGGGAAGGCCCACCCACTTGGGAGTCAAGCCCACCCACTGGGGAGCCAGGCCCAGCAAATCAATTAAATTCTCTGGCAACAGCTCTGGTGGACATTCCTGCAGTCAGCATGCCAATTGCACGCTCCCTCAAAACTTGAGACATCTGTGGCATTATGTTGTGACAAAACTGCACAATTTATAGTGGCCTTTTGTCCCCAGCACAAGCTGCACCTGTCAGCTTCTTGATAAACCACACCTGTCAGGTGGATGGATTATCTTGGCAAAGGAGAAATGCTCACGAACAGGGATGTAAACAAATTTGTGCACAACATTTTAGAGAAATAAGCTTTTTGAGCATATGGAAAATATCTGGGATCTTTTATTTCAGCTCATGAAACATGGGACCAACACTTTATCTATACATATACACTACCAGTCAAAAGTTTGGCCACACCTACTCAGTCAAGGGTTTTTCTTTATTTTTTACATTGTAGAATAATAGTGAAGACATCAAAACTATGAAATAACACATATGGAATCATGTAGTAACCAAAAGAAAGTGTTAAACAAATCAAAATATATTTTATATTTGAGATTCTTCAAACAGCCATCTTTTGCCTTGATGACAGCTTTGCACACTCTTGGCCTTCTCACAACCAGCTTCATGAGGTAGTCACCTGAAATGCATTTCAATTAACAGGTGTGCCTTGTTGAAGTTCATTTGTGGAATTTCTTTCCTTCTTAATGCGTTTGAGCCAATCAGTTGTGTTGCGACAAATTAGGGGTGGTATACTGAACATAGCCCTATTTGGTAAAAGACCAAGTCCATATTATGGCAAGAACAGCTCAAATAAGCAAAGAGAAACGACAGTCCATTATGACTTTAAGACAGACAATACGGAACATTTCAATAACATTGAACGTTTCTTCAAGGGCAGTCGCAAAAACCATCAAGCGCTATGATGAATCTGGCTCTCATGAGGACCGCCACAGGAATGGAAGACCCAGAGTTACCTCTGCTGCAGAGGATAAGTTCATTAGCGTTACCAGCCTCAGAAATTGCAGCCCAAATAAATGCTTCACAGAGTTCAAGTAACAGACACATCTCAACATCAACTGTTCAGAGGAGACTGTGTGAAATAAGGCCTTCATGGTCGAATTGCTGCAAAGAAACCACTACTAAAAGGACCCCAATAAGAAGAAGAGACTTGCTTGGGCCAAGAAACACGCGCAATGGACATTAGACTGGTGGAAATCTGTCCTTTGGTCTGTAGTCCAAATTAGAGATTTTTGGTTCCAACCAACTTGTTTTTGTGAGACGCGGTGTGGGTGAACGGCTGATCTCCGCATGTGTAGTTCCCACAGTAAAGCATGGAGGAGGAGGTGTTATGGTGTGCTTTCCTGGTGACACTGTCTGATTTATTTAGAATTCAAGGCACACTTAACCAGCATGGCTACCACAGCATTCTGCAGCGATATGCCATCCCATCTGGTTTGGGCTTAGTGGGACTATCATTTGTTTTTCAACAGGACAATGACCCAATACACCTCCAGGCTGTGTAAGGGCTATTTTACCAAGAAGGAGCGTGATAGAGTGCTGCATCAGATGACCTGGCCTCTACAATCCACCGACCTCAACCCAATTGAGATGGTTTGGGATGAGTCGGACGGCAGAGTGAAGGAAAAGCAACCAACAAGTGCTCAGCATATGTGGGAACTCCTTCAAGACTTATATATATTTATTATGCGCTCTCCAAATGTATTTTCATATCTTGTAAGACAAGCATGTGTAGTATCAGCTGTTCTTCTGAGTGTTTATCTGGTACAGAGGCCTGTGTCTCAGTCATGACAAGTACATAGGACTACCCAGTTGTCTGCTGTGTCGCTATTCATCATACATTTATTCATTTAGCAGATGTTCTTACCCAGAACCAACCATCCAGAAAAATCTGGAATTATTCTTTTTTTATTTTCTTACTTAGATAAATGTTGGCTAATTCGAAGAGAGAAGGATAGTGGATAATTGGCAAAGTTTTTGCATAACACTCTTGAATACACAACGCCCTACTGTACATTTTGTAGACTACCCCCAGAGAGGGACATTTTGGGTGTCCTTCACGCTGCCTGTTATGAAGATGTGCTTTATAAAAAAATCTCTTGCTTTTGCGGTAATAATATCTGTATCAATTAGGTCCCCAAACCAGCCTGCACCCTGCTGATACAGAATCTTGCTGTTTAATTGTGACCAATTCAGTCAGTTGGATTCCAGTTTGCTTATGTTGAGAAAGAGAGGGAGGTGAGGGAGAAAGAGAAGGCAAGCCAAGTGGGACTCAAATCCCCGCCTAGGGAGGGAGTATGAATGAATAAATAAATCAAAATAAGAGGGGCTGCATCAACACAGCACACATCAATGGAAAGGGGGAAGCTAGGAGGGGAACACTGTATGCACTGTGTGTATGCGTGTGTCTGTAGACACACTGCCTGACACCCAAACCAGCGGGACCACACCAGGGTGGGGGTGGGATTTGTTTAGGGGGTGGGTGAGGGGGCTAAAGGCCTCCGCATACATAGGTTTGGTTTGCAGAACTCGGCTAGGCAAAATGAAAGTCTGAGGATTACTCTACATTAACCTTCTCTTCTCCACTTCATCCGCAGAGGTCACAGAAAGTAAGTAGCCATACAGATAGAGCTAGCATATAGAAATTTGAAATAGCAACCATGTGCCTTAGAACAGGGACTTACCTCCCTATCAGCAAAAGTGAGAACAGGACGAGATTGGATGGATGGTGAAGGATGGCACGTCCGAACAACAACAGTAAGCTTGATTTAGTTCAACAGACTACCTCATCTGTGTGAAGTGAAATCTAATCAAACGTCCTTGTGAGTTATTGTAAGGAAGCAGCGGAACAATGATGTGTGAATGTGTAAATGTCAGAGGGCTAGTGTCCAGGGAGTTCTCATGCGTAATGGAGACACACACACAAATTCAAACCGGCAATGTGAAAGCATGCCTGACCCAGCGCGGTCACCTTAAGCCAGTGGTATTCAATGTCGTGGTGGAACTGCAGCTGGGTCATATAAAAAAAAGTATAAATAAATAGTACAGATTATTGTATGGGAAATGATACAAAAGTTAGAGATTTATTTTTATTGAGTATATTTATTTCTTAGTTTCTTTTCATTTTGATAAGAGATCAAAATGCAATGAATTGAAGGTTATTTGTTGATATAAAAATAGAAATGTACCAATATTAAGGTTGTCATTCGATTTTGGATCGGGTTGGGTCGCGAATAATCCGTGGGGGGAAAAAATGGAGTCACCAGACATTCTGGCAGAGAAAATGGGGTCCCCACTAAAAATGTTGAATAGATTTAAGTCATTTAGCAGACGCTCTTATCCAGAGCGACTTACAGTAGTGAGGGCGAGGGCATACATTTTCATTCGTACCACTGGTCGTCATACCGGCTGTATTTCTGCCTGGTTGAATGGCAATAGCTCAGATACCCATGAAATGACCACGGGAATCGATATAACATTACTCAGAGATGCACAAAAACAATATAACATTCAAAATGGGTGAATATTTCCTTTAAAAAAGGTGCAATATGCAGAAATCGCACTGCCATTTCCTGGTTGCTAAAATTCGAATAGTTTGCCTAACTTCTGTTTGTGACAAAACAAGCAATGTGTTTTTGAATCATTGTACCATCTAAACCGCTGTGAAATATTTTTTCAATAAACCAAAATACAGTTTTTTCAGTTGTTTGAAGCTGGTGTACAAAAGTAAAAGACTCAAAAACAAAACTTAAAAGAATGGGAAGCATAGAAATAGCACACAAAGAACACATGTACCGCTTCTTAAGTTTCAAATTAATGTCACATGCACAAGTACAGTGAAATGCCTTTCTTGCTAACTCAAAAACTCAACAATGCAATAATCAATAATGTAATATTAGAAAGAAAAAAGAAAAACACAAGAAATAAGAAACATGAAGAACACAAGTAAGCATATTATACTGAACAACAATATAAACTCAACATGCAACAATTTCAACGATTTTACTGAGTTACAGTTGAAATAAGGAAACCAGTCAATTGAAATAAATTCATTAGGCTCTAATCTATGGATTTCACACGACTGGGCAGGGGCGCAGCCATGGGTGAGCATAGGCCCACCCACTTAGGAGCCAGGTCCAGCCAATCAGAATTAGTTTTTCCCCACAAAAGGGCTTTATTACCGACATAAATACTCAGTTTCATCAGCTGTCCAGGTGGCTGGTCTCAGACAATCCCGAAGGTGAAGAAGCCAGATGTGGAGGTCCTGGGCTGGTGTGGTTACACGTGGTCTGCGGTTGTGAGGCCGGTTGGATATACTGCCAAATTCTCTAAAACGACGTTGGAGGCGGCTTATGGTAGAGCAATTACCATTAAATTCTCTGACAATAGCTCTGGTGGACATTCCTGCAGTCAGCATGACAATTGCACGGTCCCTCAAGACTATCTTGGCAAAGGAGAAACGCACACTAACAGGGATGTAAACAAATGTGTCCACAACACTTTTGAGAAATAAGCTTTTTGTGCATATGGAAAATGTCTGGGATCTTTTATCTCAGCTCATGAAACATGGGACCAACATGTTACATTTATATTTTTGTTCAGTATATATATATATATATATATATATATATACACACACACATATATATATATATATATACACACACATATATATATATATATATACACACACATATATATATATATATATATATACACACACATATATATATACACACATACATATATATACACATACATACATATATATATATATATATATATATATACACATACATATATATACACATACATACATACATATATATACACATACATATACACATATATATATACACACACACACACACACACACACACACAGACACACACACATATATACATACACATACACACAGTGAGGGAAAAAAGTATTTGATCCCCTGCTGATTTTGTACGTTTGCCCGCTGACAAAGAAATGATCAGTCTATAATTTTAATGGTAGGTTTATTTGAACAGTGAGAGACAGAATAACAACAACAAAATCCAGAAAAACGCATGTCAAAAATTTTATAAATTGATTTGCATTTTAATGAGGGAAATAAGTATTTGACCCCCTCTCAATCAGAAAGATTTCTGGCTCCCAGGTGTCTTTTATACAGGTAACCGAGCTGAGATTAGGAGCACACTCTTAAAGGGAGTGCTCCTAATCTCAGTTTGTTACCTGTATAAAAGACACCTGTCCACAGAAGCAATCAATCAATCAGATTCCAAACTCTCCACCATGGCCAAGACCAAAGAGCTCTCCAAGGATGTCAGGAACAAGATTGTAGACCTACACAAGGCTGGAATGGGCTACAAGACCATCGCCAAGCAGCTTGGTGAGAAGGTGACAACAGTTGGTGCGATTATTCGCAAATGGAATTAACACAAAAGAACTGTCAATCTCCCTCGGCCTGGGGCTCCATGCAAGATCTCACCTCGTGGAGTTACAATGATCATGAGAACGGTGAGGAATCAGCCCAGAACTACACGGGAGGATCTTGTCAATGATCTCAAGGCAGCTGGGACCATAGTCACCAAGAAAACAATTGGTAACACACTACGCCATGAAGAACTGAAATCCTGCAGCGCCCGCAAGGTCCCCCTGCTCAAGAAAGCACATATACAGGCCCGTCTGAAGTTTGCCAATGAACATCTGAATGATTCAGAGGAGAACTGGGTGAAAGTGTTGTGGTCAGATAAGACCAAAATCAAGCTCTTTGGCATCAACTCAACTCGCCGTGTTTGGAGGAGGAGGAATGCTGCCTATGACCCCAAGAACACCATCCCCACCGTCAAACATGGAGGTGGAAACATTATGCTTTGGGGGTGTTTTTCTGCTAAGGGGACAGGACAACTTCACCGCATCAAAAGGGACGATGGACGGGGCCATGTACCGTCAAATCTTGGGTGAGAACCTCCTTCCCTCAGCCAAGGCATTGAAAATGGGTCGTGGATGGGTATTCCAGCATGACAATGACCCAAAACACACGGCCAAGGCAACAAAGGAGTGGCTCAAGAAGAAGCACATTAAGGTCCTGGAGTGGCCTAGCCAGTCTCCAGACCTTAATCCCATATGAAATCTGTGGAGGGAGCTGAAGGTTCGAGTTGCCAAACATCAGCCTCGAAACCTTAATGACTTGGAGAAGATCTGCAAAGAGGAATGGGACAAAATCCCTCCTGAGATGTGTGCAAACCTGGTGGCCAACTACAAGAAACGTCTGACTTCTGTGATTGCCAACAAGGGTTTTGCCACCAAGTACTAAGTCATGTTTTGCAGAGGGGTCAAATACTTGTTTCCCTCATTAAAATGCAAATCAATTTATAACATTTTTGACATGCGTTTTTCTGGATTTTTTTGTTGTTATTCTGTCTCACTGTTCAAATAAACCTACCATTAAAATTATAGACTGATCATGTCTTTGTCAGTCGGCAAACGTACAAAATCAGCAGGGGATCAAATACTTTTTCCCCTCACTGTGTGTGTGTGTGTGTGTGTGTGTGTGTGTGTGTGTGTGTGTGTGTGTGTGTGTGTGTGTGTGTGTGTGTGTGTGTATATATATATATACACATATACACACACACACACACACACACACACACACACACATAAATATATACATACATGCATATACAGCTGTGGAAAAATTAAGAGACCACTGCAAATTTTTCTTAAATCTACATCTCTACATGTATGACAGCCATTCCATTCCAGTGTCTGTTGAATTCCAACACAGGCACACCTCATTCTACTGAATTAGGTACTGATTAGGTGATCACCTGAACCAAATCTTATTTAACGAGGGAAAGTATAAAAACCACTGCTGTGGTCATCACTATCCTCTTGCAATAGGACCAGCTGGATGGCAAAAAATGTGCTAATAGTACCTCAAAAGTCATATTAATTAAAAAAATAACTATTGACCATGCCAAAAGAGTTGAAAATGAAAGTTTTGAGTGAGGAAAAGAAGGGTTCAATTCTGGCTTTACTGGCAGAGGGATACAGTGAGCGTCAGGTTGCTTCCATCATTAACATTTCAAAGACGGCGGTTCATAAGAACAAGGTCAAGCAGCAGACATTGGGGACAACAAAGCTACAGACCGGCAGAGGGTGAAAACGACTCTCCACTGACCGGGATGACTGCCAACTCATTCGAATGTCACTCAACAACCGTAGGATGACATCAAATGACCTACAAAAAGAATGGCAAACGGCAGCTGGGGTGAAGTGCACGGCGAGGACGGTTCGAAACAGGCTCCTAGGGGCAGGGTTGAAGTCGTGCAAAGCTAGAAAAAAGCCCTTCATCAATAAGAAGCAAAGAAGAGCCAGGCTGAGGTTTGCAAAAGACCATAAGGATTGGACCATAGAGGACTGGAGTAAGGTCATCTTCTCTGATGAGTCCAATTTTCAGCTTTGCCCAACACCTGGTCATCTAATGGTTAGACGGGGACCTGGAGAGGCCTACAAGCCACAGTGTCTCGCACCCACTGTGAAATTTGGTGGAGGATCGGTGATGATCTGGGGGTGCTTCAGCAAGGCTGGAATTGGGCAGATTTGTCTTTGTGAAGGACGCATAAATCAAGTCACGTACAAGGTTGTCCTGGAAGAAAACTTGCTTCCTTTTGTTCTGACATTGTTCCCCAACTCTGAGGATTGGTTTTCCCAGCAGGACAATGCGCCATGCCACACAGCCAGGTCAATCAAGGTGTGGATGGAGGACCACCAGATCAAGACCCTGTCATGGCCAGCCCAATCTCCAGACCTGAACCCATTGAAAACTTCTACAATGTGATCCAAGAGGAAGATGGATGGTCACAAGCCATCAAACTAAGCCGAGCTGCTTTAATTTTTGCGCCATCAGTGGCATAAAGTCACCCAACATCAATGTGAAAGACTGGTGGAGAGCATGCCAAGACACATGAAAGCTGTGATTGAAAATCAGGGTTATTCCACCAAATATTGATTTCTGAACTCTTCCTAAGTTAAAACATTAGTATTGTGTTGTTTAAAAATGAACATGAACTTATTTTCTTTGCATTATTCGATGTCTGAAAACACTGCATCTTTTTTGTTCTTTTGACCAGTTGTCATTTTCTGCAAATAAATGCTCTAAATGACAATATTGTTATTTGGAATTTGGGAGAAATGTTGTCTGTAGTTTATAGAATAAAACAAAAATGTTATTTTTAGCCAAACACATACCTATAAATAGTAAAACCAGAGAAACTGAATTCTGCAGTGTTCTCTTACTTTTTTCCAGAGCTATGTGTGTGTGTATGTATGTATGTATATACACACACACACACACACACACACACACACACACACACACACACACACACACGTGTATATACACATACATACACACACACACAAAAGGACTACAAAAGGAAAACCAGCCACGTTGCCGACACCGACGTCTCGCTTCCAGACATGCAAAACACCTTCTTCGCCCGCTTTGAGGATAACACAGTGCCACTGACAAGGCCCACTACCAAGGACTGTGGCCTCTCCTTCTCAGTGGCCGACGTGATTAAGACATTTAAGCATGTTAACCCCTGCAAGGCTGCCGGCCCAGACGGCATCCCTAGCCGCGTCCTCAGAGCATGCGCAGACCAGCTGGCTGGTGTGTTTATGGACATATTCAATCTCTCCCTTTCCCAGTCTGCTGTTCCCACATGCTTCAAGATGGCCACCATTGTTCCTGTACCCAAGAAAGCAAAAAGGTACCTGAACTAAATGACTATCGCCCTGTAGCACTCACCTCGGTCATCATGAAGTGCTTTGAGAGACTAGTCAAGGATCATATCACCTCTACCTTACCTCTCACCCTAGACCCACTTCAATTTGCTTACCTCCCCAATAGATCCACAGACGATGCAATCGCCATCACACTGCACACTGCCCTATCCCATCTGGACAAGAGGAATACCTATGTAAGAATGCTGTTCATTGACTATAGCTCAGTATTCAACACCATAGTATCCTCCAAGCTCATCATTAAGCTTGAGGCCCTGGGTCTGAACCCCACCCTGTGCAACTGAGTCCTGGACTTCCTGACGGGCCGCCCCCAGGTGGTGAAGGTAGGAAACAACATCTACACTTCGCTGATCCTCAACACTGGGGCCTCACAAGGGTGCGTGCTCAGCCCCCTCCTGTACTCCCTGTTCACCCATGACTCCGTGGCCAAGCACGCCTCCAACTCAATCATCAAGTTTGCAGACGACACAACCGTAGTAGGCTTGATTACCAACAATGACGAGACCGTCTACAGGGAGGAGGGGAGGGCTCTGGGAGTGTGGTGCCAGGAAAATAACCTCTCACTCAACATCAACAAAACAAAGGATATGATCGTGGACTTCAGGAAACAGCAGAGGGTGCACCCCCCTATCCACATCGACGGGACCGCAGTGGAGAAGGTGGAAAGCTTCAAGTTCCTTGGCGTACACGTAACCGACAAACTGAAATGGTCCACCCACGCAGACCGTGTGGTGAAGAAGGCGCAACAGAGCCTCTTCAAACTCAGGAGGCTGAAGAAATTCGGCCTAGCACCTAAAACCCTCAAACTCCCTTCACAGAACAGCACAAACTGGCTCTAACCAGAATAGAAAGAGTGGGAGACCCCGGTGCACAACTGAGCAAGAGGACGAATACATTTGTGTCTAGTTTGAGAAACAGACGCCTCACAGGTCCTCAACTGGTAGCTTCATTAAATAGTACCCACAAAACACCAGTCTCAACATCAACAGTGAAGAGGCGACTCCGGGATGCTGACCTTTTAGGCAGAGTTGCAAAGAAAAAGTCCAGTGTTCTTTTGCCCATCTTAATCTTCTCTTTTTATTAGCTAGTCTGAGATATGGCTTTTTCTTTGCAACTCTGAAGGTCAGCATCCCAGAGTCGCCTCTTCACTGTTGACGTTGAGACTGGTGTTTTGCGGGTACTATTTAATGAAGCTGCCAGTTTCTCAAACTAGACACTCATGTATTTGTCCTCTTGCTCAGTTGTGCACCGGGGCCTCCCACTCTTTCTATTCTGGTTAGAGCCAGTTTGCCCTGTTCTGTGAAGGGAGTAGTACACAGCGTTGTACGAGATATTCCGTTTCTTGGCAATTTCTCGCATGGAATAGCCTTCATTTCTCAGAACAAGAATAGACTGACGAGTTTCAGAAGAAAATTATTTGTTTCTGGCCATTTTGAGCCTGTAATCGAACCCACAATGGCTGATGCTCCAGATACTCAACTAGTCTCAAGAAGGCCAGTTGTATTTATTCTTTAAAATCAGCACAACAGTTTTCAGCTGTGCTAACATAATTGCAAAAGGGTTTTCTAATGATCAATTAGCCTTTTAAAATGATAAACTTGGATTAGCAAACACAACGTGCCATTGGAATACAGGACTGATGGTTGCTGATAATGGGCCTCTGTACGCCTATGTAGATATTCCATAAAAAATCTACAGTTTCCAGCTACAATAGCCATTTACAACATTAACAATGTCTACACTGTATTTCTGATCAATTTGATGTTATTTGAAATGGACAAAAAAAAAAAAAAGGACATCTCTAAGTGACCACAAACTTTTTAACGGTAGAGTGTGTGTGTGTGTATATATATACAAAGTAAGGAAAAAAAGTATTTAGTCAGCCACCAATTGTGCAAGTTCTCCCACTTAAAAAGATGAGAGAGGCCTGTAGTTTTCATCATAGGTACACGTCAACTATGACAGACAAAATGAGAAGAAAAAAAAATCCAGAAAATCACATTGTAGGATTTTTTATGAATTTATTTGCAAATTATGGTGGAAAATAAGTATTTGGTCAATAACAAAAGTTTCTCAATACTTTGTTATATACCCTTTGTTGGCAATGACACAGGTCAAACGTTTTCTGTAAGTCTTCACAAGGTTTTCACACACTGTTGCTGGTATTTTGGCCCATTCCTCCATGCAGATCTCCTCTAGAGCAGTGATGTTTTGGGGCTGTCGCTGGGCAACACGGACTTTCAACTCCCTCCAAAGATTTTCTATGGGGTTGAGATCTGGAGACTGGCTAGGCCACTCCAGGACCTTGAAATGCTTCTTACGAAGCCACTCCTTCGTTGCCCGGGCAGTGTGTTTGGGATCATTGTCATGCTGAAAGACCCAGCCACGTTTCATCTTCAATGCCCTTGCTGATGGAAGGAGGTTTTCACTCAAAATCTCACGATACATGGCCCCATTCATTCTTTCCTTTACACGGATCAGTCGTCCTGGTCCCTTTGCAGAAAAAACAGCCCCAAAGCATGATGTTTCCACCCCCATGCTTCACAGTAGGTATGGTGTTCTTTGGATGCAACTCAGCATTCTTTGTCCTCCAAACACGACGAGTTGAGTTTTTACCAAAAAGTTATATTTTGGTTTCATCTGACCATATGCCATTCTCCCAATCCTCTTCTGGATCATCCAAATGCACTCTAGCAAACTTCAGACATGCCTGGACATGTACTAGCTTAAGCAGGGGGACACGTCTGGCACTGCAGGATTTGAGTCCCTGGCGGCGTAGTGTGTTACTGATGGTAGGCTTTGTTACTTTGGTCCCAGCTCTCTGCAGGTCATTCACTAGGTCCCCCCGTGTGGTTCTGGGATTTTTGCTCACCGTTCTTGTGATCATTTTGACCCCACGGGGTGAGATCTTGCGTGGAGCCCCAGATCGAGGGAGATTATCAGTGGTCTTGTATGTCTTCCATTTCCTAATAATTGCTCCCACAGTTGATTTCTTCAAACCAAGCTGCTTACCTATTGCAGATTCAGTCTTCCCAGCCTGGTGCAGGTCTACAATTTTGTTTCTGGTGTCCTTTGACAGCTCTTTGGTCTTGGCCATAGTGGAGTTTGGAGTGTGACTGTTTGAGGTTGTGGACAGGTGTATTTTATACTGATAACAAGTTCAAACAGGTGCCATTAATACAGGTAACGAGTGGAGGACAGAGGAGCCTCTTAAAGAAGAAGTTACAGGTCTGTGAGAGCCAGAAATCTTGCTTGTTTGTAGGTGACCAAATACTTATTTTCCACCATAATTTGCAAATAAATTCATAAAAAATCCTACAATGTGATTTTCTGGATTTTCTTTTCTCAATTTGTCTGTCATAGTTGACGTGTACCTATGATGAAAATTACAGGCCTCTCTCATCTTTTTAAGTGGGAGAACTTGCACAATTGGTGGCTGACTAAATATTTGATACACTGCCGATTTTGCAGGTTTTCCTACTTACAAAGCATGTAGATGTCTGTAAATGTTATCATAGGTACACTTCAACTGTGAGAGACGGAATCTAAAACAAAAATCCAGAAAATCACATTGTATGATTTTTAAGTAATTAATTTGCATTTTATTGCATGACATAAGTATTTGATACATCAGAAAAGCAGAACTTAATATTTGGTACAGAAACCTTTGTTTGCAATTACAGAGATCATACGTTTCCTGTAGGTCTTGACCAGGTTTGCACACACTGCAGCAGGGCTTTTGGCCCACTCCTCCATACAGACCTTCTCCAGATCCTTCAGGTTTCGGGGCTGTGGCTGGGCAATACGGACTTTCAGCTCCCTCCAAAGATTTTCTATTGGGTTCAGGTCTGGAGACTGGCTAGGCCACTCCAGGACCTTGAGATGCTTCTTACGGAGCCACTCCTTAGTTGCCCCGGCTGTGTGTTTCGGGTCGTTGTCATGCTGGAAGACTCAGCCACGACCCAGCTTCAATGCTCTTACTGAGGGAAGGAGGTTGTTGGCCAAGATCTCGCGATCCATGGCCCCATCCATCCTCCCCTCAATACGGTGCAGTCGTCCTGTCCCCTTTGCAGAAAAGCATCCCCAAAAAATTATGTTTCCACCTCCATGCTTCACGGTTGGGATGGTGTTCTTGGGGTTGTACTCATCCTTCTTCCTCCAAACACGGCGAGTGGAGTTTAGACCAAAAAGCTATATTTTTGTCTCATCAGACCACATGACCTTCTCCCATTCCTCCTCTGGATCATCCAGATGTTCATTGGCAAACTTCAGACGGGCCTGGACATGCGCTGGCTTGAGCAGGGGGACCTTGCGTGCGCTGCAGGATTTTAATTCATGACGGCGTAGTGTGTTACTAATGGTTTTCTTTGAGACTGTGGTCCCAGCTCTCTTCAGGTCATTGACCAGGTCCTGCCGTGTAGTTCTGGGCTGATCCCTCACCTTCCTCATGATCATTGATGCCCCACGAGGTGAGATCTTGCATGGAGCCCCAGACAGAGGGTGATTGACCGTCATCTCGAACTTCTTCCATTTTCTAATAATTGCGCCAACAGTTGTTGCCTTCTCACCAAGCTGCTTGCCTATTGTCCTGTAGCCCATCCAAGCCTTGTGCAGGTCTACAATTTTATCCCTGATGTCCTTACACAGCTCTCTGGTCTTGGCCATTGTGGAGAGGTTGGAGTCTGTTTGATTGAGTTTGTGGACAGGTGTCTTTTATACAGATAATGAGTTCAAACAGGTGCAGTTAATACAGGTAATGAGTGGAGAACAGGAGGGCTTCTTAAAGAAGCCGTCTCTCACAGTTGAAGTGTACCTATGTATACACACACACACTCTTTTACAGCTAACCTTGTGGGGACACACAATTCAGTCTCATTCAAAATCCTATTTTCCCTAACCCTAAACCTAACCCGTACTCTTACCCTAACCTTAACCCAAAAACCTAACTCTAACCCTAGCTCCTAACCCTAAACGTAATTCTAACCCTAACACTAATTCTAACCTTAACCCTAAAACACCCTAGAAATAGCATTTGACCTTGTGGGGACTAACAAAATGTCCCCAGTTGGTCAAATTTGTGTTCGTTTACTATTCTTGTGGAGACTTCTGGTCCCAGAATAGTTTAGCACGCACACACACACAGGGTCAATTCAAATACCATATTTACAATGTGCAGGGATACTGGCGTGATGGAGGTAGATTTGTATAGGGGTAAGGTGACTAGGCAACAGGATATAAGATCAACAGAGCAGCAGCAGCTTGTATGTGAGTGGGTGTGTGTATATATATATTATATATATATATATATATATATATATATATATATATATATATATATATATAGAGTTGGTCAAATGTATGTGCATATTATGTGTGAGTGAGAAGATGATGGAGTGAGTGTGTAGGGCACTCCGAGTGTTCAAAGAGACTGTGCAAAATAAAAAATTAAAAGGTCAATAAAGATACAAGGTTAACTCAGTCTGTGTAGCCATTTTGTTAGCCATTTATCAGTCTTATTGCTTGGGGATAGAAACTGTTCAAGAGCTTGTTGATGCCAGCCTTGATGCACCGGTACCACTTGCCGTGCGGAAGCAGATAGAACAGTCTATGGCTTGGGTGATTGGAGTTTAACAATTTTCCGGACCTTCCTACCACACCACCTGACATAGATGTCCTGGATGGCAGGGAGTTATTGTTCTGGCACCACACTGCCAGGTCACTGACCTCCCTGTAGGCGGACACATCGTCACCGGTGATCAGGCTTACCACCGTCAGCAAACTTGATGGTGTTGGAGTCGTGCGTGGCCACGCAGTCGTGGGTGAACAGGGAGTACAGGAGGGGACTAAGCACACACCCCCTGTGGGGCCCTTGTGTTGAGGATTAGCATGGCGGAGGTGATGTTGCCTACCCTCACCACCTGGGGTCGGCCCGTCAGGAAGTCCAGGATCCAGTTGCAGAGGGAGGTGTTTAGACCCAGTCCTAAGCTTGGTGACGAGCTTGGAGGAGACAATAGTGTTGAATGCTGAGCTGTAGTCAATGAACAGCATTCTCACATAGGTATTCCTCTTATGTAGGTGGGTGAGGGCAGTGTGGAGAGCAATTGAGATTGCGTCATCTATGGATCTGTTGGGGCGGTATGCAAATTGGAATGGGTCTAGGGTGTCGGATGGTGGCGTTAATTTGTGCCATAACCAGCCTCTCAAAGTGCTTCATGATTACAGAAGTGAGTGCTACAGGGTGGTAGCCATTGTGGCATGAAGCCTTAGAGTTCTTGGGGACAGGAATGGTGGTGGTCATTTTAAAACATGTGGGGATTACAGACTGGGACAAGGAGAGGTTGAAAATTACAGTGAATATGCCTTCCAGCTGTTCTGCGCATGCTCTGAGAACGCGCCCTGGAATACCGTCGGGCCCCGCGGCCTTGCGGGTGTTGACCTGATTAAAAATACCTTTCTCACGTCGGCCTCGGGGGAAAGATCACCCAATCCTCTGGGTCGGTGACGGCCCACACATCCGGCACGATGTTGTTGTTTTCAAAGCGTGCAAAAATGCATTGAGTTCGTCTGGTAGAGCGGCATCGTTGGGCAGATCACGGTTGGGTCTTCCTTTGTAATCCATAATGGACTGTAGCTCCTGCCACATGCGGCAGGCATCGGAGCCTGTGTAAAATGATTCCACCTTATTCCTACATTGTCCTTTTGATCGTTTGATGACTCTGCGGAGGTCATAGCGGGACTTCTTGTGCTTATTCCTGTCCTCGGCCGTAGCCTAAGGGTTGTCTACAATAGCTCTGTGTGCGGTTGCCCTGTCTTTTAGTTTAGCACCAACCTCTGCGTTAATCCTGGACTTTTGATTGGGGAAGCAGCGAACCCTCACTGTGGAGACAACATCGCGGATACATTTTCTAATGAAGCTGGTGACTGAGGTGGTTAGCTCGTCAATGTTATAGTCTCGAAACATATTCCAATCAATGCTAGCAAAGCAGTCCTGTAGCATAATCTCGGATTCTGGTTCTCAACAGAGCGAGTCACGGGTACTTCCTGTTTGAGTTTCTGCTTGTTAACGGGAAGCAGGAGTGCAGAGTCATGATCTGATTTGCCAAATGGCGGACGAGGCAGGGCCTTGTATGCTTGCTTTGGGGTAGAACAACAGTGGTCTAGGACTTTATCGGCCCTACCGCCGTTGGAGACGTGTTGATGGAAGTTGGGCATCACGTGTCTTAGTGACGCGGAATTAAAAAATGCCGGCAACCTGACAGGCAACCTCTGGATGTAGGTTTTCTTGCTTGTTTATAGCGTTGTACACTTCGTTAAGTGCCAGCTTGTTATTTTTATTGTCCTGAGGTGGAATGTATAAAGTCACGATAACAGCTGAAAACTCCCTCGGGGAGGTAGAAAGGTCAGCATTTGACCATCAGGTATTCCAAGACGGGTGAACAGTGGGTCTACACTTCCACCGCGCTGGAGTTAGCACACCAGTTGGTGTTGATGTAGAGGCAAACCCCTCCCCCCACTCGATTTCCCCGACTCCACTGTCATGTCCGCCTGGTGAATGGAAAATCCCTCGAGTTGTGCGAGAGCCATGTTTCAGAAAAGCAAAGAATATTGCAGTTTCGAGACTCCCGTTGGTAGGAAATCCGCGATCGGAGGTCATCCATCTTATTATCGAGTGGTCAGTAGAATGGAGGGAAGAGGTGGCCGGTTTTCCCTTCGCCTCAATATCACCAGGATCCCCCCCTCCTTGCCTCTGTAACGCCAGCGTTTCCTCTTGGGTAGCCCAAAAATTGGGTCGGAATTACAGAGAGAGCCTTGGGCAGATGAGTCGATGTAGAAGCCGGAATTGGGGTAAGTAACTGCCGATCTGATGTTCAAAAGTTATTGTCGGTTGTAAGAAATAATAGCAGATACATTGTGAAAATAAAGTAAAAATAAACAACAAAATAATGAGTTGGGTCAGAGCTTGCAAAACGACGGCCATCCAGTACGGCGCCATTTTAGACTTGCTCTCAATGAGAATGACAGATCTATAACTCACATTTCTATGTGAATTTGGTCGGTTCACCCAAAAAGTGACATATTGCAGCTTTAAGCCAAAGCATACTTCACATTTATGGCAACAGACCTAGTCACCCCCATTCACACACTATTGAACATGCATACATATAGACACACACACACCCCAACTCCCCCCTCATAGTGTATAAACTCAGAAACCCATGCATACACATAACACACACTTGTCCCTAGAGAGTTGATGAATGTGAGATCAGTTGTAATAGGACGTTAATCTTCATGAACACCCACACAGTAAGAGTATCACATGTGCTATAGGGACCCTCCAGGGGCTCAGTGTGTCCCCACAGGGACGGCCATTATGGAGAATCAGTGCACAGTTTCACGTAGAGTAGACACTTCTAATGAGTTCTGGTTATGAAAGTAATAATGTCCTGGAGGTCTGATAACAAGCAAGATTGTTCCTTAGTCTTTCGTGGTAATATTTTGAGTATTATCTTTGCCTAGGTTTAGAAAACGTATATATTAGACTACCAACAGACTGAACTATATCTAACCAATGTCCACAGAAGCCAACTTGACAAAAAGCGTGGCAGTCAAGTAAAGAGTTTTGAATTCATATCCCATTAGGTCACCCAGCCTACATCTTTCTTTTGCTAATCTCCCAGACATTGAAGACTGAAGAGGGATATTGGTCATCATTATCCCCTGTATGCCCCCACCCCTTCCCTCTCTCCATTGGAATGTTTGCCATCCTGGGGGGCTAGCAGTTGTTAGCGGGCATGTGTGGCTGCAAGTGTCAGTGCTGTTTGTGCACCTGGTCCCAAAATGAGTCCCTAAGACAATACATTTTTCTAAATCTCACTTTACACCCGTCACTGCTGGTAAGGATGATGGGTAGTAGATTCTGTGCTGTAGTTTTATCTCTTCCAAAACAGCGACAAAAACATTGTTAAAATCATTTGGTGATACAGTATAACCTCTGTTGAATGAAAACCAAGAACTCGACATGAACTCCAAGAATGGATTGAAAATATATTCATGAACTACTGAGACAGATGGACAGTCGAGTGGATGAGGATCCTGCACAGCGATGTATAGAAAATCAAAGGGACATTAAAAAAAAGTAATTTAACCACAGTGCCAGAAATAGACCGTTGCACTGATAAAACAGCATTTCCACAACCAGACAGCCTCCTCTCATACATTTAAATAATCTTACAGCAGATTACAACCGCAGCAGAATAGTGCCATTTGGCATCAATAGTGTACGTTAATTTACATGGGAGAGAGTAAAACGCCCAGATAAATAATACACTCCTTAAAGAAAGACGAAGAGAAAGGAGAAGAAAAAAAAACTGCCTTTTGATGAAGACTTGAATAATTCATCAAGGAGAATCTCAAATTGAAAATAATTAAAATCAACAGATGGTCTCTCTATTACTCCCTCTATCATTCCCTCTCTTCACTTCCCAGCTCTATCACTCACTCAAATCTGGCTCTTCTTTTGGCTTTGGGTCCCTCCAGAGAAGCCCTTTGCTTTCCCCACTCTTCCCCCATGCAATGGTGGCGGGACTGAACCTGGAACCCTGGACAGTGGACAGATGACTTCATTCACTCTTTCCTGTACGAGCCAGCCTCAATGGAGACGCAATGGAGGGGCTCAGTCAGTGACCACTAAATCTCCAAGCTCAACAGGAGCTTGGGGGGGGTCTAATCCAGCTAAGCCTGTAGCACTGACACTCAACTCTCGGGCATGGCCCACTGTTGTAACCGACACCAATGGAAAGTCATTAGCTGGATGCACTCAAGGTCATGGTGCAGACGTTAGACTGGCAAATTCTAATGGTCAACATCCGCTAGCTAGGGAAAGTTCCTTCTCAATATTAGCTATAAAATGCTCCCCTCGCAATCCTTCTTAACACTAATTTCAACAAATAGCAAAAGATTTGGTCAAAATCACTTTATGCCATATGAAGAAATAATTTCATGTCCCCATATGCAGGTACTGTATGCCAAGGTGCATTGAAGCTGTTCTGGCTTGTGGTGGCCCAACACCCTATGAAAAGACATGCTCCGGAACTTTGGCAACTACTAAATATTTTTTTTACCTCCTGCTTTGGGCTGGATGTGTCAATGTGTAGTTCATACATTGTGCATAATCTATGAGCAGAATTACTGTTTCACCTCAATTAGCCACGAAATCCCTAGTTTGAAAGCACTGTTTTTCAGGAAGCTGTGCTGCGCCATTTTTCCTACATTTTCCCCCACGTGGGCCAGCCCCATAGCAATTAGAGTTCAACGAGCTTCAGTACCTCGCCATTTGAGTGACATCTAGCAAGAGGCACATCATGCACACACAGCAGAGCGAGCAATTTTTGGGGCCCATTTTTGGCTCGTGAGTGCTACTTTCAGAACTATTGGCTAAAAAGCATACAAAAGTACCAGAGTATCTCTTTAATACACTATGTTGGTGTTTCCTTTATTTTGGCTGTTACCTGTACGTCCCCAATATTGTCCACTTTTTCTAAGGGAAACAAAGACAGGCGCTGCACATTGGATGGTGACAATCACCAACAGGGGCTTGAGTGCAATATCCCAACAACTACAGTGAGGGAAAAAAAGTATTTGATCCCCTGCTGATTTTGTACGTTTGCCCACTGACAAAGACATGATCAGTCTATAATTTTAATGGTAGGTTTATTTGAACAGCGTGAGACAGAATAACAACAAAATAATCCAGAAAAACGCATGTCAAAAATGTTATAAATTGATTTGCATTTTAATGAGGGAAATAAGTATTCGACCCCACCACAAAACATGACTTAGTACTTGGTGGCAAAACCCTTGTTGGCAATCACAGAGGTCAGACGTTTCTTGTAGTTGGCCACTAGGTTTGCACACATCTCAGGAGGGATTTTATCCCACTCCTCTTTGCAGATCTTCTCCAAGTCATTAAGGTTTCGAGGCTGACGTTTGGCAACTCAAACCTTCAGCTCCCTCCACAGATTTCCTATGGGATTAAGGTCTGGAGACCGCCTAGGCCACTCCAGGACCTTAATGTGCTTCTTCTTGAGCCACTCCTTTGTTGCCTTGGCCGTGTGTTTTGGATCATTGTCATGCTGGAATAACCATCCACGATCCATTTTCAATGCCCTGGCTGAGGGAAGGAGGTTCTCACCCAAGATTTGACGGTACATGGCACCGTCCATCGTCCTTTTGAAGGGTGAAGTTGTCCTGTCCCCTTAGCAGAAAAACACACCCAAAGCATAATGTTTCCACCTCCATGTTTGACGGTGGGGATGGTGTTCTTGGGGTCAATATTCCTCCTCCTCCAAACACGGCGAGTTGAGTTGATGTCAAAGAGCTCCATTTTGGTCTCATCTGACCACAACACTTTCTCCCAGTTCTCTTCTGAATCATTCAGATGTTCATTGGCAAACTTCAGACGGGCATGTATATGTGCTTTCTTGAGCAGGGGGACCTTGCGGGCGCTGCAGGATTTTCGCTCTTTGGTCTTGGCCATGGTGGAGAGTTTGGAATCTGATTGATTGATTGCTTCTGTGGACAGGTGTCTTTTATACAGGTAACAAGCTGAGATTAGGAGCACTCCCTTTAAGAGTGTGCTCCTAATCTCAGCTCGTTACCTGTATAAAAAGACACCTGGGAGCCAGAAATCTTTCTGATTGAGAGGGGTTCAAATACTTATTTCCCTCATTAAAATGCAAATCAATTTATAACATTTTTGACATGCGTTTTTCTGCATGTTTTTGTTGTTATTCTGTCTCTCACTGTTCAAATAAACCTACCATTAAAATTATAGACTGATAATTTCTTTGTCAGTGGGCAAACGTACAAAATCAGCAAGGGATCAAATACTTTTTTCCCTCACTGTATACTAAATCTAGCTTAATAGGAACTGTAAAGTATATTCTTTTTTAACAGTCAATTCACTAGCATTGCAGATATCAGTGACACAGACATAAGTCAGAATGAGTCCACTCACCTCAGAGCTAACTTCTAGTGGTCTATCATGTGGCCCTCAAGGGCCAGGGACCTCGAAACCTCAGGAATAGGAGTGTGGTTCCTGTCTCCGGGGGCCAATACCATGCTTTATCTCACTCTTCCACTGATGTTCCTGTATCACATCATACCACGTTGAATCACCAGGGATAAGGAAAGATGGAGGGTAAGAACCCTGTTGACAAAGACAAAGATCGATGAGTCACTATGGCCAATTTATGAAGAATGCACATTTCCGATTTTTGCCCCAATAAGTGAAGCAGTAGGCATCCTGCTGGCATCAGAATTGATAGAAATGTAGCATACGCAATGCTGACACAATCACTTCTTGGTACGGAAGTTGCTGATACTTCAGGCTCTAATGATTTCACAGTTGAATAGGGATGTTTATGTAAATACATTTCCATCACTTCCAAGATAGACAGGTCAAGGAACCATTGCACAAGGATCTGGAAATGCCATCTTTAAAAACAGAGGTTTGCAAATTATCTTTGAGGATTTAATTTCCTCCTCTTTGTGCTTTCTTAGGCAAAGAAGTGACATAGCCTGCAGCATAGTTCAGCTCATTTAATTCAACACCACACTGCTCAGCTGATCAATATCTTCTATACATTTCCTGTTTAAGGAAAGTCAATACAACAACTTTACGTAACCTATACCATCTGTCAGCTGATCGGGAAACATCACCAGTACACTGCCTCAGCCTGACATGTCAACAGAGTGTGAGCCTTCTGGATTTAGACCATTGTGGGGGAGCAAACCACAACAACCACCTATGGGTACCCTTTGAACAGAAAGCTCATGCATCTCTACCAGTAACTAATGCCCAACAGTCTTCTGCCGCGTCAATAAACTAAAAAAGGTGACACCACCATCCGTCTCCGATCCGAAGCGTGTAATTAAAAACTAAAAAGGACAAAAAAAAGTGTCACCCTGGTCATAACAAGTCAAGACCTTTGACCAGGAACCCAACTTACAAGACACCAGGAGCTAGCTGGCTTGTGGCCTTCTGGCTGACCCGTGAAGCCAGTGTCCAGCTGAACCCTGAGAGGAAAAGACCCCCAAAAATGTGTGGTCCACAGTTACCAACCTTTACGTCTGGTTTTACATTTGGCCTAAAGACTTCATTAAACTCCTGAATGTTGCTTTGCCTCGCTCCACCCGTTTCCTGTGATAAACATCCTGAAGAAAATCTGACTAATTTACCTTTCCTTTTTTTATACCAGCTGTTTCGTATATCTGAAAGGGGTAGGGGGTAAAAAACATGAAAAAATAAATAAAAGCCACATAAAGACTTACACTGAGTGTACAAAACATTAGGAACACCTGCTCTTTGGGGGGAATCGATCAGCTTTAATATTGCTGATAGATTGTAACTTCCATCAATGTAATTGTCTGCATCACTTCCAATCCCCCATATGGTTTGTTTTCTCGCAAATACACACACACTTTTTAAAAATATATTTCCCTTTATTACTTTCCAACCCCACCACCCCTTTCCTAATCGGAGTAAACTAGTGAACAACAACGCTTAGGCCTCTACATATTATATACAGTTGAAGTCGGAAGTTGACATACACCTCAGCCAAATACATTTCAACTCCGTTTTTCACAATTCCTGATATTTAATCCTAGTAAAAATTCCCTGTCTGAGGTCAGTTAGGATCACCACTTTATTTTAAGAATGTGAAATGTCAGAATAATAGTAGAGAGAATGATCTTTCAGCTTTTATTTCTTTCATCAGATTCACAGTGGGTCAGAAGTGTACATACACTCAATTAGTATTTAAATTGTTTAACTTGGGTCAAACGTTTCGGGTAGACTTCCACAAGCTTCCCACAATAAGTTGGGTGAATTCTGGTCCATTCCTCCAGACAGAGCTGGTGTAACTGAGTCAGGTTTGTAGGCCTCCTTGCTCGCTCACGCTTTTTCAGTTCTGCCCACACATTTTCTATTAGATTGAGGACAGGGCTTTGTGATGGCCACTCCAATACATCGACTTTGTTGTCCTTAAGCCATTTTGCCACAACTTTGGAAGTATGCTTGGGGTCATTGTCCATTTGGAAGACCCATTTGCGACCAAGCTTTAACTTACTGACTGATGTCTTGAGATGTTGCTTCAATATATCCACATCATTTTCCTTCCTCATGATGCCATGTATTTTGTGAAGTGCACCAGTCCCTCCTGCAGCAAAGCACCCCCACAGCATGATGCTGCCACCCCTGTGCTTCACGGTTGGGATGGTGTTCTTCGGCTTGCAAGGGACTCCCTTTTTCCTCCAAACATAACGATGGTCATTATGGCCAAACAGTTCTATTAATGTCTCATCAGACCAGAGGACATTTCTCCAAAAAGTACGATCTTTGTCCCCATGTGCAGTTGTAAACAGTGGTCTGGCTTTTTTATGGCGGTTTTGGAGCAGTGGCTTCTTCCTTGCTGAGCGGCCTTTCAGGTTATGTCGATATAGGACTTGTTTTACTGTGGATATAGATACTTTTGTACCTCTTTCCTCCAGCATCTTCACAAGGTCCTTTGCTGTTGTTCTGAGATTGATTTGAACTTTTCGCATCAAAGTACGTTAATCTCTAGGAGACAGAACGCGTCTCCTTCCTGAGCGGTATGACGGCTGCGTGGTCCCATGGTGTTTATACTTGCGTACTATTGTTTGTACAGATGAACGTGGTACCTTCAGGCGTTTGGAAATTGCTCCCAAGGATGAACCAGACTTGTGGAGGTCTACACATTTTTTTCTGAGGTCTTGGCTGATTTCTTTAGATTTTCCCATGATGTCAAGCAAAGAGGCACTGCGTTTGAAGGTAGGCCTTGAAATACATCCACAGGTACACCTCCAATTGACTCAAATTATGTCAATTAGCCTATCAGAGGCTTCTAAAGCCATTACATCATTTTCTGGAATTTTCCAAGCTGTTTAAAGGCACAGTCAACTTAGTGTATGTAAACTTCTGACCCACTGGAATTGTGATACAGTGAATTATAAGTGAAATAATTTGTCTGTAAGCAATTGTTGGAAATATTACTTGTGTCATGCACAAAGTAGATGTCCTAACCGACTTGCCAAAACTATAGTTTGTTAACAAGAAACAAGTTATAATGACTCCAACCTAAGTGTATGTAAACTTCCGACTTCAACTGTACATTTTATGGACACAGTCAATTTTACAATAATTATATTTTGTTGTTTTGAACTTCCTCTACCCTCAACCCCTCCGATCATCTTCATGAAGTCCATCCGGTCTGCCTCTACATGCCATATCTTTCCAACTGTGCGCTTTCACAAAATCTCGCAACCTATAACCTATATACTTATTATGGACACAGTATGCTTTACATTAGTTATCTTGTTGTTATTAGTTGTTGTTAGTTCCATCCTTCAGCTCCATTCAACGCCTCCCATCTATCTCTTAACACCATTCATATTGGATTTCTATTTGCCATATATTTTTCAACTGTACTGTTTCACAAAGGTTCTGAACCCTTCTATTCTCATTGTTTCTACAGATTGTAAATTGAAAATAAACATTTTTGCTAAAAGTATTATATCATTGATCGATTATGACTTTTCAAATCACCCAGTAGTGCTATCTGCAGGGTTAGCTCCAGGTAAATATTACACTCCTTCAGCCATTCCTGGACCTGTGACCAAAAACAAGCTACAAATGGACAGTACCAAAACAAATGATCTAATGATTCTGTCTCTTTGCAGCAAAATCTGCAGAGCTGGGAAGATTGTTATTTATATGGAGGATACAATCTATTGGTAGCAAGAATTTTGTATAATAATTTAAAATTGAACAATTCTAAGTTTTGACTCCGGTGTCGTTTTGCGTATCAGTTCATAAACACTATGCCATGGAATCGGTACAATAAAAATCTCTTCCCAACTATTTTGCAATCTATATGGGACAGCTGTCAATCCTTTGGTCCTTAAATGAAACTGGTATACTTTTTTATTGATCACAATTTTCTTTAACCAATTATGTTCTTTAATGTAGGGCCGACAGACAAGTTCCTTACTTTCTCCCCCTTCCACTTTCCTATTCCATTTTTGCAGTAATGCTGCAATTATTTGGGTGTTAATTTTGGGTAGAGCAGACATTTCCATATGTTTTTGTTAGCTGCATGTGCAATATAACTCCACCAGTCCTACCTATGATATCATTTACGAAGATTATACCTTTTTAAAAAAAAAATTCAAAAACTATTCTTTTTTTTATCAATTAGTGTATTTGAGTTTAACCACAATATTTGTTGCATTATTTGTTCTGTCATTTCTGGAGGATTAAATTGAAATTGCAACCAACTTTCGATTATTTCCTTTTCAAATAACTGAAAGTGAGAGGTTGTAATCTGAATTAAGGGGAAAAGGCCATTCTTGAACATGGGGTGAGACAATCTCACTAATTTGCTAAAGAACCAGGTCGGATTTAAGTATAACTTTTGTATGACTGAAGCTTTTAGTGATAGGTCTAATGCTTTAATATTTAACCATTTATGTCCTCCGAATTCATATTCATTATATAAATGAGGCGGCAGGTAGCTTAGTGGTTAAGAGCGTTGTGCCAGTAACCGAAAGGTCGCTGGTTCTAATCCCCGAGCCGACTAGGTGAAAAATCTGTCGATGTGCCCTTGAGCAAGGCACTTAACCCTAAAAAAAAAAAAATGTTTTTTTTGTTTTTTTTATAGGCCCGTTTAATTTTGTCTGGCTTGCCGTTCCAAATAAAATGGAAAAAAATTCTCATAATTTAAACAACTGTTTGCTAGGCAAGACCATAAGCAAACAGGTAAACTGGGATAATACTAAAAATAGTTAAATCAGGGTGATTTTTCCACAAATAGACAGGTATTTACGTTTCCATGGTAGCAAGATCTTATCTATTTTTGCTAACTTTCTATAAACATTTATTGGAGTGAGATCATTTATTTCAATTGGGATATGTATTCCGAGTATATCCACATCACCATCAGACCATTTTATTGGTAAACTACATGGTAATGTAAAAATTGTATTTTTTAGTGATCCAATACCTAATATAGTACATTTATCATAATTTGGTTGTAATCCAGAGAGGTTAGAAAATGTATCTAGATCCTCTATGAGGCTGTGGAGGGATTCAAGTTGTGGATTTAAAAAGAAAACATGTATCATCAGCGTACAATGACACCTTTGTTTTTAAGCCCTGCATTTCGAATCCCTTGATATTATTGTTGGATCTGATTTTAATAGCTAACATTTCGATGGTCATAATAAATAGATAAGCCGATAGTGGACAACCTTGTTTTACTCCTCTTGACAGTTTAAAACTTTCGGAGAAATAGCCATGATTTACTATTTTACACCTAGGGTTACTATACATGATTTTAACCCATTTTATAAGAGATTCTCCAAATTTGAAATCCTCCAGGCGTTTATATATAAACTCCAGTCGTACTTTATCAAATGCCTTTTCAAAGTCTGCTATGAATAGCAGGCCTGGTTTCCCAGATTTTTCATAGTGTTCTATTGTTTCCAGTACTTGCCTTATATTATCTCCAAATGTATCGTTCATGTAAAAAACCTGTCTGATTAGAATGAATAATGTCCGACAATACCTTTTTAATTCTATGCGCTATACATTTTGCATCACAACACTGAAGTGTAAGGGGCCTCCAATTTTTTGAATGGACTGGATCTTAATATTTCCCACCTGTATCCTGTTTCAGTAATAATGAAATCAGACCTTCTTGAGTGTCTGATAATCTACCATTTACATAGGAGTGGTTAAAACATGCTAATAACAGTCCTCTGAGTATATCAAAAAAGGTTTGGTATACCTCGACTGGTATGCCATCCAACCCTGGAGTTTTCCCGGACTTAAAGTCTTTAATTGCATCCAGAAGTTCCTCCTCTGTAATTTTACCTTCACATGAGTCTTTCTGTATGGCTGTTAATTTTACATTATCAATAGAAAACAAAATCTCTACAATTAGCTTCAGTTAGAGGAGATGGAGGTGACTGAAACAAAAACATATGCTTAAAGTACTTTGCTTCCTCCTTCAAAATATAATTTGTTGAATCATGGGTGACTCCGTCATTTGTAACCGGTTTCAGTAAATTATTTTTGGTAGCATTTCTATGTTGAATATTTAAAAAAGAATTTGGTGCATTTTTCCCCATATTCCATCCAGTTTGCTTCATTTTTATAATATATTACACTTGATCTTTCTTGAATAAGTTCCTACATTTCTTTTTGTTTTTCCTCTAATTTATTCTGAGCCTCTATGTTACAGTTTTTATTGCTATCTTTCTGTTCTGTTAGACCTTCTATTTCCTTTGTTAGTATGGACTATTTTGACATAAATTGCTTTTGTTTTCGAGATGAGTACTGAATTGCCTGGCCTCTAAAGGCACATTTAAAAGTGTCCCATACGATAAAAGGGGATTTGCTGTACCTATGTTATGTTGAAAAATAATAATAAAATGTGGTTATAAATTCCTCTGTCCTAGTTAAAAACAAGTTATCATCCAATAGGCTTTGATTAAATTTCCAATATTCTCGCCCATATGGAAATTCAGTAAGAGTAATGTATATGCCAATTATATGATGGTTCGACCGCATTCTGTCCCCTATCAACACTTTTTTAACATTTGGTGCCAACGAGAATGACATAAGAAAGAAGTCAAGACGACTAGCTTGATTGAGTCTCCGCCATGTATATCTCACTAGGTCAGGATATTTAAGCCTCCATATATCTACTAGTTCTAATGTATCCATGACATTCATGATTTCCTTAAGAGCATGAGGGTGATAGTTTGTAGTGTGATTTCCTTTACGGTCCATTGTGCTATTTAAAACAGTATTATAATCTCCCACCATAATAATAGAGTCTTGTATTGCTTGCAGGGTTGATAATTTATTATATATATTGTCATCCCAGTGATCGGCATACCAACCCCGTCCCCACGGATATATATATATATATATATATATATATATATATAGTCAAAGGTGTGGATCATCATTATTTGGTCCGTAAAGGTTAATGAGCCATATCTGTTTATGGTCCAATAACATATTTAAAATCATCCATCTACCTTGCGTATCTGTTTGGACAATTTGCACATTTGGATCAAAATTACTGTTAATTTTATATCATCACCCCTTTCGAGTTTCTTTGCCCATGGGAGAAGTATATTTCGACCCCCCAGTCTATTTTCCACAAAACTTCATCTAGAATTGTTGAATGAGTTTCCTGTAAACAATAGATATTATATTCCTTCTCTTTGAGCCATGTAAATATTGTTCTTCTTTTGTTATCATCTGCTAAGCCATTACAATTATAACTGGCTATACTTATTTCACCATATACCATAATGAGATACAAGTTTCAAATCTATTTATCATAATGTGTGTGTAAATTTACCAATAAAAAAATACCATAGTGATTGAGTGTCCATATAGCTGTACCATGATATTTGCATTGCTACTAAGTAACCCTCCAATTGTTTTCCACTATTCCTCCCGCTAAAGCCCCTCCCCATCCCAAGTTGGGTTGTCATCCCAGTGATCGGCATACCAACCCCGTCCCCACGGATCCCTAGGCCCCCCGAGAGGCCAGGACCCATCCTTCGAAAACAGCACTCAGTGCCACCCACAAAACAGAAGCAGGTCAACCGGCAAAATAATTTCCAATGCTCTCACCTCAAAATAAATAAAATATATCTATTAAAAATATATATCTATTCAAATATCTTGCATATCTTAATTTCCATCATTATCAATTAATATGCGTAATAATGGTCGGCAGTTCATGTGAAGGATTGTAACCTATAACACGGATTGCCATTGTATTACATTACATTTTTGTCAAGCAATTCTTATTTTAGCAAACAATTGTGGTTCATCCTATATTCTCCCTAACATCCTTACTCCCTTGCAACATATGTAGGACACACACACACACACACTCAACCCCTTTCCTCCACAATCAACCATAAGCTCAGATGCTCAACAGTTGTTACATCCCAGAGCCCAACTCAAAGACCTGATTTACAAAAGCATATACAGTTACAGCTGTTTGAGAAAGCATGCAAGAATGAGCAAACATTTACAAAAATTTGAGATTTGATTAACCTATGTCAAGTCCTGCTCTTTACATGACAGACTGACCACATGAATCCAGGTGAAAGCTATATCCCTTATCACACATGTTAAATCCACTTTAAAATCAGTGTAGATTAAGAGGAGGAGACTGGTTAAAAATAAGGATTTTTAAGCCTAGACACATTACATTTACATTTTAGTCATTTAGCAGACGCTCTTATCCAGAGCGACTTACATTTAGTGAGTGCATACATTCTTTTATTTTTCATAATGGCCCCCCGTGGGATTCGAACCCACAACCCTGGCGTTGCAAACACCATGCTCTACCAACTGAGCTACATCCCTGCCGGCCATTCCCCCCCCCCTACCCTGGACGACGCTGGGCCAATTGTGCGCCGCCCCATGGGTCTCCCGGTCGCAGCCGGCTACGACAGAGCCTGGATTCGAACCAGGATCTCTAGACCACTGCGCCACTCGGGAGTACGACATGAATTGTGTACGTCTGCCATGGAGAGAGTGAATGGGCAAGACAAAAGATTTAAGTGCCTTTGAACAGGTTATGATAGTATTTGCCAGGCGCACCGGTTTGAGTGTGTCAAGAACTTCAATGCTTCTGGGTTTTTCACACTCAACAGTTTCTCGTGTGTATCAACAATGTTCCACCACCCAAAGAACATCCAGCCAACTTGACTGTGGAAGGCTTGACGCCTTGTAGAGTCCATTCCCCGACGAATTGAGGCTGTTCTGAGGGCAAAGGGGGGGTGCAACTCAATATTAGAAAGGTATTCCTAATGTTTTGTACACTCAGTGTATATCTCTTTCATACTAAGACGTTTTTCCGCCAACTTTACCATACTGCCAACTTTTTTCCGCCTTTTCTTTATATCCGAAAAGGTATTGCCGATATCAAAGCCAAAAAATGTATTTACGCCAAAAGACCTAGTAATCATTTTGGTAAAGTTCTGCCTACGGCTTAGTATAAATTTAGCCGTAATGCTGAAGCGGCATTTGTACACACTATGAGCTGTATCAGTTAAAACTATTATTTAGGATATGTCAATCAATAAAATGTATTTATAAAGACCTTTTTATACAGAAACCCAGCCTAAAACCCAAAAGAGCAAGCAATGCAGATGTAGAAGCACGGTGGCTAGGAAAAACTCCCTAGAAAGACAGGAACCTAAGAAGAAATCTGGAGAGGAACCAGGCTCTGAGGGGTGGCCAGTCCTCTTCTGGCTGTGACGGTGCAGATAAGAGTACATGGCCATTAAGGCTAGATCTTTCTTCAAGATGTTCAAACGTTCATTGATGACCTGCAGGGTCAAATTATCACAGTGGTGATTATCTAGCAAGCCAGGCAACTAAAATCAACTTTCTAGACAACAATGTTTTGGTTTGTTGCTAAAGTTAGCTTGTTAGCCATCTAGCTGGCTAGCCAACTCCTTTAATTACTAGAACATTCACTATATATATATATATATATATATATATTTACATTTACGTCATTTAGCAGACGCTCTTATCCAGAGTGACTTACAAATTGGTGCATTCACCTTATAGCCAGTGGGATAACCACTTTACAATGTATATTAAATTTTTTTTTTTTTGGGGGGTTGGGGTAAGGGGGGGGTAGAAGGATTACTTTATCCTATCCCAGGTATTCCTTAAAGAGGTGGGGTTTCAAATGTCTCCGGAAGGTGGTGAGTGACTCCGCTGTCCTGGCGTCGTGAGGGAGCTTGTTCCACCATTGGCACCGAACAGTTTTGACTGGGCTGAGCGGGAACTATGCTTCCGCAGAGGTAGGGGAGCCAGCAGGCCAGAGGTGGATGAACGCAATGCCCTCATTTGGGTGTAGGGACTGATCAGAGCCTGAAGGTACGGAGGTGCCGTTCCCCTCACAGCTCCGTAGGCAAGCACCATGGTCTTGTAGCAGATGCGAGCTTCAACTGGAAGCCAGTGGAGTGTGCGGAGGAGCGGGGTGACGTGAGAGAACTTGGGAAGGTTGAACACCAGACGGGCTGCAGCATTCTGGATGAGTTGTAGGGGTTTAATGGCACAGGCAGGGAGCCCAGCCAACAGCGAGTTGCAGTAATCCAGACGGGAGATGACAAGTGCCTGGATTAGGACATGTGCCGCTTCCTGTGTAAGGCAGGGTCGTACTCTCCGAATGTTGTAGAGCATGAACCTACAGGATCGGGTCACCGCCTTGATGTTAGCGGAGAACGACAGGGTGTTGTCCAGGGTCACGCCAAGGCTCTTCGCACTCTGGGAGGAGGACACAATGGAGTTGTCAACCGTGATGGCGAGATCATGGAACAGGCAGTCCTTCCCCGGGAGGAAGAGCAGCTCTGTCTTGCCAAGGTTCAGCTTGAGGTGGTGATCCGTCATCCATACTGATATGTCTGCCAGACATGCAGAGATGCGATTCGCCACCTGGTTATCAGAAGGGGGAAAGGAGAAGATTAGTTGTGTGTCGTCTGCGTAGCAATGATAGGAGAGGCCATGTGAGGATATGACAGAGCCAAGTGACTTGGTGTATAGCGAGAATAGGAGAGGGCCTAGAACTGAGCCCTGGGGGACACCAGTGGTGAGAGCACGTGGTGCGGAGACAGCTTCTCGCCACGCCACTTGGTAGGAGCGACCGGTCAGGTAGGACGCAATCCAAGAGTGAGCCGCGCCAGAGATGCCCAGCTCGGAGAGGGTGGAGAGGAGGATCTGATGGTTCACAGTATCAAAGGCAGCAGACAGGTCTAGAAGGACAAGAGCAGAGGAGAGAGAGTTAGCTTTAGCAGTGCGGAGAGCCTCCGTGACACAGAGAAGAGCAGTCTCAGTTGAATGACCAGTCTTGAAACCTGACTGGTTTGGATCAAGAAGGTCATTCTGAGAGAGATAGCAAGAGAGTTGGCTAAAGACGGCACGCTCAATAGTTTTGGAGAGAAAAGAAAGAAGGGATACTGGTCTGTAGTTGTTGACATCAGAGGGTCGAGTGTTGGTTTTTTGAGAAGGGGTGCAACTCTCGCTCTCTTGAAGACGGAAGGGACATAGCCAGCGGTCAAGGATGAGTTGATCAGTGAGGTGAGGTAAGGGAGAAGGTCACCGGAGATGGTCTGGAGAAGAGAGGAGGGGATAGGGTCAAGCGGGCAGGTTGTTGGGCGGCCTGCCGTCACACGTCGCAAGAGTTTATCTGGAGGGGGGTGGATTCAGCAGGGAGGAGAATGTGGCAAAGAGCTTCCTAGGGTTAGAGGCAGATGCTTGGAATTTAGAGTGGTAGAAAGTGGCCTTTGCAGCAGAAACAGATGAAGAAAATGTAGAGAGGAGGGAGTGAAAAGATGCCAGGTCCGCAGGGAGTCTAGTTTTCTTCCATTTCCGCTCAGCTGCCCGGAGCTCTGTTCTGTGAGCTCGTAATGAGTCATCAAGCCACGGAGCTGGAGGGGAGGACCGAGCCGACCGGGAGGATAGGGGACAGAGAGTCAAAGGATGCAGAAAGGGAGGAGAGGAGGGTTGAGGAGGCAGAATCAGGAGATTGGAGGGAGAAGGATTGAGCAGAGGGAAGAGATGATAGGATGGAAGAGGAGAGAGTAGCGGGAGAGAGAGAGAGCGAAGGTTGCGACGGCGCATTACCATCTGTGTAGGGGCAGAGTGAGTAGTGTTGGAGGAGAGCGAGAGAGAAAAGGATACAAAGTAGTGGTCGGAGACATGGAGGGGAGTTGCAGTGAGATTAGTAGAACAACAGCATCTAGTAAAGATGAGGTCAAGCGTATTGCCTGCCTTGTGAGTAGGGGGGGACGGTGAGAGGGTGAGGTCAAAAGAGGAGAGGAGTGGAAAGAAGGAGGCAGAGAGAAATGAGTCAAATGTAGACGTAGGGAGGTTGAAATCCCCCAGAACTGTGAGGGGTGAGCCATCCTCAGGAAAGGAACTTATCAAGGCGTCAAGCTCATTGATGAACTCTCCAAGGGAACCTGGAGGGCGATAGATGACAAGGATATTAAGCTTAAATGGGCTAGTGACTGTGACAGCATGGAATTCAAATGAGGAGATAGACAGATGGGTCAGGGGAAAAATTGAGAATGTCCACTTGGGAGAGATGAGGATTCCTGTGCCACCACTCCGCTGACCAGATGCTCTCGGGGTATGCGAGAACACATGGTCAGACGAGGAGAGAGCAGTAGGAGTAGCAGGGTTTTCAGTGGTAATCCATGTTTCCGTCAGCGCCAAGAAGTCGAGGGACTGGCTGAGATTAACTCTGCCTTGTTGGCAGCAGAACGCAGTTCCAGAGGCTGCCTGACACCTGGAACTCCACGTGGGTGGTGCGTGCAGGGACCACCAGGTTAGAGAGGCAGCAGCCACGCGGTGTGAGGCGTTTGTATAGCCTGTGCGGAGAGGAGAGAACAGGGATAGGCAGAGGCATAGTTGACAGGCTGCAGCAAATGGCTACAATAATGCAGAGGAGATCGGAATGAAATGAACTAAACATCTGGGAAAGGAGAGAGCGGGGCCTCCCTCACCACAACTCCCAAATATAACTCTTCCAACTTCCACCTCAGAAACTATAATTGTTGTAAACTACAGCGGTTCAATGTTTTCTAGGAATAGACTAACTTAGTTTATTCAGCTAGCTAACTAGGTACAGTATTATTCCGTGAAACTCGTCCGGGCACCTAGTCATAAGACGCCACAGCCAGCTAGCATGCCGGACTCCAACAACACGGTTTAGCGCCAATACTCGGCCACAACAAACCACCAGTGTATCAACACGCAAGCAGATCGTTCGTGTCCGTGTCTAACGTTGTGGGTTAGTCCCGACAGCTTGAGCGAGTCCGTCGTCAACTTATTCAGCCAGTTAGTTAGCTAGAATAGTTAGCAAGCTAGCTAGCCATTGCTTTCAGACAAAGAAGAACCCCTCCTTTCACGGCACGAACACACAGAGAGAGCCAAGCTAACGTTAACTAGTCACCCATGTCCCGAATTCCTTGAACGACTCGGGCTACCAATATGTAAAAACAAAACACAAATGTAAGTTATGACTTACCCCTAGCAGCTACTGTTAGCTAGCCAAGTGCAAAGCTAGCCACTGAATTGACTCAGCCAGTTCGCGTCTGTTCGCTAGGGTCGTTCCAGCTATTGTTTACTAGTAGCTATCCAGGTAGCAACAAGCTAGCTAAATTTCAAGCACAGTAGCCACTTGCTACCTAACGTTAACGGTTCAGACAATGAGG
Source organism: Coregonus clupeaformis (assembly GCF_020615455.1). NCBI lineage: Eukaryota > Metazoa > Chordata > Actinopteri > Salmoniformes > Salmonidae > Coregonus > Coregonus clupeaformis. Next base: position 40,539,263 of record NC_059201.1, on the reverse strand, counting down.
TTAGAAAACAGCTGAATGGTAGGCAATTATTGTATGTAATTATTGTAGGCAGCCAGCTGGCGTAATTACAGGCACTCTCAGGCGTGAAACAACTATACCGTTGCTAATAGCTACTCGCCAGCTAGTCCAGGTGGTGGGTTAGCTAGCTAGCTTCGTGCTACACCGGGCACAGCCGAGTACAATACTAACCTACAATAATTACATACAACAACCCACGATAACTACCTACAATACCTAACTACAATCTAAATACATAGTTTAAGCCTTACTCGACAAAGCCCAAGCTATGTATAAAGCCAAGCTTACCCGACGCCAAGCTTACCCGACGACACACACACACACACACAAAAGTATGTGGACACCCCTTCAAATTAGTGGATTAAGTTATTTCAGCCACACCCGTTGCTGACAGATGTATAAAATCGAGCACATAGCCATGCAATCTCCATAGACAAACATTGGCAGTAGAATGGCCTTACTGAAGCGCTCAGTGACTTCCAACATGGCACCGTCATAGGATGCCACCTTTCCAACAAGTCAGTTTGTCAAATTTCTGCCCTGCTAAAGCTGCCCCGGTCAATTGTAAGTGCTGTTATTGTGAAGTGGAAACGTCTAGGAGCACCAACGGCTCAGCCGCGAAGTGGTAGGCAACACAAGTTCACAAAAGCGCGTAAAAATGGTCTGTCCCTGGTTGCAACACTCACTACCAAGTGGCAAACTGCCTCTGGAAGCAACGTCAGTGCAAGAACTGTTCGTCACCATTGGACTCTGGAGCAGTGGAAACGCGTTCTCTGGAGTGATGATTCATGCTTCACCATCTGGCAGTCCAACAGACAAATCTGGGTTTGGCGGATGCCAGGAGAACGCTACATGCATAGTGCCAACTGTAAAGTTTGGTGGAGGAGGAATAATGGTGTGGGGCTGTATTTAATGGTACGGGCTAAGCCCCTTAGTTCCAGTGAAGGTAAATCTCAACGCTACAGCATACGACATTCTAGACGATTCGGTGCTTCCAACTTTGTGGCAACAGTTTGGGGAAGGCCCTTTCCTGTTTCAGCATGACGATGCCCCGGTGCATAAAGCGAGGTCCATACAGAAATGGTTTGTCGAGATCGGTGTGGAAGAACTTCACTGGCCTGCACAGAGCCCTGACCTCAACCCCATCGAACACCTTCGGGATGAATTGGAACGCCGACTGCGAGCCAGGCCTAATCGACCAACATCAGTGCCCAACCTCACTAATACGTGGCTAAATGGAAGCAAGTCCCCGCAGCAATGTTCCAACATCTAGTGGAAAGCCTTCCCAGAAAGAGTGGAGGCTGTTATAGCAGCAAAGGGGGGACCAACTCCATATTAATGCCCATGATTTTGTAATGAGATGTCCACATACTTTTGGTCATGTAGTGTATCTGACAACGTTCTGATTTGAACTGTAGCCAACTTTTTATTCACCATAAGAGGAAAAGTAAGACATTACAAGGTAATAATTTACAAATGATTTACAAGTATAAGCGAAAAACTCACCAGAAGCGGGCAGGTGGAAAAAGCAGAGTGAGGCAGTTGGGAAAGGACGGGACAGGCAGAGCAGTGACTGTATGCTAGCAGGGAGCGGCTATACGGACACGACTGGTGCCCAAATTGACGACGTATGTCGCGCAGCGAGAGTCGAGTTGAGACTAATGGATTCAGTTCAGTCTGTCATCCTGATGAGCCTTTCCCAGCAATGGCACTAGTAAAATAAAGTTGTTTATTTCGATGGGTGAGGGAGAAATAACTTGTAGTATTAGCCACCATCTGGATGTCACCGTGACATGCCAATGAGCTAACGTAACGGCAAGCCATTGCGAACGACCAGTGCAACAATGTTGTATCTAGGTGCTTGCTAGCCTCTTCAATACGGTCTCCCAGAGCGAAACAATATGGTCAAGTAAAGAGGCTATAGTGCTTGGCGACATGAGTTGAATAATGACATTTTTATTATGTGACTCCAGATGTGGGATCTTAATTTGATCACTCTTGTTGCTGCGAATTGTCCTGCAAGGAAATGCAAACTGTAGTGTATTCAATAATTTAAAAAAGGCTTCTAAGTTAGTAGTTTCCACTTTAAAAATGTCAGACTTGATTTGCCCTAATGACAAATATTTTCAACCCCTACAAAATGTCCATTAGTTATTATCCACTTTTCCTGTTGCTGTAGCAAACTGGCTCAATTTAAGATCCTACATCTGTACAGCGCCAGCAATAAAACACAAAAAGAGAGATGTTCTAATTGAGCTAGGCGTCAAAGCGGAAACCCCTCCCGCCCGGCTTCGGTTGGGTCATTATAATTCCAAACAATGCATTCTAAATTTAAATCACACACACAAAACACACACGCCTAACACGCTCGCCTTTGAGTTTAGGCCATTACTGTTGTAAATGTGAAGGAATGAAAGCAGTGCTGTCACTCAGGTTACCATCACAATGACCACAACAACCGGGTTAAAGTTGAATAGTCTCTTGCGCCTCCCGGCAAAAGCAATGGCAATATAAAAGGTGAATGCCGACAAGGTATAATTCACATAGGATTTGTGGTATGTTGCCTGAAAAAAAATATTGGGCAATGTGTTTGTATGGTCCCCTTTCAAAACAGTCAAATGTTTACGTGGTAAATAAATAAATAAATAAATAAATAAATAAATAAATACTCTAACCGTTTAAGGAGAAGTTCTTTTTTACAACCAAAACTCATATTTTTTATGTGAATGGCATGTTATAGAATGGATGCCGAGCAGTTGCCATACCAAGCGGTGATGCAACCAGTCAGGATGCTGTCGATTGTGCAGCTTTAGAATTCTTTGAAGATCCATGCCTAATCTTTTCAGTCTGAGGCAGAATAGGCGTTGTCGTGCCCTCTTCATGACTGTCTTGGTGTGTTTGGACCATGATAGTTTGTTAGAGACGTGGACACCAAGGAACTTGAAGCGCTCGACCCACTCCACTACAGTCCCATCGATGTGAATGGGGGCGTGCTTGGCCCTCCTTTTCCTGTAGTCCATAATCAGCTCCTTTGTCTTGCTCACATTGAAGGAGAGGTTGTTGTCCTGGCATCACACTGCCAGGTCTCTGACCTCCTCCCTATAGGCTGTTTCATTGTTGTCGGTGATCAGGCCTACTACCGTTGTGTCGTCTTAATGATGGTGTTGGAGACGTGCGTGGCCACGCAGTCGTGGGTGAACAGGGAGTACAGGAGGGGTCTAAGCATGCACCCGAGAGGCTCCAGTGTTGAGGATCAGCGTGGCAGATGTGTTGTTCCTACCCTTACCACCTGGGGGTCGGCCGGTCATGAAGTCCACGATCCAGTTAGTTAGCTTAGTGATGAGCTTTGAGGGCACTATGGTGTTGAACGCTGAGCTGTAGTCAACAAACAGCATTCTAACGTAGGTGTTATTTTTGTCGAGGTGGGAAAGGGCAGTGTGGAGTGTAATAGAGATTGCATCACCGGTGGAGCTGTTGGGGCGGTATGCAAATTGTAGTTGGTCTAGGGCAGGGTTCTTCAATTCCGGTCCTGGAGGGCCGAAACACCTCTGTTTTTCATCCTCTCCTTCTAATCAGGGGCTAATTCAGACCTGGGACACCAGGTGAGTGCAATTAACTACCAGGTAGAAATAAAAAACAGAAGTGTTTCGGCCCTCCAGGACCGGAATTGAAGAACCCTGGTCTAGGGTTTCTGGGACGATGGTGTTGATGTGAGGCATGACCAGCCTTTCAAAAGAACTTCATGGCTACAGATGTGAGTGCTATGGGGCGGTAGTCATTTAGGCAGGTTACCTTGTCGTTCTTGGGCACAGGGACTATGGTGGTCTGATTGAAACATGTAGGTATTACAGACTCGGTCAGGGAGAGGTTGAAAATGTCAGTGAAGACACTTGCAGGTTGGTCAACGCATGCTCAGAGTACGCGTCCTGGTAATCCGTCTGGCCCTGCGGCCTTGTGAATGTTGACCTGTTGAAAAGGTCTTATTCACGTCGGCTACGGAGAGCGTGATCACATAGTCATCTGGAAATGCTTGTGCTCTCATGCATGGTTCAGTGTTGCTTGCCTCGAAGCAAGCATATAAAGTCATTTAGCTCGTCTGGTAGGCTCACGTCACTGGGCAGCTCGTGGCTGGGTTTCCCTTTTGTAATGCATAATAGGTTTGCAAGCCCTGCCACAGCCGACGAGGGTCAGAGCCGGTGTAGTAGGATTCAAATCTTAGTGCTGTATTGACGCTTGTTTGATTGTTCGTCGGATGGCATAGCAGGATTTCCTATAAGCGTCCAGATTAGTGTCTCGCTCCTTGAAAGTGTCAGCTCTAGCCTTTAGTGCAGTGTGGATGTTGCCTGTAATCCATAGCTTCTGGTTGGGATATGTATGCATGTATGTATGTACGGACACTGTGGAGACGAGTTTTTGCGTGTAAGCAGGAATCCGGAGGATAGAATTATGGTCAGATTTGCCAAATGGAGGGTAAGGAAGAGCTTTGTACGCATCTCTGTGTGTGGAGTAAAGGTGGTCTAGTGTGTTTTTTTCCTCTGGTTGCACATGTGACATGTTGGTAGAAATTAGGTAAAATTAATTTAAAGTTTTACTGCATTAAAGTCCCTGGCCACTAGGAGCGCCGCTTCTGGGTGAGCATTCTCGTTTACTTATGGCCTTATACAGCTCGTTGAGTGCGGTCTTAGTGCCTGCATCGGTTTGTGGTGGTAAATAGAAAGCTACAAAAAATATAGATGAAAACTCCTGATAAAAAGTGTGGTCTACAACTTATCATGAGTTACTTAACCTCGAGACTTCCTTAATAGAGATTGCGCACCAGCTGTTATTAACAAATAGACAGACCACCACCCCTCGTCTTACCGGAGGTTGCTGTTCTGTCTCGCCGATGTACCGAAAACCCAGTCAACTGTATACAGTGGGGAAAAAAGTATTTAGTCAGCCACCAATTGTGCAAGTTCTCCCACTTAAAAAGATGAGGCCTGTAATTTTCATCATAGGTACACGTCAACTATGACAGACAAAATGAGAATTTTTTTCTCCAGAAAATCACATTGTAGGATTTTTAATGAATTTATTTGCAAATTATGGTGGAAAATAAGTATTTGGTCAATAACAAAAGTTTCTCAATACTTTGTTATATACCCTTTGTTGGCAATGATACAGGTCAAACGTTTTCTGTAAGTCTTCACAAGGTTTTCACACACTGTTGCTGGTATTTTGGCCCATTCCTCCATGCAGATCTCCTCTAGAGCAGTGATGTTTTGGGGCTGTCGCTGGGCGACACGGACTTTCAACTCCCTCCAAAGATTTTCTATGGGGTTGAGATCTGGAGACTGGCTAGGCCACTCCAGGACCTTGAAATGCTTCTTACGAAGCCACTCCTTCGTTGCCCGGGCAGTGTGTTTGGGATCATTGTCATGCTGAAAGACCCAGCCACGTTTCATCTTCAATGCCCTTGCTGATGGAAGGAGGTTTTCACTCAAAATCTCACGATACATGGCCCCATTCATTCTTTCCTTTACACGGATCAGTCGTCCTGGTCCCTTTGCAGAAAAACAGCCCCAAAGCATGATGTTTCCACCCCCATGCTTCACAGTAGGTATGGTGTTCTTTGGATGCAACTCAGCATTCTTTGTCCTCCAAACACGACGAGTTGAGTTACCAAAAAGTTATATTTTGGTTTCATCTGACCATATGACATTCTCCCAATCCTCTTCTGGATCATCCAAATGCACTCTAGCAAACTTCAGACGGGCCTGGACATGTACTGGCTTAAGCAGGGGGACACATCTGGCACTGCAGGATTTGAGTCCCTGGCGGCGTAGTGTGTTACTGATGGTAGGCTTTGTTACTTTGGTCCCAGCTCTCTGCAGGTCATTCACTAGGTCCCCCCGTGTGGTTCTGGGATTTTTGCTCACTGTTCTTGTGATCATTTTGACCCCACGGGGTGAGATCTTGCGTGGAGCCCCAGATCGAGGGAGATTATCAGTGGTCTTGTATGTCTTCCATTTCCTAATAATTGCTCCAACAGTTGATTTCTTCAAACCAAGCTGCTTACCTATTGCAGATTCAGTCTTCCCAGCCTGGTGCAGGTCTACAATTTTGTTTTTGGTGTCCTTTGACAGCTCTTTGGTCTTGGCCATAGTGGAGTTTGGAGTGTGACTGTTTGAGGTTGTGGACAGGTGCCATTAATACAGGTAACGAGTGGAGGACAGAGGAGCCTCTTAAAGAAGAAGTTACAGGTCTGTGAGAGCCAGAAATCTTGCTTGTTTGTAGGTGACCAAATACTTATTTTCCACCATAATTTGCAAATAAATTCATTAAAAATCCTACTATGTGAATTTCTGGATTTTCTTTTCTCAATTTGTCTGTCATAGTTGACGTGTACCTATGATAAAAATTACAGGCCTCTCTCATCTTTTTAAGTGGGAGAACATGCACAATTGGTGGCTGACTAAATACTTTTTTTCCCCACTGTATTATCCATGTCCTCGTTCAACCACAACAACTCGGTGAAACATAAGATATTACAGTTAAAATGTCCCGTTGGTAGGATAGTCTTGAAAGGAGCTCATCAATTTTATTCTCCAGTGATTGCACGTTCGCCAGTAGTACGGATGGTAAAGGCGGATTATCCGCTCGCCGATGAATTCTCACCAAGCACCCGGATATGCGGCCCCTGTATCGGCGTCTCCTCTTCATGCGAATGACGGGGATTTGGGCCTGGTCCGGGAGTAGCCGTAAATATTTTGCCTTAAATTCATTGAAGAAAACAATCTTCGTCCAGTCCAAGGTGAGTAGTTGCTGTTCTGATGTCCAGAAGCACTTTTGTTGTCACAAACAACACAGGGAAAAGAAAAACACAGAACAGCACAATTGGTTAGGAGCCCGTAAAACTGCAGCCATCCCCGCCATCGCCATTCTGAAGTATATTGAAAGCATGGGGTGCTTCCACACAGGAAGTTCCAGACACTTGTAGAATCTACGCCAAGGTGTATTGAAGCGGTTCTGGCAGCTCATGGTGGCCCAACGCACTATTAAGACAATGTTGGTGTTTCCTTTATTTTGTCAGTTACCTGTAGCAGCAGGCTACACAGAGAATGGAACAGCTGGAGAGGGGAAACGGCTCAAGTAGCGCAAAAGGAAATATAACATTCCGGATAAAGTTCAGAATGACAAAAAAACATATTTAAAAAATCAAGAGTTTAATGGTTGTGATATGAGAAAACTGAGGATGGATCAACAACATTGTAGTTACTCCACAATACTAACCTAATTGACAGAGTGAAAAGGAGGAAGAATATACAGAATAAAAATATTCAAAAACGTGCATTGTGTTTGCAATAAGGCACTAACGGAATACTGCACAAAATGTGGCAAAGCAATTAATTTTTTGTCTTGAATACAAAGTGTTATGTTGTTTGGGGCAAATCCAATACAACACATTATTGAGTACCACTCTCCATATTTTCAAGCATAGTGGTGGCTGCATCATGTTATGTGTATGCTTGTAATCGTTAAGGACTAGGGAGTTTTTCAGGATAAAAAATAAACGGAATGGAGCTAAGCACAGGCAAAATCCTAGAGGAAAACCTGGTTCAGTTGCTTTGCACCAGACACTGGGAGATGAATTCACCTTTCAGCAGGACAATAACCTAAAACACAAGGCCAGATCTACACTGGAGTTGCTTACCAAGAAGAGTGAAATGTTCCAGAGTGGGCGAATTAAAGTTGACTTAAAATCTGCTTGAAGATCTATGGCAAGACCCGAAAATGGTTGTCTAGCAATGATCAACAACCAATTTAATAGAGCTTGAAGAATAGTGAAAATAAAATAAAAAATTGCACAATCCAGGTGTGGAACGCTCCAAGAGACTTACCCAGAAAGACTCACAGCTGTAATCTCTGCCAAAGGTGATTCTAACATGTATTAACTCAGGGGGTTGAATACTTATCTAAATCAAGAGTGTTTTTTTTTTTAAACAAAATGTTCAACATTTGTGTAGATCGTTGACAGAAAATTACAATTAAATCCATTTTAATACCACTTTGTAACAACAAAATGTGGAAAAAGTAAAGGGGTGTGAATACTTTCTGAAGGCACTGTAGGTACTAGTCATGATTCCTGCATTTTCACAGACCCTGTAACCAAAATACAGGTATCGGATAGGTGTCTGTGTGAATGGTTCTCTGCTTTTTGCAGGTAAATTCATTAACACTTCCATTGTTCCCTAATTTTAACTGTAAACAGCCCCCATGTTTTTTGTTTTGTTGTTTTTACACCTTTATTTAACTAAGCAAGTCAGTTATAACAAATTCTTATTTACAATGACGGCCTACACCGACCAAACCCGGACGACGCTGGGCCAATTGTGCGCCGCCCTATGGGACTCCCAATCACGGCCGGTTGTGATACAGCCTGGAATCGAACCAGGGGGTCTGTAGTGACGCCTCAAGCACTGAGATGCAGTGCCTTAGACCGCTGCGCCACTCGGGAGCCCAATGGGTTTAACACCCTGCACCCTCCCAATTTGCCAGTTACCCACTGATCTGTATAAAAGGGGTACACCTGCAAAAAAGTGGTAAATACAGGGCTGTTTGAAAGGGGGTCAAATAAACGTAGCCTTATATTTTTTACAGGTAACATATACTGTAGGGCTGTTGCGGTGACCGTATTACTGCCACACCGGCAGTCATGAGTCATGACCGCAGTAAAATTCCTCGTGAACATTGAGTCACAGTATTCTCCTCTTATGCACTCTGGACATGCTTTGGTAGTACACAACTTGCTAACGACCATCAGGTCCTAATCACCTGGTACTCAGGGCTCTATCTAAAACAAAAAATGGACAGCGCTTTCTAAGGTGATGATTAATTCAAAACACCCATACGCATATTAGAGCTTATGCATAGGCTTATGAGCCCAAGCAAAAAAAAAGAAAATTTTAATTCTATGATTGTACTACATAGCCTACCGCATATTACACATGGCAGAAACACATAAATCTGATTTAAGATGTCATTGGTACATAATTGCCTATACTCCAAAACAAATTAGAGTAATCACCTTTGAGTGTGGACTGTATTATTATTATGCATACTGGATGGACTGGTTATCTTATGCTACACGCCAACATTTCTATCCACGATTCTGGGAGAGAGCCCTGGGCGAGCCTTGCTGTTGGTGCATTGATTGTGCAGGGCAGCTTACAGGAAGCCTACAATTATAGTGAATTTGTATTTGATTTTGAATAGCCTAGTAACAGGGAATTCTTAATATTTTCATAATTAAACCATCAATAGCCTATTGTCACATCACGCAAGTAACGTTTCCAAATAACTCTAAATCTAGCGTATAGGACCTATTTCAAATTATCACTTCTACGCTCAACATAGCCACTTCATATGTGCACTCGCACCGGAATGGGAAAAATATCTTTTCTATTTTACTCAGCTAGGTTCAGTTATATTCTTCTTACTATAAAATCTTATAATATAAAATAATGGTACGGGACTTATAAGCATACCTTGTCAGCTAAATAAACAAGACTACAGACTATGGCATGGAGCATAGCCAGATAACATACAGTATTCATATTCTGTTCTTCTGAAATACATCATACATAATGTTTTAGACTTGACTAATAATGGATTTATTGTGATGGTGTATATTAAAATTGGACTATTTTTTTTAATGTAGAGGTTCCAAAAGGCGCGCAGCAGCGGCTTGTATGTAGTTCGTATGAGTGGAGGCCTGGAGATGCTAAACGTGTTTATGTTAATTAAGTCAGTCAATTACCGTGAGACCGGCAGTCTTTTGCATGACAATAACCAGCTGACAAAATGCCATGACCGCCACAGCCCTAGTAACATACCACATCTTCTGTATGAAATGGGTGTACAAACCATTTGCGGCACTTCAAAATGCCCCTTCGACTGTGTAACTGGTCAAACTAGATGATAATAACCACTGTTTTGACTGCTTCTCTATGGTTGTAAAAAAAACTAAACGACATGAATAGTCTCGCTATCAAGTACCAGTCTCTCCATCTGGTAAACTAATGTGAGTCGCTCTTCTCTCTGCCTCTTTTTCTCCATCCCACTGCCACCAACACAACTCTTCCCTGAAGGCAATGAATGCATTATCATGTACTCAGCATCTCTTCTGACCTATATTCCTGCAGCAACACCAGAGACATGTGTCAAGTTGTCACTGATCCCCCACGCTTTACCATTTGATATTATAATTAATCAATACTTTAAGAGCTTCTGCTACTCTCCCAAGGCTAATATGAGATGCCATATGGCTGTCACCCACATTAAGTTATGGTCATAATGCAGATGCCCTATGACCATATGTAATACATTATTACATGCATACCATATACATACATATGCATTCAGAAAATAGATGGTCTGTGAGAGCCAAAATGGGAAAGAGAGAATGAGTTGGGCACAAGAAAGGGAGGGAGAAGAAGTACCTTGGAAGGACAGACAGCTGGGCACAACTGCATGGCAGTCTTTGCGACTCGGCATTGACTGTGCTTCAGTGCCTTTTACTCTGGTTGAGCTAGCCACCACCAACACATACACTGACACAGGCGCACACACACAGGTTTTGCAACCCTATCCCGTTTCTGATACACACACATTCTGTCACATCCAGTTAGCCACCCAAAGGTGAAATGACAGAAAGTTGGGGTCATGTGGCTTCAGCAGTGTTTACAGTCTAAAGCATGTGAAGGTGTCTATGTGAAGGTAAGTCACAACCCTGCAACTCGCATTCAAAAGGTGTCATGGAGCAGGCAATTTCTACGACTACCACTGATTTATCATCGTCTGTATAGGTCACCAAATATAGAACCAAAGAAAAGAGGGGATTTTGTCCCCGATAGGAGTGTTTATCCGATAGAACTCCCCATATTGCACTGCTGTCCCACTCCACCGGTCCCTCCACACCTTAGGGCAGGGCACACACCTATACAAACATTCCCTTCGCTTGTACACTGTTGACCAGGGAGAAGAAGGAAGGAGAGGGTGAGGAGGGAGGGAGAAACAGCGCTCTCCTCTCACATCTGCAAGTAATAATCTATAGTATGTGAATGCTTGTGGGCTGGATTAGCGGCCCTGTTGTTTTAAAAGCACAGTAACCCCCTTTTGCAGGGAGACGTTGGTATTAATGGTGGGGCAGGCGGGGGAGAAACCAGAGGCAAGTAATCTTCTTATGGGAATGGTTTGGCCTTGATTACCAGACCACTGCGCTCTGACAGATGACCCCCTTTTCATTCAGCCACATGCAGACAAAGACAGAACATTCCATACATACATCACACCGAACAGAGGTCATAGTTATTCCTTCATTCAGAAACGCGTATAATTTCTGTAAGCTTTGAAATCTGATTGAAGGAAACATTTCTGAAGGGCTTGTTACGACTTGGCAGATATGGAGATATGGATCTGGCATAAGAATATTTTGGTTTCACTTTGATTAGATCAGCAGGGGTTTACATTTGGTTGGAATTAATTAAAAGGGTTAATAAATGCTTAGTATGACAAGACCTACAAGACTGTTTTTTCCTGTTCACATTGACATTTTCATTGCAACAAAGGCCGAGCACAATCAAGATGGGTCAAAATCAAAGTGCCAGACCGCTTTTATTTCTTAAGGGCGTAGACGTCAGCATTGTATGTGAATTAGTAGAGATTTCTCAAGAAGATATGGCAACTCATTCCTCTGTCTGTGTGTGTGTGTGTGTGTGTGTGTGTGTGCGCACATTTTCTTCCTCCCCCTAGTGATTTCAGTCATCTATACCCAGCTCTTGGTAGTAATTACCCAAAACCACAAAAAAAAGACCAAACTAAATCTCTGCTGCTTTGATGAGGAGGCAACCATACTTAGATAAAGGGGTAAGGAGAGAGAATGAGATAGGAAGAGAAAAGACAGAGGAAGCCTAGAGGCACATGGGGTGGGGTTAAAAATTGGTGGCAGTGTGTAGGGTTGGGCGGTCTACAGATGTTCATATTGTCCTTCTCTTATCCCAGGATTTACTGTATTACCGGCTTAGTACACAAGGGGGCGCCAAAAACTGAAAAAAGGGTGTCTATTACCAGAATGTTAACAAAATTAGCACAAGTAATAGCACATTTCCATGGAGGCTAATAGCTAAATATGCTAACGAGCGCAAACAAAAAAATAAAAAACAATTGCCAAGACAGGCAGTCCAGCTCATAAAGTTACCTTTTTTGATGAGTTTAGACATTTACAAGCGAATGTGAACGAGAGACATTGTGCAAATGAACAGTACTCGCTCTGGAGGCCTGCCTGCTCTGAGAAGATGGGGGAGGAGCAAACCGGCCAAGAACTGAGAGGAGAAAAAAAGCAAGGAAATCAAAAGATAAGTGGCAGCTGTACAGAGAACTCATTCCTAAAAAGGGGCATTGACTCCTCGAATACGGCAGAAAGCCAACACAATATGATGCCCCGTCACCTTATTAATTCAGCCACTTACTTAGATAACTAGCAAGTTAAACTTAGGGGGTCGTGTTAACGCAGAATTATTTGTTGTTCACGCAGGAAAAAAAGATACAATGCATAAGAAATATCTTGCTGTGTTTTGTAAATACAGATCTAAAATGCTTCTTATTGTAATTTCTGCTCGACATCAGACGAACGGGCATTCTATCAGCAGAAAGCGCTCTGACTGATGTGTAGCTACTTTTCTCCTCGGGTACCTACTTTCCTCCCGTAAAATGCAAGATTAACTTGAAGATAAACATTAGGAAATATAGCTGGCTACATTCTTTCTATTATAAAAAGAAATATGTAAGAAAACAAAAAATACCTTGCCTTTTCATCGTAAGCTCATTTAGCTCACTTGTGTGGCTGCCAGCCAAATAGCGTTGCACTTCGGTTGTCATCCGATTAAAATTAAGCCATTTTCTGTCGAATGTGTTGTGCTAACTTCTTTGAATGAAAACTAAAGTTGCACATCCCTGATCACTCAATTGAAGCAAAAAAAACACTTGACCTTCAATATAAAACGCGACCCCTGTCAATACACAGCTGGACTCACCTGCTCCCGCTTTCTCCAGTTGTGCTATTTACAAACAAAAACGTGACTGCCTCAACTGTTCTGGGGAACTACGGTAAGCTTCATAATGTAAAATAAATGTGACAGGTGAAATTAAGAATGCAATCTGCTTTATCTCCTAACATATTGCACAAGTTGACTGCAGGTATTTACTTAAAAAGTAGCAACAAATATTAAAATGTAAAGAAATAGTTAACGGTATTGAAAAACCATCCCGTGGCTATTTCCACATACATACTTCCATACATCCATACATACAGTGGGGAGAACAAGTATTTGATACACTGCCGATTTTGCAGGTTTTCCTACTTACAAAGCATGTAGAGGTCTGTAATTTTTATCATAGGTACACTTCAACTGTGAGAGACGGAATCTAAAACAAAAATCCAGAAAATCACATTGTATGATTTTTAAGTAATTAATTTGCATTTTATTGCATGACATAAGTATTTGATCACCTACCAACCAGTAAGAATTCCGGCTCTCACAGACCTGTTAGTTTTTCTTTAAGAAGCCCTCCTGTTCTCCACTCATTACCTGTATTAACTGCACCTGTTTGAACTCGTTACCTGTATAAAAGACACCTGTCCACACACTCAATCAAACAGACTCCAACCTCTCCACAATGGCCAAGACCAGAGAGCTGTGTAAGGACATCAGGGATACAATTGTAGACCTGCACAAGGCTGGGATGGGCTACAGGACAATAGGCAAGCAGCTTGGTGAGAAGGCAACTACTGTTGGCGCAATTATTAGAAAATGGAAGAAGTTCAAGATGACGGTCAATCACCCTCAGTCTGGGGCTCCATGCAAGATCTCACCTCGTGGGGCATCAATGATCATGAGGAAGGTGAGGGATCAGCCCAGAACTACACGGCAGGACCTGGTCAATGACCTGAAGAAAGCTGGGACCACAGTCTCAAAGAAAACCATTAGTAACACACTACGCCGTCATGGATTAAAATCCTGCAGCGCACGCAAGGTCCCCCTGCTCAAGCCAGCGTATGTCCAGGCCCGTCTGAAGTTTGCCAATGACCATCTGGATGATCCAGAGGAGGAATGGGAGAAGGTCATGTGGTCTGATGAGACAAAAAGAGAGCTTTTGTCTAAACTCCACTCACCGTGTTTGGAGGAAGAAGAAGGATGAGTACAACCCCAAGAACACCATCCCAACCGTGAAGCATGGAGGTGGAAATATCATTCTTTGGGGATGCTTTTCTGCAAAGGGGACAGGACGACTGCACCGTATTGAGGGGAGGATGGATGGGGCCATGTATCGCGAGATCTTGGCCAACAACCTCCTTCCCTCAGTAAGAGCATTGAAGATGGGTCGTGGCTGGATCTTCCAGCATGACAACGACCCGAAACACACAGCCAGGGCAACTAAGGAGTGGCTCCGTAAAAAGCATCTCAAGGTCCTGGAGTGGCCTAGCCAGTCTCCAGACCTGAACCCAATAGAAAATCTTTGGTGGGAGCTGAAAGTCCGTATTGCCCAGCGACAGCCCCGAAACCTGAAGGATCTGGAGAAGGTCTGTATGGAGGAGTGGGCCAAAATCCCTGCTGCAGTGTGTGCAAACCTGGTCAAGACCTACAGGAAACGTATGATCTCTGTAATTGCAAACAAAGGTTTCTGTACCAAATATTAAGTTCTGCTTTTCTGATGTATCAAATACTTATGTCATGCAATAAAATGCAAATTAATTACTTAAAAATCATACAATGTGATTTTCTGGATTTTTGTTTTAGATTCTGTCTCTCACAGTTGAAGTGTACCTAAGATAAAAATTACAGACCTCTACATGCTTTGTAAGTAGGAAAACCTGCAAAATCGGCAGTGTATCAAATACTTGTTCTCCCCACTGTACACTCCATACATACCATACAAACAACTCTGCCTAGGTCAGCATCCCGGAGTCGCCTCTTCACTGTTGACGTTGAGACTGGTGTTTTGCGGGTACTATTTAATGAAGCTGCCAGTTGAGGACCTGTGAGGCATCTGTTTCTCAAACTAGGCACTCATGTATTTGTCCTCTTGCTCAGTTGTACACCGGGGCCTCCCACTCCTCTTTCTATTCTGGTTAGAGCCAGTTTGCGCTGTTCTGTGAAGGGAGTAGTACACAGCGTTGTACGAGATCTTCAGTTTCTTGGCTTTTTTTTTTTTTTTTTATAAATAAAAGCCGTTTCCAGCTACAATAGCCATTTACAACATTAACAATGTCTACACTGTATTTCTGATCAATTTGATGTTATTTTAAAATTGACTATTTTTTTTGCTTTTCTTTCTAAAACAAGGACATTTCTAAGTGACCCCAAACTTTTGAACGGTAGTGTGTGTAATATATACACACACACAGTTGAAGTGGGAAGTTTACATACACTTAGGTTGGAGTCATTAAAACTTGTTTTTCAACCCCTCCACAAATTTCTTGTTAACAAACTATAGTTTTGGCAAGTCGGTTAGGACATCTACTTTGTGCATGACACAAGTAATTTTTCCAACAATTGTTTACAGACAGATTATTTCACTTATAATTCACTGTATCACAATTCCAATGGGTCAGAAGTTACATACACTAAGTTGACTGTGCCTTTAAACAGCTTGGAAAATTCCAGAAAATGATGTCATGGCTTTAGAAGCTTCTGATAGGCTAATTGACATCATTTGAGTCAATTGGAGGTGTACCTGTGGATGTATTTCAAGGCCTACCTTCAAACGCAGTGCCTCTTTGCTTGACATTATGGGAAAATCAAAAGAAATCAGCCAAGACCTCCGAAAAAAATGTGTAGACCTCCACAAGTCTGGTTCATCCTTGGGAGCAATTTCCAAACGCCTGAAGGTACCACGTTCATCTGTACAAACAATAGTACGCAAGTATAAACACAATGGGACCACGCAGCCATCATACCGCTCAGGAAAGAGACGCGTTCTGTCTCCTAGAGATGAACGTACTTTGGTGCAAAAAGTGCAAATCAATCCCAGAACAACAGCATAGGACCTTGTGAAGATGCTGGAGGAAACAGGTACAAAAGTATCTATATCCACAGTAAAACGAGCCCTATATCGACATAACCTGAAAGGTCGCTCATCAAGGAAGAAGCCACTGCTCCAAAACCGCCATAAAAAAGCCAGACTACGGTTTGCAACTGCACATGGAGACAAAGATTGTACTTTTTGGAGAAATGTCCTCTGGTCTGATGAAACAAAAATAGAACTGTTTGGCCATAATGACCATCGTTATGTTTGGAGGAAAAAGGGGGATGCTTGCATCCGAAGAACACCATCCAAACCGTGAAGCACGGGGTGGCAGCATCATGCTGTGGGGGTGCTTTGCTGCAGGAGGGACTGGTGCACTTCACAAAATAGATGGCATCATGAGGAAGGAAAAGTATGTGGATATATTGAAGCAACATCAAGACATCAGTCAGGAAGTTAAAGCTTGGTCGCAAATGGTTCTTCCAAATGGACAATGACCCCAAGCATACTTCCAAAGTTGTGGCAAAATGGCTTAAGGACAACAAGGTCAAGGTATTGGAGTGGACACTGCAAAGCCCTGACCTCAATCCTGTAGAAAATCTGAAAAAAGCGTGTGCGAGCAAGGAGGCCTACAAACCTGAATCAGTTACACCAGCACTGTCAGGAGGAATTGGCAAAATGGCTTAAGGACAACAAAGTCATGTAGTGTAGGTAAACATCTGCCAGGACTGACCACATTTTTTGTTTACATACAGAACACTGAAACAACAGTTCAAGCATCCCCATGTCACTCTATACAAAAAAATCTGAATTTAAAATCATGGGGTTGGAATTTATCGCTGGTCTGCATAATCACATCCATACCGACACATGCAGTCAGAGTCAGCCCTAGCCTTTTGGGGGCCCGAAGAAATTCTACACATTTTGCCATAGGGTGGAGAGAAATGTTTGCAGTTAACATGGGGCCCCCCCGGTCGGTAATTCGACCATGATTACTACAAGTTTAGATAACTGGCCGCTAGATTAATTTACCAATAAAAAGAACATTTAGCTGATATGGGCTAATTAAGTGACTGTCAGTGACTGACAAGAGAAACTGCTGATGCGCAACCAAATTCAAAATTGCACCTTGTGTATTGTACTGTTCTAACTCTCAACAGTAAATTGAGTCCCCTATTTCTTTTTGTCTTTAGGCATTGATCCGTGGGCCTGCTTATACTATTCTCTTCTAGTGCAGGAGTAGCCGGTTGAGAACTCATATTTCATTTTAATTCCCCATAGAAAAGCTAAAGCGCTGCCTGCCATCTAGCCATGTTAGCGATATCAATCCACTAAGGTAGAGATTTGGGTATACAACCCCTTTATACAGATATAGGATCTTAATTTGACCCGTTTCTCACAGCAGGGAAATTATCCTGCAGCAAAAGGAAATGTGAATTATTGTGTGGATTATACATTAATAAATTTACATTTTTTTAGGGGTTGATAAATGTTTTGTTAGGACAAATGAAATCTGCCATTTAAAAAAGTGCGAAATTACAAACTTCAGAAGCCTTTTTAAACCTTGAATACACATTTCCTGCAACAGGGTGATCAAATTCTAAAATCAAAGTTATTGATACGCATGGAGGTCTGGATTTGGAGTCACCCTCAAAATTTAAGTGGAAAACCACACTACAGGCTGATCCAACTTTGATGTAATGTCCTTAAATCAAGTCAAAATGAGGCTCAGTAGTGTGTGTGGCCTCCACGTGCCTGCATGACCTCCCTACAACGCCTGGGCATGCTCCTAATGAGGTGGCGGATGGTCTCCTGAGGGATCTCCTCCCAGACCTGGACTAAAGCATCCGCCAACTCCTGGACAGTCTGTGGTGCAACGTGGCGTTGGTGGATGGAGCGAGACATGATGTCCCAGATGTGCTCAATTGGATTCATGTCTGGGGAACGGGCGGGCCAGTCCATAGCATCATTGCCTTCCTCTTGCAGGAACTGCTGACACACTCCAGCCACATGAGGTCTAGCATTGTCTTGCATTAGGAGGAACCCAGGGCCAACCGCACCAGCATATGGTCTCACAAGGGGTCTGAGGATCTCATCTCGGTACCTAATAGCAGTCAGGCTACCTCTGGCGAGCACATGGAGGGCTGTGCGGCCCCCCAAAAAATGCCACCCCACACCATGACTGACCCACCGCCAAACCGGTCATGGATGTTGCAGGCAGCAGAACGTTCTCCACGGCGTCTCCAGACTCTGTCACGTCTGTCACATGTGCTCAGTGTGAACCCGCTTTCATCTGTGAAGAGCACAGGGCGCCAGTGGCGAATTTGCCAATCTTGGTGTTCTCTGGCAAATGCCAAACGTCCTGCACGGTGTTGGGCTGTAAGCACAACCCCCACCTGTGGACGTCGGCCCTCATACCACCCTCATGGAGTCTGTTTCTGACCGTTTGAGCAGACACATGCACATTTGTGGCCTGCTGGAGGTCATTTTGCAGGGCTCTGGCAGTGCTCCTCCTGCTCCTCCTTGCACAAAGGCGGAGGTAGCGGTCCTGCTGCTGGGTTGTTGCCCTCCTACGGCCTCCTCCACATCTCCTGATGTACTGGCCTGTCTCCTGGTAGCGCCGCCATGCTCTGGACACTACGCTGACAGACACAGCAAACCTTCTTGCCACAGCTTGCATTGATGTGCCATCCTGGATGAGCTGCACTACCTGAGCCACTTGTGTGGGTTGTAGACTCCGTCTCATGCTACCACTAGAGTGAAAGCACCGCCAGCATTCAAAAGTGACCAAAACATCAGCCAGGAAGCATAGGAACTGAGAAGTGGTCTGTGGTCACCACCTGCAAAACCAGTCCTTTATTGGGGGTGTCTTGCTAATTGCCTATAATTTCCACCTGTTGTCTATTCCATTTGCACAACAGCATGTGAAATGTATTGTCAATCAGTGTTGCTTCCTAAGTGGACAGTTTGATTTCACAGAAGTGTGATTGACTTGGAGTTACATTGTGTTGTTTAAGTGTTCCCTTTTATTTTTTTAAGGCGTTTGTTAATTTTCTGTGTTGATTCTTGGTATTGTTAGACAACTACTACTGAACTTTTATTTTGAGTGCATTATGTTGAAGCTGATTTTATAGAAGTGTTCATATTGATTGTGTTAAAAATAAAAAAATGGAACGTTTTGGGAGAGGTAGGGGAGTTTTCATGTTTAACCCTTCACCGCCAGTGGGGCAACTATTTATCCAGTGACTTCCACACCTCTGGCCAGGCCAACTGCACAGGCAAGTGTGCGCTTTCCACATGATTTAGAGCTACCTCAACTCGGTGCATTCGAGCCAGTTTCACCTAGTCCTAGGATGGAGGATGTGTCCATGGATTTCCTGGCGGGCATTGTTAAGCAGATAGGTTACTCCATAGGTGAAAATCCTGCCTCTTGTTTGGAATCAAAGGCTATGGGAGATTGGGTGGGACAGAAGGTTGATAATGTGGTTCCAAGGCTGGGGCCAGCTCTAGTCTAAATGTAGTGGTGAAAAATGATGTCAGGGAACCAGTCTGTTTCAGGGGGGATGGTTCAGAGGAATGCACAGTGCATGAGTGGGAGGAGACCATGTTAGTGTACATGCAGAAGAAGGGCTATGGTGGGCAGGAGAGGTCAGATGAAGTTTTGGGTAAGCTGTCAGGGCGGGCACGTGACGTGGTAAGAGTAAGCCTACGCAGTAACCCAGTTGACTTAAGCCAGGGCCCTAGACCAGTTTTTGACATTCTGAAGCATCACTTTAGCGACACAATCAACTCTGACATGCCCCTAGCTGATGTTTATTCTACGTTGCCAATGGAAGGGGAGACTCCATTTGATTACTGGATCAGACTGAACAGGGCCATAGAGGTGGCAGAGGACTGTTTGAAGAGGCAGAACAAGGAGCTAGACAATCCATCACGTGTTCTGACTGTCATGTTCATCAAGCACTGTCCGAACCCAGAGCTGTCATTGATATTCATGTGCAAACCATTGCATGAGTGGACGGCTGCAGAGGTCCATGGCAGGCTGGAGGAGTACCAGAGGAAGTGCAAGGCTCCACGTCCCTTGCGGCTGGCCCCACTGGTCACCACACTGATGCAGGAAGTAAGTAGGCCAGTGTCGGCTGTTGCAAACTGCCCGGACCCCTTGCAGCAGCCCGGGTCTTGGAGCAGAGGCCACAGCAACCTGTAGGCGGCTATGATAACCGTTTCCAGAGGAGGCCCAGGAGAAGGGAGAACCCGTCTTTGCAATGCAAAGTGTGTGGGGATGCGAATCACAGCACAATGGATCATTGTTATTCTAACCACCTATGCTCCCTCTGTTATGCAGCGGGGCACACACGTCAAGAATGCCCTCGCACTTCATCGGTAACTCCCGTCCCTCCATCAGACAGCAACACGACACAGCGGCAGGAAAACTAGCTGGCCCGCACAGGATGGGGGGAAGTGCTGGGCCTTGTGAGGTGCCCCAATCAGATAGTGGTGTAGATTTAGAGTCAATATATTCAAGGGTTTGTGATGAAGTCAAGTCGAACGAAAGTCATTATGCAAAATACAGAGAGTGCTCCACAACGATGAACTCTTCTATACTAGGGTGTTACTGGGGGATGTTATAGAGGTGAGCGCTATGATTGACAGCGGTTCTATGGCATACACATTGAGCTCAACAGTGGTGCCATGCCTTGAGAAAGCAGGTGTGCTCAAGAGTGGCTCCCTCAGTCCGACTGAAGTGGTGTTGGTTGGCTGCGGGGGGTTGAAGACCAAGCCTGTAGGTGTGTGTGAATTGAATCTGTCTGTGTATGGCAGCAGTGTCTCTGTCCCTGTTCTAGTAGTGGATGGCCAACGTGATGAGCTCATCCTAGGCAGCAACGTGATAAAAAACCTCATCATGGAGCTGAAGACGACTGGTGACTTCTGGGAGAAGATGTCATCATCTGAACACAATGGAGATGACAAACTGTTCCGTCTGCTGGCTAATGTAGAGAGATGGAAAGGGACCGAAGTGCCAGAAAGAGTGGGTACAGTAAGGCTGAAGCGGGCGGTCACATTGGAGCCTATGCAGGAACATTTAGTCTGGGGCCGGCTGTGTAGGCCTCAAAATGTATCCGCGGGCAGTGCTGTCGTTATTGAGCCTACGAGGGCACGCTCAAGACCAAAAAACATCCTAGTGGGGAGAACAGTAGCAACATTGTGGAGCGATGGCTGGGTCCCTGTCAAAGTTATCAATCCCTCACCAAAGCCAGTAACAGTGAGACGCAATGCCAAGATAGCGGACGTTTTTCCTTGCATGGCATTAGAGGACTTTGACACTGACTATATGGATAGGCCCACTGTCGAACCGGTCCCCCTGGTGCAGCAGGTACACAAAATGGAGGACAATCCAGACTTTGACAATGGTAGTGGAGATAGCTTGACCGTTGACAGTACCGTCAAACCGCACAGAGTGACAAGTGAGGTGTTGCACGAGTTAGGGCTAGGTGACATTGACATTGAGTCCACTCAGTTGTCGCAACAGTGTAAGGCCAGGCTAGTTCAGCTTATAGCCCGCTATGAGTCTATCTTCTCCCGGCACAAACTAGATTGCGGGAAGGCTACTGGATATATCCATCGCATCAGACTCAGTGACACTAAGCCTTTTAGGCTACCTTACTGTAGGCTCTCCCCTAACCATTATGACAAGCTCAGGCAGGCCTTGGATGAGATGGAAGAGCTAGAGATAAAATCAGGAAATCCAGCAGTGAGTATGCCTCCCCGCTCGTGCTGGTCTGGAAGAAGTCTGGTGATCTGAGACTGTGTACAGACTTCCGATGGCTCAACGCTCGCACCGTAAAGGATGCTCACCCTCTACCTCACCAAGCTGATGCTCTGGCGGCCTTGGGTGGCAATGCCTTCTTCTCTACAATGGATGCATGAAGACGACAAGACGTTTACAGCCTTCACTTCTCCTTTTGGGTTATATGAATATAACAGTCTTCCACAAGGACTATGCAACAGCCCAGCTACATTCATGAGGATGATGTTGAGCATTTTTGGTGATCAACATTTTTCTAGCCTTCTATGCTACCTGGACGATGTGCTGGTTTTTGCCCCGACTGAAGAACTTGGATTGCAACGCTTGGAGTCAGTTTTTGAGCGTTTCAAAGCCCATAATCTGAAATTGTCTCCAAAGAAATGCCATTTCATGAAGAGGTCAGTGCGGTTCTTGGGGCATGTCATCAGTGAAGGAGGTGTGGCCACAGACCCAGAAAAAGTGAAGGCTATTGCAGGGATGACAGAGAAGGATCTCATGGAGGATAACACGGACGTGCCATCTCAAGGGAAGATATGGTCCTTTCTCGGAATGATAGTCTATTACCAGCAGTTCATTGAGGGGTGCTCCACCATCGCTAAGCCGCTGCATGGGCTGACAATGGGGACCAAGGCACCACGCCATGGGAAAGGCAAGAGGAAAAGAGGAATACATAGGAAACTCACAGCAGCAGACTGGACTGGTGAGTGCAAACAGGCCTTTAGTCAGTTGAAACAAGCTCTCCTCGATCAGGTCATGCTAGCCCACCCTGATTTTAGTAGACCTTTCTTGCTGTCTGTAGACGCATCTAGTAATGGATTAGGTGCGGTCCTCTCCCAGGTGCCAGAGGATGGGTCTGCAGCCAGACCCGTAGCATTCGCTAGCAAATCACTTACTTATGCACAGTCAAAGTATCCTGCCCATAGGTTAGAGTTTTTTGCTTTACGCTGGGCCGTCTGCGAGAAGTTTAGTCATTGGCTAAGGGGCAAGCCTTTTACTGTATGGACAGACAACAACCCATTGACGTACATCCTGTCCAAGCCCAAATTGAACGCCTGTGAACAGAGATGGGTTGCTAAACTCGCTCCATTCGAGGTTTGACATCAAGTACATCACTGGTCCCAAAAATGTAATTGCTGATGCACTCAGTAGACAGCCATTTGTGCAGCCGAGCGCTCTCCACCGCATCACAAGGGTTCCATACAAGGCCTTGCTGGAAGAAGCTGCTGGAGTACATGCTGAGAAGGTGCAAGATGTGTTCCGCTGGTCGAACCACCCATTCGACCTCGAAAGCTGCTCACCGTCAATTGAGGCAGATGCCTGTGAAATTGTCATGGACTGCCAAACTACCTCCTATCCTTCTCCTGGTTATCTGTCAAAGGAAGTGGTGTCAGCAGTCCTGAGGTCGCAAGGGGAGGCTGGTCTACAGAACTGTGCGCTGCTACTGCCTCAGCTCACTCAGTCACTGGTGCCATCTGAGATGTCAGATGTGAGAGTGCTATCCCGTGATGACCTGATATCAAAGCAGCGCCAAGATGACGCACTCGCCAGAGTTGTCTTCTACGTGGACAGGGGCCGTAGACCTTCTAGGAGGGAACGTGGCCATGAACCACTCAAGGCTCTGCGGATTCTGAAGACCTGGGAGAAGCTCACTGAAAATGGGTGTACTATATCGCGTTACCAAAAGTTTGCTATCAAAAGAAGAAGACGTACCAGTATGTAGTACCCACCTCAATGAGGGCGACAGTTTTGAAGGGTGTCCACGATGAAGCCGGTCATCAGGGGCAACAGCGGACATTGTACTTGACGAGACAGAGGTTCTTCTGGCATGGTCTGGAGTCGGATGTGAGAGAGTATGTCAAGACCTGCAAGAGGTGTGTGTTCAGTAAGGCCCCCGAGCCTGAGGCCAGAGCTCCATTGGAGAACATCATCACGACTGAGCCCCTCAAGTTGGTGTGTGTGGACTTCTGGTCTGCTGAAGACTCCAACAATAAGTCCTTGGATGTTCTGGTTGTCACTGATCATTTTACTAAGATGGCCCACGCCTTCTTGTGTCCGAACCAATCAGCTAAAGCAGTGGCACTTCAGCTGTGGAACAACATCTTCTGTGTGTGTATGGTTTTCCTCGTCGTATCCACTCTGACCAAGGGGCCAACTTTGAAAGTAAATTGATTGCGGAGTGCTGCAGGAGTCCAGAAGTCGCACACAACTCCCTACCATCCGATGGGGAATGGGGGAGTCGAAAAGTTAAATAGAACGCTGGGAAATATGATCAGGGCTTTACCTGCGAGAGCGAAGCACAGGTGGCCCCAGAAGCTGAAGTCGTTGACCTTCGCCTACAACTGTACAGTCCATGAAACCACGGGCTACGCCCCTTTCCAGTTGATATTTGGGAGAACCCCACGTCTGCCTGTCGACATGATGTTTGGTACTGTGCTGCAAGACTCAGAGGTTGTAGACTATGACGAGTACATCAAGTCCCTGACGAGAGACCTGAGGGAGGCCATGGAGACGGTACAGGTGTCGGCAACCAAACAGTTGAGGCATTCGGGCCTCTACGGCAGGAAGATCAGAGGAGCTCCAGTGGAGGTCGGTGATCGGGTGCTGCTGGCGAATAAGGGTGAACGTGGAAAGAGAAAGCTGGCGGATCGTTGGGAGAACAACCTCTATATTGTTACGGAGAAGAATAGTGACATCCACATCTTCAAGATACAGAACATGTCAACTGGCCAGGAGAAAAACGGTCCACCGTAATCTGATAATGCCTGTACACTTCTTGCCTCTCCCCGACACTGCCTTGGAGACACCTAATACGGGAGACCGTGAGGATCCGAGTGAGGAGATGGAGGACTCATCCATGAACGATATACCAGAAATTGACATTGGTGAGAGGACTAGGGTGTGGGTATCAGAACAGACCTCGGGGGAAGCACAGCCGAAGTACCCTGAAAAATAAACCCCAGATGTGCTGGAAGATGGGCCACTGGCGAGGACTCACCACATTCTGAGGGTGCCACAAGCATGTCAGAGCTAACCTTTGGAGAAGAAATGTCCGAACCCTCTGAAGAAGAAAGGCATTCTGAAGATGCCGCTGGTAGCACAAGCTCCAGCAACAGTCACAGAACCCTTGACTATACACCGACTGTGGACAGTGACCCACCAGTAGTGGTTGTAGGTGGCCGCCCAACAACCTGCCCGCTTGACCCTATCCCCTCCGCTCTTCTCCAGACCATCTCCGGTGACCTTCTCCCTTACCTCACCTCGCTGATCAACTCATCCTTGACCGCTGGCTATGTCCCTTCCGTCTTCAAGAGAGCGAGTGTTGCACCCCTTCTCAAAAAACCAACACTCGATCCCTCTGATGTCAACAACTACAGACCAGTATCCCTTCTTTATTTTCTCTCCAAAACTATTGAGCGTGCCGTCTTTAGCTAACTCTCTTCCTATCTCTCTCAGAATGACCTTCTTGATCCAAACCAGTCAGGTTTCAAGACTGGTCATTCAACTGAGACTGCTCTTCTCTGTGTCACGGAGGCTCTCCGCACTGCTAAAGCTAACTCTCTCTCCTCTGCTCTTGTCTTTCTAGACCTATCTGCTGCCTTTGATACTGTGAACCATCAGATCCTCCTCTCCACTCTCTCCGAGCTGGGCATCTCCGGCGCGGCTCACTCTTGGATTGCATCCTACCTGACCGGTCGCTCCTACCAAGTGGCGTGGCGAGAAGCTGTCTCTGCACCACGTGCTTTCACCACTGGTGTCCACCAGGGCTCAGTTCTAGGCCCTCTCCTATTCTCGCTATACACCAAGTTACTTGGCTCCGTCATATCCTCACATGGCCTCTCCCATCATTGCTACGCAAACGACACAACTAATCTTCTCCTTTCCCCCTTCTGATAACCAGGTGGCGAATCGCATCTCTGCATGTCTGGCAGACATATCAGTATGGATGACGGATCACCACCTCAAGCTGAACCTTGGCAAGACGGAGCTGCTCTTCCTCCCGAGGAAGGACTGCCCGTTTCATGATCTCGCCATCACGGTTGACAACTCCGTTGTGTCCTCCTCCCAGAGTGCGAAGAGCCTTGGCGTGACCCTGGACAACACCCTGTCGTTCTCCGCTAACATCAAGGCGGTGACCCGATCCTGTAGGTTCATGCGCTACAACATTCGGAGAGTACGACCCTGCCTCACACAGGAAGCGGCACAGGTCCTAATCCAGGCACTTGTCATCTCCCGTCTGGATTACTGCAACTCGCTGTTGGCTGGGCTCCCTGCCTGTGCCATTAAACCCCTACAACTCATCCAGAATGCCGCAGCCCGTCTGGTGTTCAACCTTCCCAAGTTCTCTCACGTCACCCCGCTCCTCTGCACACTCCACTGGCTTCCAGTTGAAGCTCGCATCTGCTACAAGACCATGGTGCTTGCCTACGGAGCTGTGAGGGGAACGGCACCTCCGTACCTTCAGGCTCTGATCAGTCCCTACACCCAAACAAGGGCATTGCGTTCATCCACCTCTGGCCTGCTGGCTCCCATTCCTCTGCTGAAGCACAGTTCCCGCTCAGCCCAGTCAAAACTGTTCGCTGCTCTGGCACCCCAATGGTGGAACAAGCTCCCTCACGACGCCAGGACAGCGGAGTCACTCACCACCTTCCGGAGACATTTGAAACCCCACCTCTTTAAGGAATACCTGGGATAGGATAAAGTAATCCTTCTACCCCCCCCCCCACAAAAAAAGTAAAGTGGTTATCCCACTGGCTATAAGGTGAATGCACCAATTTTTTAAGTCGCTCTGGATAAGAGCGTCTGCTAAATGACGTAAATGTGGGTGAACAGGTTAAACGTAATAACTCTGTTAGGCCTGTCAGATCAGGGGCTGGTCGGGTTAGGAAACGCCCAGTGAGACTCAGAGACTATGCAAACACAGAGGGTTTTTCATACAGAATTCATTAGAATACCTGTGTGGGTGTAGGATTAGAATCCAAGTCTGTAGCCCACATTTCTTTTTTTTAACTTTCAAGAGACCCCATAGAGGTCATGGGTCAGAGGTCAAGTTGGCCAAGTTTTTTTCTGTCTGAGGTTCTTATTGTCACTGAGTGTACTGAACATGTAACAGGCATGTTTTCCTACGGGGTCTTTGAATTCCCCTAATTCTCTTTTGAGAATAGTCTTTGCACTGGAATATTTGGTGACATATGTATTGCAAGGTATTGCATACCTCATTTTGTTTCTTTATAGTATGCAAGTGTAATTCAGCAGGGGAGAATGTAACAGGGTTGGTTGTTTCCACTTGCCTCTAAAGAAATGTGCATTTAATGTTCAAGCATTCTTATTGGTTGGTTCAACTCTGATGACAATAAGGCGTGTTGTGATTGGCCCCGCTTGCAGCTAGGGGGAAATCGTGAACGTCAGGTCTTCCCAGTATGAAAATGTGATAAAAGGGGTAGGTCATGTTCTGAATACTGTTTTATATTTCACAATGTGTACAAGGTTGCTGTACGTTACTAATTCATACATGTGTGGGTATATGGTACCTGTTAGGGATTGAGGGGCTTTCTGGGATGTGCTTTGGCATATGATTGCTGTAGATAAGTGTATTAGCTAGCATACACCGACGTAATGGTCACATGAGCCCACTGCTAACACAGTTGCCTTCATGTTACAGATTTTGCCATCGACAGCCATCAATATCGTTAAGCTCTGCACAACTAATGTGCTGTTTCCCATTTAACAACAGGTATTTACACGTTATATTTTGTATTGTATTTTGTTCGGCCAGTATGAAAATGTGATGCAAGGGATTTTGCCATCGACAGCCATCAATATCGTTAAGCTCTGCACAACTAACGTGCGGTTTCCCATTTAACAACACAAATAAATTATGCTCAACTGGGACCACTGGCTGATGTGATTTATTAAGAGAAAACACAACGCAAGGAGAGTACGATATACATCTGTTACACATCTGTAGAAGTTTGTGAGGGTCTTAGGGGCCAAGCTGAATTTCTTCAGCCTCCTGAGATTGAAGAGGCGCTGTTGCGCCTTCTTCACAACGCTATCGGTGTAGAGGGACCATTTCAGGTCCTCAGCGATGTGCATGCCGAGGAACTTGAAGCTTTGACCTTCTCCACTGCGGCCCGTGGATGTGGATTAAGAACCTACATCTGTATACCCCATCCCAGACCTGCAGTGCAACAAAGCTGTAATCTTGCACCCTCAATATTTAGCACAGGCAACAACATGAGGCTTTTTAGAGCCAAACAGCTAAATATTTAAACGTGCCTCCTTGCAGCCCGCCGTAGCAAAGTCAAAGTGAATGTGAAATTTGACACGTGGCAGCTTCTTTAAAACACACAAACCGAAATAACAGTCGCTGTGACATTGTCTGCCTTGCCTTTTATACTGCCCGTGGTGAACAAATCAGGAGGGTTAGGTTGTAGCGAACACCCCCCCCCTCCCGCATCCCTGCCTCTTTGTGAAAAGTATGGATGGTGGCTAGAAGCTGTCCTCTACTGTATGTGGGACACCCATCAGACCAACTAAATTGATCAGTGCACATCTCCCGCCCCCGTCCCCATTACAGCTCCATTACTATGCACATATATTTCACCCGTGTTTAAATATCAGCCAGACTCCTTAGCCAATTCCTAGCCTCCCGGGCACAGCTTTGCATAATTTTGGATAAGACCTCTCAATTTTCAATTTTTTCCCTGGCTGTACTATACTGGAGGACCTAGTCAACATAGGCACAAAGAGGCTGTGATTTTCATACTGTCCCCATCTTTATTCATCTGAGCCATTTCTGCCAGTGTTATATTCTTAGGGCCCTATAAAAATCTGCATTGCTGACGGAATCACAGAACCCAAACATTAAAAGTGAATTCAACAATATTCAAAAATGTGTTGAACTTATTAGTAGGAAATCAACTAAATCTATTGAATTTCTTAGGAAATAAATTAATTTGCCCACGTGAATAAAAAGACATGAACAAAATGCATCAGTGATTCATATTTTCATGAAACTTTCTGAAACAGCACAGGAATGCCCCTTTCTGTGTATATGTGTGCCTTGCACGCGTATGTCTACACTTGGTGTAGGCATTAGCGATGACGCTAATGATAACATTTCTCCTGGAAGAGATGGAAAGGCTTTCCCAAAAACCTTCTCAATTAAAATTGTTACTACAAAGTAGCCTATGCCTACCTGGCAGAATTATATCATGATTATTTGCATCAATCCAGTGGCCATTTGTTTAGCCAACTCTGCAATCACATGAGCGCTACAGCAACACGATTAACCAAACAACGGTCTTCCTGGTGCGCACTTGCATTAACCTCAGTGGTCTCCTGATGTGGTTTAAACATTATTGTAGACTTAGAACATCCAATTTTGTTTTTCAATAAAAAATAAAGTGATTGAGAGCAAAAACCTAGAAAAACAAAATTTATAAAAACAGAATTTGGGCCCTATATTCCTCTTGTCACCTGAGAGTTCCTGTTGACTTATCTTTTAGGGATGGCTCTGCGGAGAAGGGGGTATTGTTCACTGCAGACAAGCATTATGAGGAGGCGGTTAACTAAGGAGGACATGGGCACAATAGAATCAAATCTTTAAATGTTGTCTCCATTCCAATATCCAGTTGGTCTCTTGTGCCAGGATGGCTTAGTTAAAATACTCCAGAGTCTGCCATTGTCAGTGCATTACAAAATGCTTTGCCCACCAATCTGTTGCAAGGATTAATCAAAACACTGCCATTCTGGACAAGCAGAATATATAAGTTGTCCCAAATGGCACCATATGGGCCCTGGTCAAAAGTAGTGCACTACACAGGGAATAGGATGCTATTTGGAACATACTGTACAATGTTGAGATGAAAAATCCTAAAGCAATACAGTGAGGGTAATGGGATTGACCACTGGGTTTATTTAAAAAAGGTCAAACCATCTGAAGCAAAGAGACCTAGACATTGTGGCAACTAAACTAGAGAACACTACTGGGTTTTGTCATTGTAATATTCCTGGTAAGAGAGTGTGAGTGTCTCTGCATGTCGTCAACTGATCTAGAGGGCACATAGTCTACACAGAGGACAGACGTGATCTAAGAAACAGGGGTTGCATCCCAAATGGCACCAGGGCTGATAGGGCTCTATGTAGGAAATACTGGAACATTTGAGAGGCAACCAGTGTTGTAAAAATAACCGAGGCGTTGGTCACCCCACCCCCACCAGTTGACCACAGGAAACCTCTATCCAGGAACAGAGCAGAGCACAACTCCATTGCCATTTTCAACCTCTCCCTGACCGAGTTTGTAATACCAACATGTTGTTTCAAGCAGACCACCATAGTCCCTGTGCCCAAGAACACTTACGTAACCTGCCTAAATGACTACCGACCCGTAGCACTCACGTCTGTAGCCATGAAGTCTAGGTCCAAAAGACTTCTCAACAGCTTCTACCCCCAAGCCATAAGACTCCTGAACAGCTAATCATGGCTACCCGGACTATTTGCACTGCCCCCCCACCCCATCCTTTTTACGCTGCTGCTACTCTGTTAAGTATTTATGCATAGTCACTTTAACTCTACCCACATGTACATATTACCTCAACTACCTCAACTAGCCGGTGCCCCCGCACATTGACTCTGCAACGGTACCCCCCTGTATATATAGCCTCCCTACTGTCACTTTTTTACTTCCGCTCTTTTTTTCTCAACACTTTTTTTTGTTGTTTTATTCTTACTTTTTTTGTTTAAAATAAATGCACTGTTGGTTAAGGGCTGTAAGTAAGCATTTCACTGTAATGTCTGCACCTGTTGTATTCGGCGCATGTGACCAATACAATTTGATTTGATTTGATTTGATGAAGTCCTTTGAAAGGCTGGTCATGGTTCACATCAACACCATTATCCCAGAAACCCTAGACCCACTCCAATTTGTATACCGCCCCAACAGATCCACAGATGATGCAATCTCTATTGCACTCCACACCCTTTCACATCTGGACAAAAGGAACACCTAAGTGAGAATGGTATTAATTGACTACAGCTCAGCGTTCAACACCATAGTGCCCTCAAAGCTCATCACTAAGCTAAGCACCCTGGGACTAAACACCTCTGACGTGCCGCCCCCAGGTGGTAAGGGTAGGTAACAACACATCTGCCACGCTGATCCTCAACACGGGGACCCCTCAGGTGCGTGCTCAGTCCCCTCATGTACTCCCTGTTCACCCATGACTGCCTGGCCAGGCACGACTTCAACACCATCATTAAGTTTGCCAATGACACAACAGTGGTAGGCCTGATCATCGACAATGACGAGACAGCCTATAGGGAGGAGGTCAGAGACCTGGCCGTGTGGTGCCAGGACAACAGCCTCTCCCTCAACGTGATCAAGACAAAGGAGATGATTGTGGACTACAGGAAAAAGAGGACCGAGCACGCCCCCATTCTCATCAACGGGGCTGTAGCGGAGCAGGATGAGAGCTTCAATTCCTTGGTGTCCACATCACCAACAAACTAACATGGTCCAAGCACACCAAGACAGTTGTGAAGAGGGCACGTTCAGCGGACCTCATTATTGCGACCACCTTGTCGAGGGAGAGAGTATGTGTGCATCCCAAACGGCACCCTGTTCCCTACATAGTGCACGACCTGAGACCAGGGCTGTTCAAATGTAGTGCACTATGTAGGGAATAGGGTTCCATTTGAGACATGCATATAATAGTTTTGAATTTCTGGAATACATATTCATACCCTGGAAGACAGAGCCCTTTCAAAACACAGACTACAGGTCAACATAATCGCGTGCCTTCAGTAGGCGAAGAAAAATCAACCATTGGTTTGACTAAACTTCTTGAACAACAATAAAATCCACTCACTCAATCCAGCCCACCAAGGCCTTTGAGCAGGCGGCAGGGAGGGCTGATGTTTCTGCTGTGGTTGAGGGCTGGGGCAGATCCCTTAAGCAGGATTTGTGATTTCAGCATGATTAGAAAAGAGTGGCAGATGGGAGGCGAGAATATAGAAACCAGAGGAGCACCATCTGGGATGGGCATGTGAAAGTTCAGAGTATAGGCCTAGATAAGGTATTCAATCCTTGCATTCAATAATGGTATAACACTTCCCACAATGGGCAGACAGCACACTGATCTATACTTGTCAGCAAACCAGTTTCGAAAGGGTTCAAATGTCCCTAAACATCAGTAAGATTTTTTCACTTTAAATAGAGGGTCAAATAAACTACATAACAAAGACAGTATATTCCACTAAGACATGGATTATTTACTCTCCAACCTTAGACAAACGAAGGACAAGATGAAGGCCTTCAATGAGCATTGATGTTTTGATTATCTGGAGGACTGAAACATTAGAACAAAGCAATGTCGAAAAACGATGGAATAACGGAGGAAGGGAGGGCGAGAGGCAAAGAGGGCGAGAGGGAGAATTTGGCTGAAATCCTGCAGTCGATTTAAAGGGACTACACCCTGTGGGAGTGCCTTGTCCAAGAGACCAAAAATAAAGCCAAATACTGATGCAGCACAAACTGACACTGTGATAGACATCATCACAGAAGACAGTACAGATCAGATAGATTTATATCCTCAATATCAAATAAATCACACACTAAAACCATCTTGACACAAACAATCTGATTTCTTCCTAAATAAATCTCCCTAAGATCCCTAAAACAATCTTCAAACAGTGAAGGAAAATTGACAAGGGCGATTCGGTTGGGCTGAAACTATTAGCAGAACGTAATGAGTATTCCCTTTTAAATGCACTTTAAGATGTTTCACAGTGCAGTGAGAAAATAGGCTTGTTAAATAAAATGAAACCCCAATTAGGTTTGGATCTGCACACTGACAAATTACACAGCACTAGGCCATGATGGGGGGTGGGGGCACTCCGAAGTGCTCGCCACAGATGTTCCCCATTTAAAGCAGTGCAAGCACCAGCCCTGACAACCACACTTACATCAAAGTGAAACAAAATCAAAAGGAGCTCACATTAAATTGTTTCCTCATTTCTTCCCCTCTCATTCCCTTTATCGTTTAAGAGGGGACCGGCGATTGGTTGATGCTTAGCAACGCGGCAACCTGAGTAGGTGTCTGTTAGGGTAATGGGGGCTAATGACGTGTGGGAGTGTGTCTGAGCATTGGGCTGCTCAACGGACTGTGATCAGATACTCACTTCTCTACATATCAAACAAGGTCACATTGGCGGTAAAATTGTGTTTGAGGATCTACTGGCAACACTCCATCTGAAAACAATGGTGTCATCTAGTATTGGACACAAGGTCTGTGTCCCAAAAAGAAACCCTATTTCATATTTAGTGCACTACTTTTGGCTAGGGCCCACATTCAGAATAGAGGAACCAAGTCTGGTTTGAAAGCAGGTCTAGTTTCAAAGTTGAACCGTGTTACATGCATCTGAAATGTCTCACTCCATCCAGCACAGATGGTAGTTGAGTCCAACAGACTTCCCCATGGCTTGGCCAGTACCTGATTGCATCTCCTAAAAGGGTCAGAGATACTGTAGCTTCATGACTAGAAGGATTACCTATGGCTTCTGTAATGCCTCTCTGCAGTCTCACTGACCTAATGAAATCAAGTCGTAAATTAGGCTTGGGCGGTATCCAGATTGTAATACATTCATACCAACCTTTTGCCATACTGGGATATATTAGTTAATACTGGCACTGAACAGAAGGGCCGCTGTTTTCAAACCCCACTGAGCATTTGTAATCCGAAGGTTAGCAATGCTAACAAGTACATGTAAGATCCCATAAAGAATGCTAATGAGCGCATTGCGAACATTTTATACAGGTCTCTGACCTAAAATATTTGCAGGACAGACATTCCAGCTCATAATGTTATACAAGTAACTCAAAAATACTACACAGTTTGCTGCACACACAAAACAAATATTAGACAGCAAGGCTCTTGATCCAGGAAGGGATTCTCTGCTGTTACCAAGCAAAGCTTGATTTTGGAAGAAGCTAACCACTTAACTAGCAAACCAATAATGCACAACTGCGGAACATTTTAGACAGTTAACTTCATAGTTAAACGATATCTAGCTGGCAAACATTTAGTTGTGAACCCCATACTGTAACTAAATCACATGGCACGTGCTGCACAACTGTGCGTGACTCAATCAAGTTAAGTTTTAATGTCACATGCACAAGTACAGTAAAATGCCTTTCTTACAAGCTCTAAATTCAACATTGCAGTAATCAATATCAATGTAGTACTAAAAATAACATCAGGTCGAAAGAACAAAAACACACAAAAAATATTAATAAGAAGAACACGAGAAAGTAAGAAGCTATATACAGGGTCAGTTCCAATACCATATTTACAATGTGCAGGGATACTGGAGTGATAAAGGTAGATGTGTATAGGGGTAAGGTGACTAGGTATCAGGTTGTATGATAAACAGAGTAGAGGCAGCATAAATTAAGATTGTGAGTGTGAACACGCGCGTATTTTGAGTCAGTATAAATGTGGGTGCATGTTATGTGTGTGTTGGAGTGTCAGTGTGTGAGTGTGTAGAGTCCTGTGAGTGTGCAAAGAGACAGTGCAAATAAATTACTTAATAAAAGGGTAAACTCAGTCTGTGTAGCCATTTTGTTAGTTATTTAGCAGTATTATGGCTTGGGGATAGAAACTGTTCAGGAGCATGTTGGTGTCAGACTTGATGCACCAGTACTGCTTGCCATGCGGAAGCAAAGAGAGTCTATGGCTTGGGTGGCTGGAGTCTTTACCAATTTTCTGGGCCTTCCTTTCACACCGCCTGATATAGAGGTCCTGGATGGCAGGGAGCTCGGACCCAGTGATGTACTGGACTGGCCGCACCACCCTCTGTAGCGCCATGCGATCGAGGTGCTGTTGCCATACCAAGCAGTGATGCAGCCAGTCAAGATACTCTCAGTGTTGCAGCTGTATAACTTTGAGGATTTAAGAGCCCATGCCAAACTTTTTCAACCTCCTGAGGGGGAAGAGGTGCGGTCACGCCTTCTTCACGACTGTGCGCGTGTGGACCATTTTAGGTTCTTAGTAATTTGGACCCCGAGGAACATGAACCTCTCGACCCTCTCCACTGCAGCCCCGTCGATGTGGATGGGGGCGTGCTCGCCCCCCATTTCCTGTAGTCCACAATCAGCTCCTTGGTCTTACTGACATTGAGGGAGAGGTTGTTGTCCATGCACCACACTGCCAGGTCACTGACCTCCTGGTCACCGGTGATCAGTCCTACCACCATCATGTCATCAGCAAACTGGATGATGGTGTTTGAGTCATGCGTGGCCAAGCAGTCGTGGGTGAACAGGGAGTACAGGAGGGGAATAAGCACACAACCCTGTTGGGCCCCTGTGTTGAGGGTCAGCGTGGCGGAGGTGATGTTGCCTACCTTCACTACCTGGGGTCGGAAGTCCAGGATCCAGTTGCGCAGGGAGGTGTTCAGTCCCAGGGTCCTAAGCTTGGTGACAAGCTTGGAGGGTACAATGGTGTTGAACGCTGAGACATAGTCAATGAACAGCATTCTCACATAGGTATTCCTCTTATCTAGGTGGGTGACGGGGGCAGTGTGATGTGCAATTGAGTTTGCGTTGCCTATGGATCTGTTGGAGCAGTATGCAAAATGGATGGGCTCCGGTCTCTCGTCATTGTGTGCTTGTAAACAAACACCACGTGACTGGGGACTACGGTAAGTTTCATAATTAACAATTATGTGACAGGTGAAACGAAGAATGAGAATTTTTGATCTCCTAACTTATTGCACAAGTTGACTGCAGGTATTTACTTAAAAAAGGTAGCTACAAATATTCAAATGTATAAAATAAAAAAAACTTCAAAAGAAATAGTTAAGGGTATTGATGGTATTGAAAAAAACATCCCGTGGCTATTTCCAAATAACCCAGTAAATACGGTATCCTGCCCAAGCCTAACGTAAATCAATCCACTCTTAACACACCGCAAATCTAGGGTCTAGGAAATGTACCTGCACGCCAATTCTCAGAACAGTCTTACTCAATTAATACAATCAGGAGTAGAGATCAAAGTTAATCAATTTATGAAATTATTATAGATATTGAATTACCAAGTTGTTGACTTACTATAAAAGATCACTGTATAATCATGTGTAGGTACAAAATATGCAAGCACAAGATCACCAATTGAGTTATTCCCCCCCTTTTGATCAACTACAGAGATTAATACACCAATCGAATTATGGTTATTGACCAATGATATGTGAACGTGAAGATGGGTGATGTCTAAAGGGTTTTGGTATACGCAAATTAATGCCATATCCTTACATAGAGCATTTCTACTCAAATGTGCAGGTTGTTTACTTATCTTGAGGAAGCATTAAAGCTTCATAACTTTTTTTATTCTAGGCAGTACGCTTACTGGATGCTATACATCTGGGTATCAGATGCATACTTTGAATATCACACTATCATGTATTGAGACACTGTTAGAAACAGCCATGTACTCACCACATCAGCACTGACCAAAGATATCAGGCCTATTAGTTTAAACTTTACAACCTAGGTAGCAGTCATCATGAAGACTGACTCTCAGGGCCAGCTCTAGCCTTTTGGGGCCCCCAAAATTGCACATTTCCTGCAATTCTACATATTTTGCCATGACTTATGCCATGTTAATGATATCTGAGTGAGAGTGACTAACCCAATCAATGGGGGCCCCCTGGAGGTCAGGGCCCCTACAGCTGGCTAGACTAATTTACTGATTCGACTGTGAGAGAGTGCTGATGTCAGAATCATTTGGAGTCAGTGCTGCTGACACACATTACAGGCCCATTGGACCAAGATAGGCTCAAGTAAATATTTGAATATGCTCACAGGTGCAGCCAATGCCCAGAATATATTGCAGCCATTTACTCCAGATTTACAGTACTTTTCAAACCAAACAACCAGTCTGAAAAATAATGGATAACGATTTCAAGATGTGTGCATGCAGGATTCACTTGAAAGGCTGATGACAATGCATTCATTCTCTCGACATAGCTGTGCAAGCAAAGGCAGATAAACTGACTGCACGCTTACAATGTCACATGCCTCAGAGTGTAGACTACAGATGATCAAGGCTGGTAGTTTGAGCAGATGTTGCGCCCTATCCGACCCATGTTGTCCTTCATGTTCGCTAGCCTAAGTATAAAGTTTGTATCATGTTCCATATATGTCAAAATTCGACAACAGCAGCAAACTACTAATTACTAATGATACCCAGTGTTGTAGCCCATCAAAACTGCCACTTACACGCACTTACATGGCAATAAGACTTCATTAACCATGGAGTTGTTTTTAGTCAGCTGGTATTTCATAAGTATTTTGCTATAGGAAAAAATATATTAGGTGTTGTCCAATGCATGGCAAGATTTTAATTTGGAATACTATCGTAATGACCGTCTGGGCGCGATAAATGTTCCCGGAGTAACCGGTTTCCTGCTCACGTTTAAATTAATACAGCGACATGAACGTCACATAATAATTCATTGTTTACGTACTACAGGCACCGCCAAGCAGGCCTACATGGTAGTATGAGTAGGCAACTACAAACAAACCTCTGTGGCATCCTCATACATTGTTTGCAACGTTCTTCATCACATTAAACACCCAGTCTAAGGTTTGTCCCACCACCCTACTCGTAAGCATTTTTTCAAACAGCACATCGGTACACGGTGAATATAACATTCACTTACCTATTCTAGAAAAATGGTGCTTCATAAGGAGAGAAACGGACAGTCATACAGCACCAACGTTAAATAAGGCACGTCTAAAAATACACATTAAGTCGAGAGACTCCGTATTGTCTAAAAAAGCTGCATTCCTTATTTTCCTCGAACAGAGAAAGATTGAAATAAGAGCCGCAACGAGGTCTTTCCGCATTTGGATGCGGTCGTCATGAAATGTGATGTCATGGCTTTAAATTGCTCTCGACTCCCCGCTCTCATTGGGGCAGCCAATGTCTGTGTGGTACTCACATTTTATTTTGAAAACTAACCCAAACAAATCTTACTCCATTATTTTATTAACTACAAGACATCCCGTGGTACTATTATGTTGTTATAGTAAATGAATGACTACTATTCTATATACACTCTACAATAGCCTACTGTACAGCATACAAGCTACTATATGCTACCATACTATAATAAAGTATACTATAATATACTATTTTTTTTTAATAATCTTCTTTGAGATTATATCCAAGTGGTGTAAATGCTCAGAAAGTCCTGCGCTCCAGTCATGCAGTGATTTATTTCCCCATAATCTCTCGTGGACAGATCTACGTAAACATGATTGGAGCAGCTGACCAATTACGTGCGAGAGACTTTAGTTCTAGTTTAACCGACATTAATTTCCCCACCATGTAATTTGTTTTTTTACATGATAATTTCCTATTCACGTCATTCAGACACATGAACTCTATATACGTTTGACAAATAGAAGTGAGTGGTTTGAGCATGGTGAACCTGTGCATGTATAGAACTTATAATGTAGATGCACAATTGTATTTCATGTACATTATAGACCTAGAGTTTGCTATCTCCTCAAATCCCTTGACTGCTTTGAGAGAGGTGGAAATGGAGGAGATATACGAGGTGGGATAAAGTTTTTGTTATGGCTAGTCAGACCCTAATAGCGTTTTCCCATACACTCAAACACCCATTCCCATCCTGCATCCTTTAATCTCCAGAATAACCACTAATAAACACTACCCACCATACATGTCTAATCAATCTCATGGGAATCAAAACAAAGAAAGTACATCAACACTTATGCTCTCTTTCACAACAAATGTTAGCACCAGGTCTAGCATAGATGCAATTATGTCCTCAATTGAAAGGGTACTGTCCTAAGACATTTTTGTTAAGAAGGCGCCCTCATGTGACGTAAAAGGGAACAGGCTCTGGCACACCAACATCAAAGCAGACCTCAGTTCAAATACTATTTGAGATCTTTCAAATGCTTTGAGCGTTTCCTTTATCCTGCCTGGAGTGCCAGGTGAGCAGGGTTTGCACTTTTGAGACTTTTCTATTGGTTCCATTGCAACAGGCAAGATCAATCAAGCACAGCTAAAGTATTTGAAATTATTTCAAATCATATTTGAATCCAGGTTTGCATCACAGTAAGGCTGTGATGGACAGAGTGGCAATTCCACAGTGTCCAATGTGAGTAGTGGTTGATGTTTATAATGGTGATTTCCGTAAGTAGGACAGATGTCTTGTCTCTAACACAGCACTGGGAGACCCATGGTTCTGTAAACAGGAAACAGATAAACGATATTCTGGCTTCCTCTCTGAGGTCTAAAAATACCTGACCTCAGGAAGATAGGGCATTGTGCTACTACACTGCATTCCACTGTCCTGACATCATTGTATATGTTTATTTAAAAATATACAAGGTGGGCATCTGAAGATAAATATAGTCCATGGGGCAGATCCCCAAATTTGGGCCGTCGGGCTCACTTGGGGTGACAATGTCTCATAGTGATTTTCTTGAAGGTCTATGTCCCTAGAGTTGTAAAATGTGTGCTAGCAGTGCAGTAATGGCGGCTTTCTTTGTGTTATCATGCTTTCTTTCATCCCTCCATCCCATACATTCTTCCCATAGGGATTTTACACTATGACAAACAATGTCAGTACACAACCAAATGAGCCAGGTGTGCCAGATTGGAAAGATGTTCAATTATTCACAGAACTGTGGTGAGAACGTGCCCTAAAAGCTGTCCGAACCGCTGATTTCTGAAGATGTTTCAATCCTTAATTGCAATATTTCATATTCAAAGTGAAAAGTCATGGATGTGAGCTATACAATGTTGGATACAATGGATACAATGTTATTCTATTAACTGTTTTCATAAAACAGAGGACTAGAAACGTGTAAAATGTTTACGTATTATCTTGATGATGAGAGCAACAAACCATTACACATAGTTAGTCTAATTTAAGATGTATTCTTACTATGGGGCCATAGCAGATTGGTCTGTTACTAGAATATTAAAAGTATGAAGTAATATAATTGGCCTCAACAGGCCCAACATGGGATTTTACTACATTGTAATGGAATGTACGGGTAGGTTTATAGTCCTCATAATGAAAACAGTTAAAAGGATAACATTGTATATCATTTTAATCAGCCCACATCCATAAATATTTACATGTATAAATACATTTTAAATGTTTGAAGATTAAATATTGCAATTAAGGAATCAAACATCTTCAAACATCTTCATCGACTGCTCAGGCAGTAGGAAGCTCTCTCATCCATTTATATACAGATGATACTGTCTTAGACTCAGCTGGCCCCTCCCCATATTTTGTGTTGAACGCTCTACAACAAAGCTTTCTTAGTGTTCAGCAAGCTTTCTCTACCCCTAACCTTTAAAGGGATGGAGGGATGAAAGAAAGAGTGCTAACAGAGAAAGCTGCCATTGCAGAACTGCTATCACACATTTTCCAACTCTAGGGACATACATTTTCAAGAAAATCACTATGAGACATCGTCAGCCCAAGTGAGCCCAACCGACCCCCCCCCCTGGCCCATTGACTAATAAAACAGTTAAATCAAAGACCCCGTCAAATCTTTATTTATTTTTTATTTTTTAAATAATATCCCCCCCCCCATTAAAATAAAATAAAATGTACACTCCAAAAGCAAACTTATACATACAAACAACAACTTACAGACACACACAAAGAATAACTACATCTTGTCTGCCCAGACCCGCATGCTCATACCCCCATCCAGAGTGCCTGCATTACTGTTTGCCACCTGGCCTTAAATTGTACCAATTTGTTTTTCTCGGTCGCCCATGCTATTTCAATATTTCAATAATAAATCATTAGATTTTTACATTGTGTCTATGATGGCAGATTGATTGAATGCAGACCGTCAAATCAAAGGCTTTCCTTCGATATAAAGTTGTTTTTGATGAAAATGAAAATGTGTCAGTTTGTCACTTTCAGGAGGTTGGAGTAATAACATGTTCAACTACTTAAGACATTAGCTAGAATTTAGGTTGTGCCTTTAGAGTTAGAGAAAATTAACAACTAAGGAATCATTTGTAACTTCTCTCATTGACTTCTCAAACCCCAAACCCTGTGTCACGACTTCCTCCGAAGCTGCCTCCCCTCCTTGTTCGGGCAGGCTTCGACGTTCGTCGTCACCGGTCTTCTAGCCACTGCCGCTCCATATCTCATCATTCCATTTGTCTTGTCTTGTCAATTACACACACCTGGTTCATATTCCCCTCATTAGTAGTGTTTAAGTGTTCCCTCTGCCCCCTTGTCCTTGTGGGTGATTGTTCATTGTGAGGATTAGTAGCGCGGTTGAGCTCAGTATTTATATATATATATGTTTGTTCCAGTGCGCCTGTTTTGCGCACTGGACTGGTTACGCTGGATTAATAAATAAACTCTGTATACTGTGATTTACCCTCCTGCGCATGACTCCTTCAAATCACGCATCACACCCTGGCCTGGTCTGCTTGGTCTGTTTCACAAGCGTTCCTGGAAGTCTAGTGATGTTGCACCTCTTGGTTTAGAAACTCTAGTTAAATTGAGTTGGGGTCACATTGGTTTTTGTACACAAATGCTAATAAGTTAGCATTTGGAGACAGTGGCCATTTAAACAAAATCAAAGCATGGGTTGCTGTCTTACCTTGTCCATAGACTGCTTACAGAGTAAGGAAACCAATTGTATTTTTTTTAAATCTAGGTGAACTATTCCTTTAATGTAGGCTAGATGGTCTTATCACCAAGTGATGATGATAGGCTTTGAGTTGAGTAATGGTTACTCATTTGTTAAAGGCGTGGTGTGTTAACAACAATGAAAGTAAGAAAAACTGCATTAGATTAGGACCCCATCAAATTCAAGAAGCATTTAATTTTGAAGCCCATAATCTAAAGTGAAATCAAGAATATATGTAGTTATTTATATTTATAGTTACTTATTTCAACTATTGAAATATACCCCCTAATGTTTAAAGCAAATTACTTAATGCATTAAATAGCTTATTACAACTGTCTTACCACATAACAAAAACAATTAAGGACTTAAATGTTTTGCTTCAACTGATGTAAAAATAAAAAAGCAACAATATTCTATTCTATTCTCCTCAGCTCTATTCTGCTCAGATCTAGCCTATTATATTATATTCTCTGCTCAGCTCAGCTCAGCTCTATTCTGCTTAGCTCCTCTATTCTATTATATTCTATTCTGCTCAGATATAGGCATATTCTATTCTAACAATTTAGTTCAATGTTAAGTGTTGGCATTTTAGGATAAATGTGAATAATGCAAGTAAGAGTTGATAGATATTCTATTCTGCTCAGATCTATTCTATTTTAGAGCATTTTATCATTTTTGCCCACCAAAAACACTATCTCGATAGGAGTTTTGTACTGTGGTTTTCAGCACACTACTCCTCTAGACGAGACTTAGCTTACTCTGCACTCAACAGGCTTCACCTCTACCAGGAAAGTTGCTGTGTAGAGGAAGGATAGCATTGGCGACCCGTCATTCAGAGCCCTACCTGTTTTGAGCCCCACGTTTTTAGCAACAAAAAAATATATACAGTTGAAGTCGGAAGTTTACATACACTTAGGTTGGAATCATTAAAA
Source organism: Coregonus clupeaformis (assembly GCF_020615455.1). Lineage (NCBI taxonomy): Eukaryota > Metazoa > Chordata > Actinopteri > Salmoniformes > Salmonidae > Coregonus > Coregonus clupeaformis. Next base: position 40,496,731 of record NC_059201.1, on the reverse strand, counting down.
CTCGTTTTTCAACCACTCCACAAATATCTTGTTAACAAACTATAGTTTTTGCAAGTCGGTTAGGACATCTACTTTGTGCATGACACAAGTAATTTTTCCAACAATTGTTTACAGACAGATTATTTCACTTATAATTCACTGTATCACAATTCCAATGGGTCAGAAGTTACATACACTAAGTTGACTGTGCCTTTAAACAGCTTGGAAAATTCCAGAAAATTATGTCATGGCTTTAGAAGCTTCTGATAGGCTAATTGACATCATTTGAGTCAATTGGAGGTGTACCTGTGGATGTATTTCAAGGCCTACCTTCAAACTCAGTGCCTCTTTGCTTGACATCATGGGAAAATCTAAAGAAATCAGCCAAGACCTCAGAAAATAAATTATAGACCTCCACAAGTCTGGTTAATCCATGGGAGCAATTTCCAAACGCCTGAAGATACCACGTTCATCTGTACAAACAATAGTACGCAAGTATAAACACCATGGGACCACGCAGCCGTCATACCGTTCAGGAATGAGATGCGTTCTGTCTCCTAGAGATTAATGTACTTTTGTGCGAAAAGTGCAAATCAATCCCAGAACAACAGCAAAGGACCTTGTGAAGATGCTGGAGGAAAGAGGTACAAAAGTATCTATATCCACAGTAAAAAGAGTCCTATATCGACATAACCTGAAAGGCCGCTCAGCAAGGAAGAAGCCACTGCTCCAAAACCGCCATAAAAAAGCCAGACTATGGTTTGCAACTGCACATGGGGACAAAGATTGTACTTTTAGGAGAAATGTCCTCTGGTCTGATGAAACAAAAATAGAACTGTTTGGCCATAATGACCATCGTTATGTTTGGAGGAAAAAGGGGGTCGCTTGCAAGCCGAAGAACACCATCCCAACCGTGAAGCACGGGGGTGGCAGCATCATGCTGTGGGGGTGCTTTGATGCAGGAGGGACTGGTGCACTTCACAAAATAGATGGCATCATGAGGAAGGAAAAGTATGTGGATATATTGAAGCAACATCTCAAGACATCAGTCAGGAAGTTAAAGCTTGGTCGCAAATGGGTCTTCAAAATGGACAATGACCCCAAGCATACTTCCAAAGTTGTGGCAAAATGGCTTAAGGACAACAAGGTCAAGGTATTGGAGTGGCCATTACAAAGCCCTGACCTCAATCCTGTAGAAAATCTGAAAAAGCGTGTGCGAGCAAGGAGGCCTACAAACCTGACTCAGTTACACCAGCACTGTCAGGAGGAATGGGCCAAAATTCACTCAACTTATTGTGGGAAGCTTGTGGAAGGCTACCTGAAATGTTTGACCCAAGTTAAACAATTTAAAGGCAATGCTACCAAATACTAATTGAGTGTATGTATCTATTGAAGCAACATCTCAAGACATCAGTCAGGAAGTTAAAGCTTGGTCGCAAATGGGTCTTCCAAATGGACAATGACCCCAAGCATACTTCCAAAGTTGTGGCAAAATGGCTTAAGGACAACAAGGTCAAGGTATTGGAGTGGCCATTACAAAGCCCTGACCTCAATCCTGTAGAAAATCTGAAAAAGCGTGTGCGAGCAAGGAGGCCTACAAACCTGACTCAGTTACACCAGCACTGTCAGGAGGAATGGGCCAAAATTCACTCAACTTATTGTGGGAAGCTTGTGGAAGGCTACCCGAAATGTTTGACCCAAGTTAAACAATTTAAAGGCAATGCTACCAAATACTAATTGAGTGTATGTAAACTTCTGACCCACTGGGAATGTGATGAAATAAATAAAAGCTGAAATAAATCATTCTCTCTACTATTATTCTGACATTTCACATTCTTAAAATAAAGTGGTGGTCCTAACTGACCTAAGACAGGGATTCTTTACTAGGATTAAATGTCAGGAATTGTGAAAAACTGAGTTTAAATGTATTTGGCTAAGGTGTATGTAAACTTCCGACTTCAACTGTATATACAGTACCAGTCAAAAGTTTGGACACACCTACTCATTCAGGGGTTTTTCTTAATTTTTACTATTTTTTACATTGTAGAATAATAGTGAAGACATCAAAACTATTTTAAAAAACACATCATGTCAATCATGTAGTAACCAAAAAAGTGTTAAACAAATCAAAATATATTTTAGATTTTAGATTCTTAAAAGTAGCCACCCTTTGCCTTGATGACAGCTTTGCACACTCTTGGCATTCTCTCAACCAGCTTCAGCTGGAATGCTTTTCCAACAGTATTGAAGGAGTTCCCACATATGCTGAGCACTTGGTGGCTGCTTTTCCTTCACTCTGCAGTCCAACTCATCCCAAACCATCTCAATTGGGTTGAGGTCGGGTGATTGTGGAGGCCAGATCATCTGATGCAGCACTCCATCACTCTCCTTCTTGGTCAAATAGCCCTTACACAGCCTGGAGGTGTGTTGGGTCATTGTCCTGTTGAAAAACAAATGATAGTCCCACTAAGCGCGAACCAGATGGGATGGCGTATCACTGCAGAATGCTGTGGTAGCCATGCTGGTTAAGTGCGCCTTGAATTCTAAATAAATCACAGACAGTGTCACCAGCAAAGCACCCCCACACCATCACACCTCCTCCTCCATGCTTCACGGTGGGAACCACACATGTGGAGATCATCCGTTCACCTACTCTGCGTCTCACAAAGATACGGAGGTTGGAACCAAAAATCTCAAATTTGGACTCATCAGACCAAGGACAGATTCCCACCGGTCTAATGTCCATTGCTCGTGTTTCTTGGCCCAAGCAAGTCTCTTCTTCTTATTGGTGTCCTTTAGTGGTGGTTTCTTTGCAGCAATTCGACCATGAAGGCTTGATTCACGTAGTCTCATCTGAACAGTTGATGTTGAGATGTGTCTGTTACTTAAACTCTGTGAAGCATTTATTTGGGCTGCAATTTCTGAGGCTGGTAACTCTAAAGAACTTATCCTCTGCAGCAGAGGTAACTCTGGGTCTTCCTTTCCTGTGGCGGTCCTCAGGAGAGCCAGTTTCATCATAGCACTTGATGGGTTTTGCGACTGCACTTGAATAAACTTTCAAAGTTCTTGAAATGTTCCGTATTGACTGACCTTCATGTCTTAAAGTAATGATGGACTGTTCTCTTTGCTTATTTGAGCTGTTCTTGCCATAATATGGACTTGGTCTTTTACCAAATAAGGCAATCTTCTGTATACCACCCCTACCTTGTCACAACACAACTGATTGGCTCAAACGCATTAAGAAGGAAAGAAATTCCACAAATTAACTTTTAACAAGGCACACCTGTTAATTGAAATGCATTACATGTGACTACCTCATGAAGCTGGTTGAGAGAATGCCAAGAGTGTGCAAAGCTGTCATCAAGGCAAAGGGTGGCTACTTTGAAGAATCTCAAATATAAAATATATTTGGATTTGTTTAACACTTTTTGGGTTACTACATGATTCCATATGTGTTATTTCATAGTTTTGATGTCTTCACTATTATTCTACAATGTAGAAAATAGTAAAAATAAAGAAAAACCCCTGAATGAGTAGGTGTGTCCAAACTTTTGACTGGTACTGTATATATCTATTTTTGGGGGCTTGCGTGTTTTACATGTTATTTTGGCATGAATACTTGTCACATAACAGTTTGCAAACAAAGTAAAAAAAAAAAAAATATCATTGAGTTAATAAAGCCGCATACAAACATTGTCTATTTTTTGCTTTATTGAGTAAGGCAGCTCCAGAATGCAGGTGTTTCAGCCTAGCTCAGTGCTCTCTGTGGTGGTGGGTCAGCCAGCAGAAAATACGGAGCGTAGGTGTTGGTAATGTTCTCTAGTTGTGCCGTGATTGGCTCAGTGTTCTGTCACTCATGGTGACACTACCTCACCGCCAAGTGTAGAGCTAAAAAATTCAAGCCCCTTGGGTGCTGCCATAGAGTTACATTAGAAGTGCCCATCCAAGAAGGCTCAAGGTCATTGGCCACAGATAAAATGACATCAAATAATTTATTTTTTTATTTTTTTATTTTTATTTCACCTTTATTTAACCAGGTAAGCCAGTTGAGAACAAGTTCTCATTTACAACTGCGACCTGGCCAAGAAAAAGCAAAGCAGTGCGACAAAAACAACAACACAGAGTTACATATGGGGTAAAACAAAACATAAAGTCAAAAATACAACAAAATATATATACAGTAGCTTTGATTGGAATGATCATGTCAACATCATACTTTCAAAATGTTAGCTAGCAGTCATCATCATGAATCAAGTCGACAATCTACTGGAAAATCAATTTTAATCCTTGTCATATGAAGAGAAATTATAGATAAAATGTATGGGTGCTCATCGGCCATTGGACATAAACAAGTTGGAAATCGCAAATTCAACAATGAGTGGTTTGGAAGGAATTAGTGGCTAACTGCAAGCATTGCAAAGCAATCACTATCCTGCTATTCAGTGGAGTGGCTGAGTGGTCCCAAGTCTGAGATTAAGGATCTATTTTGCAAGTTTAAAATGATAAACATTCAACATTGGCTGCTGTCAATGAAGCATGATTTGTGCCACGCTCAAAACAACTGTTAACTCAGAACTGCGAAATCTGACATCAGTGAGTTCAAGACAACTGGGTACTCGGAAAAACAACTGGGAAAATGTGAACGGTCATCCAACTCAGAATTGTAAATCCGGAACTTGAGCCTCTTTCTATGCCTACGACCTGAAGATCACTGACGTCATCATGATTCAACCTTGTTTTTTTTCCCGAGTTCCCAGTTGTCTTGAAAGCACCATAAATCCAGAGAATAACAGACTTTGATGATGAAGTTTGATGACAAAATTTGCCACGAAGGACCACCGCGCCACCTTCCTGTTCAAGTGGGCACAGCACAACAAGGTGAGTCCAAAAATGTATTGTATGCTGCTGCATAAATTATGTAATATGCCAGGGAGATGTGCATACTGTAATGTGGTCTCGTGACGAATGCTGGTGGGTATTGCTGTCGATCAAAGAATCCCCTTAGTCTGTATCGTGTTCAAAGGCCTTTATTAAAACCACGAGATTACAGCATAGGTACAGACCCGCGGTGTCCGGAGAACGGCTCCCCGATTGCCATGGCCGTTCTGACTTCTTCTTCGTTTAACCCCCCTATTTATAAACAACGAAGCTGACCTCTTCTGGCCAATCCCCAGTCTCCAAGACACTTCCGGTCTGCTGGATGTGGCGTTACACCCAAAACATTCCCTCTTGCTACTAACATAACCAACATTCCATTTCTTCATGAAAAACATTTAACAAAGACATAATTTTAATACACTACATATTCCCCCCTTCGAGACGAACTAAACGTCTCGAAAACAAACAGAATAGGATTATGACTAGTAACCATTTATCTTATTGAGTATCTTTAACATTAAACCAAAAACATTCTCCTCTAGAGTGTAAATACCTTTCTATGCAATAACTGTTTATGAAGTGTGAATACATTACTATGACATATGAAGAAATCTGTATGGAGTGTAAGAGCGAAAAACTGTCCGGCAGCCATCTTTTCAGATATCCATCCATCAATCAAGACAGTAAAATTCTCTCACGGTCCCTCTGCCCCAGGCAACCACCTCGGTACTCCAGATAACCTCATAAACCATGTAAATGCCTTTGAAACTATGATGCAATTAAATACACATGTAAGCCCCTGCAAACAAAATCCTATCCAATAAATATCCATTGTAAGGCTGGTCAACCCATTGGACCGTACAACGAAACTCTCCCTTCCTAGCCTCTCTGTCCCTAAACATTCACGAAATAAACAAAAACATCTAAGATCCTCACATGTATTCAATAACATCAAACATCATTCTACAAAATTAATCCCTGAGGCTATTACACAATTATGTATTACACATGTCTATATTTCATTGCAGACACTGGAATGTAGTCCACTACACTTAATCTCCCTGTAGTCTCCTCTTCCAATGGACTGTTGATGATGGAATCAGCCACACCCTCCTTGTTTCATCTCCTCCAGTCATATTGTCCCTTCATATTGTCTTTGTTTGAGTATTTCAATGTCCACATGTTCTCCCAAATGCTTCTGGAATGTAAAGAAAACGACCAAACAGTATCTTTTGCAAAACAAACACTTTCAAATTAAACATCAATATCAACTAAGAATATAAACTGATATATAAATGATGCATGAATCACATAAACCTATTCCCCCCTTTGATTCATAAATCATACCAACATCACCCCAATATTGGAAAAAAAAAAAAAAAAAAAAAATTTGAAAAATCATCCAATAATCAAAAATGATATTTATCCATTCAGTTCCACTGGTCCATCTTTATCCAGATCAGGAACAGTCAACACCGGCATCTGAGTGTTGTCTCCAGGAATCACTCTCCAACCTATCTCAATATCAAAGCTTTCTCAAAGGTCAGTAACAAATTACAAACATCACACAGTGTTATCAAAGCTGAAACTAAAATCTGACCCATCACTGCCCCTACTGGCCTAACTGATCTTGCAACCAAGTCTTCCAAATGCATCCCTTATTTCCTTCAATGCATATCAATATGATCTTCCCAAATGTTACACCATACCATGAATAAAGTCCCCCCTTCTCCCTGACCTTATCCTTCAATGATAGACTTGAAGACTATGACATGTCGCCATGTCACCCTTTTAACCCTAGATTTAGCTGTGTCCGATGCTATCCCTCTTATAATGGTAAAACCTCATATGGAAGCTTCAACGTTAACATGTAACAAAATCCTTTCCATCCATAATGTAAGAATATATATGCTTTATTACCCCAAACCCTCTAAATATCTCTAAAATTCCCAATAGTTACATTGTCCGTCAAAAGCTAATCGTTCAACCATCAAAGTCCTGCTGTTCCTACTAACTGATCCATAAAAAATTACATTATATTTGTCATCTCTAACCTTATGTTCATGCTTATCCAAAGTTATCATATAACATCCCAATCTGATATTCCCATAAACATACCCTTTACCTCATATGTTTTATTAGAACAAAAACAACTTTTAGCCCTCAATGTTTCACCTGAATACTTCAGGGTTCCGTTGTTACCTAATTTTCCTTTCCCATTTAACAATTCCCATAGGGTAATTAATTTAACCAAGAACACTTAAACCTAGGCTTAAACCACTGTTCTGACAACGACATTATTTTATCTGTCAATGACTGTTGCCAATACCACAGTCATGACAAAGCATAAGACTGACCCATACCTGATAGAGGCCGCGCGACCGTCTAACATGTCTGGTGCTGGAATTCTCAACAGACATGGACCCTCAAGATTCCTCACTGATCTTACAGAATGAGTTAATATATCTCTAATTTCCACAACAGAAGAACGAGCGGTACTGATCAGATACCTCTCCCTGTCTGTCATCAAAATCAAAGATCTCATCCTGTCCTCCATGATGAATCTATATTCTCTCTACTACTATCTGTTCTCCTATTTTAACCCTATTCGTACTATCCTTGACAGCACTCTCCATCCGTAACATAACCCATGAGTCTAAAATTCCCCATTTAATTTCAGAAAAGTTGTTGTCGATGTCATACTCTCTCTTTTGCTATTGCCATCGTATCACTAATCCCTTCCAAAGTTACCATTAAAGTAGTTGACTTAGTTGCTGTATCAACCCTAATTACTTCTAGTGCAAAAGTTCCCATTATCCTCTGTGTATTATCTACTGTTGGAGTGACTGTAATCTACTCTTCCTGACCTCCTTTGGTGACTGTGGAGGCTACAAACCTTAACTCTTCCATTATAAGCGTTACTTTATGAATTACATAGTCCTTTAACCAATAATTCCTAACCGGAACAACTTCTAATGCTTGCACTAGATAAGTACACATATATTCTCCCTGACCTTTCTCTGTAACACTACGCAACATAAGTGAACAGTCACTCCTAACGCTCTTCCAAACTATACCTCCTTTGACTAGGTGCAACAGCTTCTACTCCTGGTCCTGATAACAATACTTATTCTCCATAATTATCTCTCCATATGGGAGGAACGTCCCCATCCTAACCCCTAATAAGTATTTTTTCCCCTAAAATTGGTGCTGTATTGGTTCCCTTATAATCAAATGCAATATATTTATGACTTTAATAACTATCAATGTTGAAAGAGTTAACTTGCTTCTCACTGTTGTTATAATAGATTCACGTGTTGATGTCCTTAGTTACTCCTAATTTTCCCCAGTTTTCCCCTAAGACTTTGAACTCTTTACTTGTACTTCCATCTATCACCACTAGTGTCACTTTTTCCCCAAATCTCAATCCTTTCTCTAAATCCCTGACTTTCAAACTTTTGATTACACAAAATACACCTATAATTACCTTGATCTTCCTGCTGGGAACTGTAAATAGAGATACTCACTCACCCTCAATCTTCTCTTATCATTCAGCAACCCATACTTTCTCAATGCATCTGCTCCTAACCGATCTAAACTCCTACCATATCTTCCCACTAAACTTTAAAATGTCCTTCCTCACTGTTCTCTCTCTGTCTTACCACTAACTTTGAAACTTAGCTTACTGTCTCAGAGTTCCTTCAACCCTAATCTACTCCTAACTTATTTTAATCTAATCTTTTCTCTCATAACATTTACAACTTTTCCCCCTGATTTTCACAAAATCCCTTACCACCAAATTTGTAGAATATGTGATTGGGAAAGTTCCCCACCTGCTTCTGACTCATTACACACAGACTTGGCAAAACCGACTAAACACCTTTTAGCCTAGCCTGAAATCTCTTAGTGTAAGAATGTAACCCCGAATAAACAGTCACCCCTTTTAACTTTTCAGACAGATTGTCTTAATAGACAACCGTCTAGTGTACATCTTATTGTACAATTCAATTCTCTTCCCAACACTGCAATAACAGTATCTTCTAATATTAGTATGTCTATTTTGATTAACTGTTTTACTACCTCAAATCCCTATCCTAATTAGTTAGCAATTAGTGAGATGTTTAACCTCTTTAGGCTGAACCCAGATAAGTTTTCCCCTATTCACTATCACTTCTAATGGTCGGTTGTTTTTACTTCAATTGTTAGCTATTTTCTCTTCTTCTCTAATCGATTCCCTCAGCAATGCACCCCCCTTCGTCTCCACTAGGCCCTAACAGGTGATCTTCACTTGCTCTTTTATCTTCCTCTGTTGTTTTCTCCTGGTGCATTTCCATCCCAGGTAAAGTAACCAATCTGTCCACAATTATAACAGTCTTCTGAAAGTTGCTGGAAGTGTAGGTGAAATCTTCCTCCTTCTTCTATTTCTTCTTTGTTCTTCTCCAATTCTTGGGATCCTCTCAGCAGTTTCTCCTCTTCTGTATCTTCAGCGTCTCGAGCTGTTCCTCTAGCTCTCTTACCTCTCCCAAAGTCGTCGCTTCCTCCAGGCCTGATACGCCTCGGTCTATATCTCCTATTTCTTCTTTGCCAGTCATTGTAGGATAAAATCCTCGAACATAAAGCACCTTTAATCTCCAAATCTTCATCGCTTTCTTCATCAGAACTCGAATCTCTTGTCTCCTTCTTCGTTCAACTTTCATCAGAGATAAAATCTCGTGTATCCTTCTTCGTTTCTCTCTTGCCAACTTCCTTCTGATCACAGAGTCATATCCACCCCTGCATGACCTCTTCATCATCACTCTCATCTTCTTTAACCTCACTCTTCTCTTCCAGACATCTCATTTTCTTCCTTCTGGAGTTTTGGATCCATCTTCATCGTCGTTTCTGCTTGTCCTCTATCTATTATTCATCTTCATCTCTGATGCCATAATCACCCTGCTGGATGATCACTGAAAGCTCCCTTCTCATAAGGTGGGTGTCTTTTTGCTGAATCCGTATGTGAGAAAGGTGTACTAACTTCTGCCATTAGTTTTTGTAACCCTACTTTCTAACCCTACTTTAATTAAAGGATTACTATTTTACTCAATTTTCCCCTATATCAAGCCTTTTATATTCCTTTATTGTGAACTATCTTATTTTAGACTGTATAGCCTAAGGCTTCCCCCCTTAAATTATTAATATAACCCTAAACAACTCCAAATAAATCCAAATAAACTCCAAATAAATCAATTAGAAATCATGAATAATTAAAACCAATTTTTATTCCTATATCCTATGTCACCAATTTATCCATTAGTGGTGGCTATCTTACCACAACCTATCAACTGCAAGTAAATGCAAGTTAGTCATCCTCAGACTAAAATACCCATAAACAAAGCCTGTAACCCCTTGCTCTAACCCCTAATTATCATAAATTTACAGAAGAATGTCAGTCTTCGATTCCCAACACATCTGTAATTAACCCAAGTGATGCCCATAGCCTCCAAAATGCAACTTTTAATGAAATAGCATTTGCCAAGCCTATGTAAAATCGTCACAACATCACATATTTTGTAACAGTCTCAAAACCTTATTTTTTGACTTGATCCTCTGCCGCGTCACGTGATCACTCCCTGTATCTCCTCGCTCCCCCTCTCTCCTGTCTCTCATGACAAGGGACAAAGACACAGAAACAGCTTTTAGTAGTTAATGCCATCACTGAGTATTTCCAACCATTCAATATTCATTCGTTCTACATTATTCACTCTAAGACTAAACTCAGAACTAAATAGATCGCTCAAAAACATTTTTATTTAATTTTAATCGTCTTTTAATTATTTAATTCAATTCCTTATACTTCGCCAACATATATTTACTGTATAAATTCAATAGGTCACAAAACAAGTTTCATCTTTAACCAATCGCAGTTTAAACTAGAATCATCGTGCTAAAATCTATCCTCTTTCTGTCTATTTTCTCCCTTGCAGGGTAACGCCAAATGGGACCTATGACCTGTACCCACCATTTTGTTTTGTAGGCTCAGCGCGACCACATGTCGTAGTTTTAGCCCTGTAAAATCCCGCGCATGCGCACATCCAATTAAACCCATGCTTACCGCACAATAGAACGCCCAATAGAACGCCAGCATCCTACCTCAGTTTTTCTATTTTACACTTACAATCAGACAATTACACAACAGACCTTACATTTGCGTAGAACTCTGAATTCCACCCAAATGCAAACAAATTTAAGAGGCTTAAATCCATCGCAATGGCCCTCTAAGGATACGTTAGCATGTAGCACACAACACAATTAGCATTAGCCTTTAGCATTAACCTCAGCCACTAGGTAGAATGTAGCATGATTCACACTTTAGCCTTACAAAAATTAGCCTTAGCAACGATGTACCACGTAGCCTGAAACAATCAAGCATTAGCCACGAGGCACCACGTGGCCCAAAACAATCCAGCCTTAGCCTTAGCCTCTAGCTAACTGCGGCCTACTACACAATCACACATCCTGCGCTTCCCTTAAAATATAACCGTATCCTTGCACATAGTTACCAATGAAATATAACCTTATCATTGCCCACCGTTACCAATGAAATATAACCTTATCATTGCCCATAGTTACCAATGAAATAACCTTATCATTGCCCATAGTTACCAATGAAATAACCTCATCATTGCCCAACGTTACCAATGAAATAACCTCATCATTTTTCCCCTAAATTTCTCATTGCCACTCGTTACCAATGAAATAACATTTTAATGCTCTAAATCCTCATTGTCTATCGTTACCAATGAAATATAAACTTCTACCGTTCCTTTTGCTCTAAATTTGTCATTGCCACCAGTTACCAATGAAATATAAATTTTAGAATATTTTTAAAGACCCGTAATCGACCGCAACACCCCACATCAACAACGATCCAAGTATTTTTAATCTGTACACCTTCAATGCCCTCTCCCCAATCAACGAAATCACTAATGCCCAAATTTTGTGAGTAATCTCACCTTTAGCCGGCTTGGGCAGTAGTCACCTCGCGTCTCAGGCAGGGGGCAGAACAATGCAATCAGAATCTCGGTAGGACCTCCATTTGTGGTCTCGTGACGAATGCTGGTGGGTATTGCTGTCGATCAAAGAATCCCCTTAGTCTGTATCGTGTTCAAAGGCCTTTATTAAAACCACGAGATTACAGCATAGGTACAGACCCGCGGTGTCCGGAGAACGGCTCCCCGATTGCCATGGCCGTTCTGACTTCTTCTTCGTTTAACCCCCCTATTTATAAACAACGAAGCTGACCTCTTCTGGCCAATCCCCAGTCTCCAAGACACTTCCGGTCTGCTGGATGTGGCGTTACACCCAAAACATTCCCTCTTGCTACTAACATAACCAACATTCCATTTCTTCATGAAAAACATTTAACAAAGACATAATTTTAATACACTACAGTAACTAAGAAAGTAATACTATGTGTATGTTGTGTAGTAAGCTGTTAGTAGCCCATGTGCTTCACCCTAATAATTTGGTGTATTTTCCCCTCTTAATTTCGCCTATTGTTCTGACTTGGTGGTGCACATGTAGCCTATAACCTATTTTAGACAAATGTAATCATCGAATATTGTAAGAGCTTTCATTGTCTGCTTATATGCCCCCTTTATTTATCCTACGGTTCTGACTTGGTGTACAGAGAGAACACTGTAAGAACGGTCCATGTTCTGAATTCTGTCGCTGTACATTTCAAAAGTGCTGAAAAAATAGTTATTGACTACGTCCGTCCAAGCTCGCTAATTAATGTCTTAATCGAAATAACGGATTGCCTCTTATCCGCTTGTCGCTGCCAGACAAGGCTCCGCTGATAGCCAGGTGTAGCAGTGGTAAGGTGTTGGGACTGCCGTTGGGACTCTGCTGTTGGGACAGCTTTATGTAGGCCCTAACAGTTTGTGGGCACCGTTTGTCACCGTTATAGTGCAATTAATGTATTGTTTAGTGTTGTGTTGTGTAGTGGCTTTGCTGACATGCATCCTACATATACATATTTTTTCCCCCACCAACATTTACAGTGGGGAAAAAAAGTATTTAGTCAGCCACCAATTGTGCAAGTTCTCCCACTTAAAAAGATGAGAGAGGCCTGTAATTTTCATCATAGGTACACGTCAACTATGACAGACAAAATGAGGAAAAAAAAATCAGAAAATCACATTGTAGGATTTTTTATGAATTTATTTGCAAATTATGGTGGAAAATAAGTATTTGGTCAATAACAAAAGTTTCTCAATACTTTGTTATATACCCTTTGTTGGCAATGACACAGGTCAAACGTTTTCTGTAAGTCTTCACAAGGTTTTCACACACTGTTGCTGGTATTTTGGCCCATTCCTCCATGCAGATCTCCTCTAGAGCAGTGATGTTTTGGGGCTGTCGCTGGGCAACACAGACTTTCAACTCCCTCCAAAGATTTTCTATGGGGTTGAGATCTGGAGACTAGCTAGGCCACTCCAGGACCTTGAAATGCTTCTTACGAAGCCACTCCTTCGTTGCCCGGGCGGTGTGTTTGGGATCATTGTCATGCTGAAAGACCCAGCCACGTTTCATCTTCAATGCCCTTGCTGATGGAAGGAGGTTTTCACTCAAAATCTCACGATACATGGCCCCATTCATTCTTTCCTTTACACGGATCAGTCGTCCTGGTCCCTTTGCAGAAAAACAGCCCCAAAGCATGATGTTTCCACCCCCATGCTTCACAGTAGGTATGGTGTTCTTTGGATGCAACTCAGCATTCTTTGTCCTCCAAACACGACGGGTTGAGTTTTTGCCAAAAAGTTATATTTTGGTTTCATCTGACCATATGACATTCTCCCAATCCGCTTCTGGATCATCCAAATGCACTCTAGCAAACTTCAGACGGGCCTGGACATGTACTGGCTTAAGCAGGGGGACACGTCTGGCACTGCAGGATTTGAGTCCCTGGCGGCGTAGTGTGTTACTGATGGTAAGCTTTGTTACTTTGGTCCCAGCTCTCTGCAGGTCATTCACTAGGTCCCCCCGTGTGGTTCTGGGATTTTTGCTCACCGTTCTTGTGATCATTTTGACCCCACGGGGTGAGATCTTGCGTCCAGATCGAGGTAGATTATCAGTGGTCTTGTATGTCTTCCATTTCCTAATAATTGCTCCCACAGTTGGTATCTTCAAACCAAGCTGCTTACCTATTGCAGATTCAGTCTTCCCAGCCTGGTGCAGGTCTACAATTTTGTTTCTGGTGTCCTTTGACAGCTCTTTGGTCTTGGCCATAGTGGAGTTTGGAGTGTGACTGTTTGAGGTTGTGGACAGGTGTATTTTATACTGATAACAAGTTCAAACAGGTGCCATTAATACAGGTAACGAGTGGAGGACAGAGGAGCCTCTTAAAGAAGAAGTTACAGGTCTGTGAGAGCCAGAAATCTTGCTTGTTTGTAGGTGACCAAATACTTATTTTCCACCATAATTTTCAAATAAATTCATTAAAAATCCTACAATGTGATTTTCTGGAAAAAATAATCTCAATTTGTCTGTCATAGTTGACGTGTACCTATGATGAAAATTACAGGCCTCTCTCATCTTTTTAAGTGGGAGAACTTGCACAATTGGTGGCTGACTAAATACTTTTTTTCCCCACTGTACATGCTAAAATCGCCACTGAAGGATAGACTAGCCTACTTTTACCAGTAGACAATTGGGTAAAAAACTGTCAATCTGTTACCGTCCCAGAACTCCAAATTACGAGATAGGACAATGCAGTCGATATCTCAACTAAAAAGACAAAGGATAAACAGCGGCATTTGTCAGGCAGGTATAGTCGCAATGCAATTTAAAACTAGAAAGCCTGAAGTAATTTTTTGTGGAACAACACTCTGGTAAGCCGAGTGGGCTCCCGTGTGGCGCAGCGATCTAAGGCACTGCATCTCAGTGCTTGAGGCGTCACTACAGACCCCCTGGTTCGATTCCAGGCTGTATCACAACTGGCCGTGATTGGGAGTCCCATAGGGCGGCGCACAATTGGTCCAGCGTCGTCCGGGTTTGGCCGGTGTAGGCCGTCATTGTAAATAAGAATTTGTTCTTAACTGACTTGCCTAGTTAAATAAAGGTTTAAAAAGAAAAAAAGCCGCTCTGATGTGACCACTTTGTATACAGATGTCTATATAGATTCCATACAGGACGGGGTCGTATTGTCTTGTGGTAGGCTATAGCTCACGACCTAGGGACAGGAGCGGGGTTGAACACTCATGGGTGGACTATATAAGTGGGGGAGGGGTTGATAACGTATTAAATGGTTATTACATATTTATGGTATATAGGCATTATGTCAGTGGTCACCAATCTTCAAGGCATTCCTAGTCGATCACCAAATCTTTCTGTAGAAAAGCCAACAGTAAAGGCTTGCGCTGTTGGTGGTAGGTGCACTTGATTCACCGGGTATGCAAAATGTTCCCATTTTGAGCAATTTCAGTCGTCTGAAAAGACTAACTCCGCGCGGACCGGGAGATCTGTGGCTAAATCCAGTGCGCCTACCGTGCTGGCCAATTGGATTGCTCAAATCACTGTGCATACAGTTTCCACAACCCCAGCCACAGCAAAGTTTAATACAAGCCTATGTGAGATTCATAACTTTTGAAACCTTGAGCAGAGAGAGAGACTGTCAAAGAATACAGCAAAGAGCTGATGTTTTTATGAGTGAGTTCATGTCTAAGTTTTTATTCAGCACAGCACAGCATAGTCAAAGCTGTTTTCAAAGCTTTTTTATTCAACACTATTACAAAACATAAAACGTGCTTCTCCCTACTTCCCCTGGCGCTGCAATGAATGAGTAGCCAAGTGTATCGATAGTCATGCGTTTTTATTATTATTAGCAGCTCGTCGTGGCTACTCCGCGTTGCGTCGTGCATAAGAACAGCCCTTAGCAGTGGTATATTGGCCATATACCACACCCCCTCGGGCCTTATTGCTTAATTATACAACTACAATTTTTGCCAAAGCAGAGATGCTGAACAAACGTTTTTGCTTGCACTTCAGATGTCTATATCGGTCCGCTAATACTAGTAAAGGCCCAGCGCACTACTTTTGTGAAAAAAATATTAGTTTCCTAAAACCCTCAACAACCCTACTTCCCGTGGCTATGCGGTGTCCCCTCTCTCTGGTCAGTCTCACTGGAGGCGGACCATCTGCTGCTCTCTCACTCCCTCCGCTGAGACTAATGTTATGTTCAAAACAACTGGGAACTCGGAAATCTCTGAGTTAACAACAATGACCAGAAACTGCCATGTGGGTAATCGTAAGTGGCTTGTTTCTGCTAGTTTCATCTTGTTCTTGATATCATGTCTTGTTTTGAGGTGTTTTGACTGATTTAATGTCAATGCTAATTTGGCAAAAAATGTGCTAGCTAGCTAACCAATAACTGTAACGATGTATTTAAGAAACAACAAGTGTTCATTGTGCAAATGTACTTATGTTTTAAACATTGTCAACAATCTAAGCCAACCCAGTCTTGTTTTGCCGCATAGTTGCACACGTGTCAGTTTTGTTGATAAACAACCAACCCCTCTATAGTAAACGTAAATTAGTCTTTGAGGCCAGGCTGGGGTAGGCTAGGCCTAAATGATAAACTCAGTGTTGCAGAGAAAGATGAGAAAGCGAAAGTCTGTTTTGAAAGTTCTTGTCTGCTACATTTGCCACAGAATTATTGAAGGTAATGATTATTTTTATTTTCTCTCATTGTTCAGTTGTTCATCTCTTATTTGTTGCATGCTAACAAATAAGAGATGTTTATATAAATCAGATTTTACTAAGTAGCCCAGGCTAGTAATGCTTCCTAACTAGTGGCTATTCGCTTTGGATCTAGATTAAAATTGATTGTACACAGCAGCATGCAAACGTGGAGATATATTTTGATTCACATGGGTTTCACTGGTGATTGTGTGACAGGTTGCCATTATGATAAAAGTGTAAATTCTGGCATAGGCCTACATCTGTTGTTTTTTGTCTTGTAGATTTCCATTTTTCATCTGACAGATGGGTCCCATTGTCCTTGAGAGGGGTACCTCTCTCTCCCCCCTCCTCTCCCCCATCCTCCTCTCCCCAGCTGTCACTTGAACCCCCTTTTCCCATGTCCACCCAACCTCAGTGTCCCCAAAACCCCCTCTCAAGGACTTTCTGAATCAGATGGTGAGTGTGGACGGTGCCATGGTGAAGTTTGAGATCTGCGACACGGCTGGTCAGGAGTGCTACCACAGCCTGGCACCTATGTGCTACAGAGGAGCCCAGGCAGCCATAGTGGTCTATGACATCACCAACACAGTATGAACATCTTAGATGATAACATCTCCCTCTCTGTTTCAAATGCTCTGTCTCCCCCTTTATCTCTCTCTCACAATCCTCTTCAGCCCTTCTCCTTCCTGCATAATGACTCCCATCTTTTCCCTGTTAATCTCTTCACCTTTCCTCTCACCTTTTCCACTAATTTGTAGTGAAGTAATTCACCAACAATGCTAAGCATCTGTTAATAATTCTCGCCAGAAATGTCACATATATCCCGCATTTACAGTATACCACTGTGCAGAGGTTTGAGACAGATGTTTTTAGAAGGACATTCCTACAGGTCTAGCAGTACATCTTCCCTGTTCCTTCTGGCCATATCTCATCTTTATTTTCTATTCTGGATAGGAGACCTTTGTACGAGCCAAAGCCTGGGTGAGCGAGCTCCAGAAACAGTCTGTTAACAGAGCGGTGGAGTATACGGTAGGCTCCTGTGTGTATACCTCACACCCAAGATAGCCAGATAATGGCCAAATGCTTGTGCAGTGATGTGTGTGTAACAGGTCTGTGGTGTTTTTTCAGGATGGTCAGGGCTAAGTTGCTGACAACAGTATTTTCTTCATGGAGTCCTCTGCCAAGACAGCCAGGAATGTCAACAACCTCTTCCTGGTCATAGGTGAGTCACATCTGACACGCCATCATCCAAATTCATAGGGTTGAAATGGGCTGGAGATGATACTGTGGCCTTCTTTCTCAAGGACTTCAATATTCAATGTTATATAGCAATGTTATGGGACAAAACTATTCAAAACAAATCAACCCAAACAAATCATAATTCCTTTGACAGAGCATTTGTTTTTGCCATGGATAGTTTACTCCTCATCATGACACCGCTAAGGGATAATGTCCCTATATAGCCACAAGAGGATGATAAAACCTCATGGTGTACACAATATGAGCAGCTATCAATCACCTTGTTTATACTGTTGCCATCTCAACTATAAGCAACACATACTATAATTGTTATATGTGGTCCTCTATGTTGATATGCAGTACCATGATTTGTTGTCTGTCTTTTTTCTAGCCAAGAAACTGCCCAAGAGTGAGCCACTGGGTGGAGTAGCGGGTAGTGCTCGGGTTCGAGGAGGACCTCCAGTGGATCTCAGGCAACCTACCCAGACAAGTCCAGCCCAGTGCTGTGGAAACTGAGGAGGGAACGGGGGAGAAGAGGAGAAGCAAACTGAGTGTAAAACGGGACCAAATGAAAGTGTTTCACAGCAAGCTCACAACTGAGGGAGCAGGGAAGGCTAAATAGATTTTCCAGAGAAAAGAAGGGAGAGTGGAAGAGAGATAGAAGTGCAGCATGAAAATGAAAGAGGGAGTTAAAGGAATTATAAGGGACAAATATATAGAGCAATGGGAGGAAAACAACACTGGAATAAGATTAACTTCTATCTTGTCAACACTACTGGACAGCCACTGATAAATACACGAATGGTCTGTGATCCATACACTCTTTAGTCTTAGGCTTTATAACACTCCTGTAACCTTTCCATATTTTCATGGGTATATTTAATATTATGATAATAATTCAGAAAATGTCGTAAGAATGGAAAGAGATCAAGGGATGATATTGGATTTTTTTATTTCGAGCTCCAAGGCTGACTTGAAAGTGATAATGGAGGCTTCATTTACCAATCGGTTTCATATTCATTGATAATCACCTCAAAACGTCAGCTGAATTTTGTAACAATTACTTTGTTCGTGAGGTCAGTAGCTAGGTTTCCATCTAATTGGTGACAGATTTTCATGCGAATATTCTAAAGTCTGCAAAGAACTAAATGCGCAATATCCATCAAATTGACTTGTTGTGGATAAAAGGCTGTGCTTGATGATGTAGTGCACATAAAAATACCTTTTGCGTTTAAATTCCCAAGTACCAAATAAAACATTCAAGTGAAATAGGTTTCCATCGCATTTTAAACTTACAAAAAATTTTGCGTTATATACTGAATGTGCCCACTCTGGTATTGGCATGTGCGCTCTAGCCAACAGCTCGCAGATACAGTGTGGGTATAGCCTACATCAGTGGTTCCCAACCTTTTTAGGTTACTGTACCACCAACTGAATTTTGCTCTGTCAGGGTTACCCCTGAAGTACACTACATGACCAAAAGTATGTGGACACCTGCTCGTCTAATATTTAATCTCAGATTCATGGGCATTAATATGGAGTTGGTCCCCCTTTGCTGCTATAACAGCTTCCACTCTTCTGGGAAGGCTTTCCACTAGATGTTAGAACATTGCTGCAGGGACTTGCTTCCATTCAGCCACAAGAGCATTAGTGAGGTCGGGCACTGATGTTGGGTGATTAGGCCTGGCTCGCAGTCACCATTCCAATTCATCCCAAAGGTGTTCGATGGGGTTGAGGTCAGGGCTCTGTGCAGGCCAGCCAAGTTCTTCCACACCGATCTCGACAAACCATTTCTGTATGGACCTCACTTTGTGCATGGGGGCAATGTCATGCTGAAACAGAAAAGGGCCTTCCCCAAACTGTTGCCACAAAGTTTGAAGCAAATAATCGTCTAGAATGTCATTGTATGCTGTAGCGTTAAGATTTCCATTCACTGGAACTAAGGGGCCAGAACCATGAAAAACAGCCCCAGACAATTATTACTCCTCCACCAAACTTTACAGTTGGCACTATGCATTCAGGCAGGTAGCGTTCTCGTGGCATCCACCAAACCCAGATTTGTCAGTCGGACTGCCAGATGGTGAAGCGTGATTCATCACTCCAGAGAACGTGTTTCCACTGCTCCAGAGTCCAATTCCAGCAAGCTTTACACCACTCCAGCCGACGCTTGGCATTGCTCATGGTGATCTTAGGCTTGTGTGCGGCTGCTCGGCCATGGAAACCAAATATGACGCACTGACTTGTTGGAAAGGTGGCATCCTATGACAGTGCCACGTTGAAAGTCACTGAGCTCTTCACTAAGGCCATTCTACTGCCAATGTTTGTCTATAGAGATTGCATAGATTTTATACACCTGTCAGCAACGGGTGTGGCTGAAATAGCTGAATCCACTAATTTGAAGGGGTGTCCACATACTTTTGTATATATAGTGTACCGCATGTGCATTTTACCAGTAGGCCTATGGTCTCATGAGTCTTATCAAGTACCCCCTGTGGATCGGCCAAGTACCCTAGTACCCCTGGTTGGGAAACACTAGCCTACATGATGAGATTATTATGGGAAAAATAGCAAGATTATATTTTTTTGTCAAATGGCAGCCAAGTGTCGATGATCATGTCACCAGAATAAGAATCTTGATATTTATTGGAAAGGAGCATCAAGCTCATCACCTTGCACTTTCACCACCCTGTGAAGTTCATCATAACTTATTTCATATGTAGCCTAATAAACTGCATGCTTTTCTGATGAGTCATAGTGGGAGGACCACACAACATCATCGCGTGACTTCAAGTTTACTTCGATATGATGGTTATTATATCAATATACAGGCCTGTATGACATTTTTTACCCGACATGTACATTACTGACATAAAAAGGTTGGATGGAAACCTGGCTAGTGTGAACTATTTATACCAGGGTATGTTTTGGGCAGTGTCATAACCCTTTGACTTTTGGGGGTGAAGTAAGTGAACGGGTACACATGCAGCTGTGGGAAGGGTGGAAGTGACCTTGTACGGGTCGGAAAAGGAGGGGTGACCAGCCACTCCATGCTCAAAGACAGACAAATGAGTACCTTTAAATTGTATTTTTACACTCATCAGTTCTCCCAGTAGGCTACAAATGGAAGGCCAATGGAACACATGCTGCGACACTGCTTCTTATGTTTCAGTCCATGACAAGGCATGTTGTTTTACCACAGACACATTGCTCACTGCAAATATTACAGTGGTAAAGTTTCATATAATCCGCTGTTTCTGTGTATTATGTTTTATAAAAACACAAAGTAGCCTATATATTTTTCTAATGGTGTTCCAATATACAATTATAATAAGCACTATATGCCCACTGGATTTCATTTCAAGTCTTGTATTATCAAGCTTTTTATCACAATGTGCATTGGCCCATGTATGCATATCCTGTATTGCAGTCCAAATGTCTTGTATGTTTACAAATTAAGTGCCTTTCTTATTGAATCTGTTACTTGTTGTTTGTATTGTCTATTCATGTGCAGTTTGATAATAAATCATTATTTTAACGTGACAAAATAAAATGTAAGATGAAATAGAAATAGAATGGCGCTGTACAAAATATTTATTCTTTAAAAGAATAGAATTCATTCAAAAAATACATACTTTATCTTAACTATTTGGTGAAAATATGATAATAAAGCATAAGCATTACCACTGAGGAAGGTATATATGTTTTTTTCCTTCTTTTTTTGTTGCCATTTTAGATCATGATGCAGCAAATCCTGTTTGGAAGTGCAAATCACAAAACTAGTTGTGCAAACTTACAATAGCAGAAGCATGCTGAAATAACACACACTTTGTGCCAAGACCCTGCTGAAAAACAACTTTTGTATCAAAGACAGTTGTTTTCAGAAAAAATACCTAAAACGTTAAAGATAAATTGTGACATCAAGGAGTATTAGAGATATAAAACACATAACAGGTAGTATTGCACGTTTAGAAACCTCCAGAGTACATATAGTGCCTTCAGAAAGTATTCATACCCCTTGACTTTTTCCACATTGTTGAGTTACAACCTGAATTTAAAATTGATTAAATTGAGATTGTGTCACTGATCTACACAGAATACCCCATAATGTCAATTTGGAATTATGTTTTTAGAAATGTTTACAAATTAATTAAAAATGAAAAGCTGAAATGTCTTGAGTCAATAAGTATTCAACACTTTCGTTATGGAAAGCCTAAATAAGTTCAGGAGTAAAAATGTGCTTAACAAGTCAGATAATAAGTTGCATGGACTCTATTTGCGATTATAGTGTTTAACATGATTTTTAAATGACTACCCCATCTCTGTACCACACACATACAATTATCTGTAAGGTCGCTCAGTCGAGCAATGAATTTCAAGGACAGATTCAACCACAAAGACCAGGGAGGTTTTCCAATGGTTCGCAAAGAAGGGCACCTATTGGTAGATGGGTAAAAAAGCAGACATTGAATATCCCTTTGAGCATGGTGCAGTTATTACACTTTGGATGGTGTATCAATACACCCAGTCACTACAAAAAGTACAGGCGCCCTTCCTAAGGAAAGGTAGGAAACCGCTCAGCGATTTCACCATGAGGCCAAAACAGTGACAGAGTTTAATGGCTGTGATAGGAGATAACTGAGGATGGATCAACAACATTGTAGTTACTCCACAATACTAACATAAATGACAGTGAAAACAAGGTAGCCTGTACAGAATAAACGAGGGAGTCTTTTTGGGGATACAAATAAATGGAATAGAGCTAAGCACAGGTAAAATCTTCGAGGGAAAACTTGGTCCAGTCTGCTTTCCAACAGACACTGGGAGACAAATTCCTCTTTCAGCAGGACAATTACCGAAAACACAAGGCCAAATATACACTGGAGTTGCGTACCAAGACGACATTGAATGTTCCTGAGTGGCTTTGTTACAGTTTTGACTTAAATCGTCTTGAAAGTCTATGGCAAGACTTGAAAATGGCTGTCTAGCAATGATCAACAACCAACTTGACAGAGCTTTAAGAATTTTTTAAAGAATAATGGACAAATATTGTATAATCCAGGTGTGAAAAGCTCTTAGAGACTTACCTAGAAAGACTCACAGCTGTAATCGCTGCCAAACGTGATTCTAACATGTATTGACTCAGGGGGTTGAATACTTATCTAATCAAGATATTAGTGTTTTATATAAATAAATAAATAAAAAAGATAGACTTCTTCTTCCACTTTGACAGAGTCTTGTGTAGATCGTTGACATAAATGACAATTCAATCCATTCCACTTTGTAACAACAAAATGTGGAAAAAGTCAAGGGGTGTGAATACTTTCTGAAGACAATCTCCTGCAGAAACAGACATTCAGGCAATAGAAACAGAATAGAAAACACAAATCACAAGTATCAAAGTCAGAAAGCAACATACTGAAATAATTCCTAACTTGACATCCATTTAACCCCCACCCCCTCCCTTATCTACAAGAGCTGCATTCTAACTTGAGAAACAAAGTCTAACACACAAAAGCTAATGTTGAAGGCATTGTAAGATTTGGACCCAAGTTCATTCTACAAACGCAGTAAAAAGACAGTAGCTGTGGAAACTGTGCAAATTTAAAAAAAGGTGAGGATTGGAAAACAGATCAATTCCATTTGACCTCACTAGCGTCAAACATGGGCAGGAATGTTGATAAAGGATGTGTCCCAAATGACACCTTATTCCCTTTATAGTGCACTACTTGAACCGAGTCAAAGATAATGCACTAAATAGGGAATAAGGTGCCTTTGGGACTCTGACAAAATCTCCTAAGAAGATTAATAGGTAGCAATGTTTATGTAACTCTTTCCAAGTCAAAAGATTATCCTCAGATTGTGTTAATGGTTATGTGTAGAGAGAGAAGAAAAACAAAGGATACATTGTCCAGCAATGCCAGATACAAAATATTAACATGTAAGGTCTCCCAATTCAGTAGTTTCACTGCAACTGTGCAAACATGACCTGACCTTACAAGCACTGAGTAGCATGCAGTACTGTTACTGTACATCAAAATTATTATCAGGTATCCTTAAAGGTTTACTATTAAATGGAATGTCGATACTTTTTCAATCATGCTAGTATTGTACTATGTTCAACTTCAAACAATGGACATCTGATAACTAAAGCTAGATGAAATTCAGTAAATTTATTAATCTTTCAAGTTAATCTTTCATATTCATAAAAACGCATTTTAGTGAGGCCAGAAAGGCACCAAGTCAGTCTTCTAGATCAAAATAAATGTCCCCGTGAAGGCCAGTGAGGCAGTGAAAACATTATGGTTTTATACCCATAAATGGAAATATTCCCTAAAAATATATAGTAGCTAGCTCATTGGCTGCCTGCTATTGTGATTACAATCTTGCCAGCATCTAAACTTATAAGAGCATAGAAACAACTATAATCGTCTTAATCTACAAATCACATAGTTTGCCTGTTTAGAATGCTAGAGGTCTGTTGTGTGTCCTTAAACATATCTGATAGTTCAGTGCACGCAAACAGAGGGAGGTCATTTGCCTTTTGTGCCGAACGGCAGGAAAACAAAACACTTAAGTTCAACCTTGCAAGTCATACCAAACATGCTGAGGGAGAGAGATTGGCTTTGAGTAGTCTGTAGACATTACTGGAATTCCACCCTGCCTAGTTGCATTAAGACAACTCCCAATATTGACTCTACCCTTCTATAGGTGTAAATGCTATATGGTAAATGGCATATTTTATTATATTATCAAGAGGCTGACGGAGCGAGAGCAGTAATCTCAGAGAAGATTTGACCCTTCGTACCACAACAGGTCTGCAGCTCTTACGACAGAATGCAAGAATCATTGGGGTTTTTGGGGCTCTTGGGTTCATTGCCATTCGACGGGTCTCCCTCCTCATCATCTACTGGGGAGCCTTCATCAAGGGGCAGCTTTAGCCCATCACCCTCTTCCAGCTCGGGCATGTCAGCGCAGGCGTCTTCGTAGGCGCTGATGCTGTCTGTGTCATTGTTCCTGTCAGGGGAGAGGTCACGCCCGTTCCCCTCCTGACTGCTCCCGGGGGTCTGGCTACCCAGCGCCAACGGCCCAAAGGTCTTGTTGACCATCTTCGTGAACTTGGTGAAGCCACCCTCTGCCCCTTCTCCTACGTCCTCAGAGGACACCAGCCGGGCAACGTGGAGAGGAGAGGGCCGGGTCGGACTGTCAGAGGGCTGCTCCCCCTTCCCCTTTTTGAAGAAGGAAGCGAGCAGCCCCCCAGTGCTGGTCTCAGATGATAGCCCGTTGTTGGGCCTGGGGCTCTCACTGTCCAATCGGATAATAGAGAGAGGTGCATCTTGTGGAGAATTGTCCTCATCCCTTGGTGCATCCCTGATTTGTTCCTGTGCTTCCTTTTTGATTTTCATCTCTTGTGCTTGTTGTCTAGCCATCTCATCTTCCCTCTCCTGCTCCTTGACAAGTGTGTACACTGGGACTGCTGATATGGTGTTCCTCTCCTGTGGAACAGTATAATATAACAACTATATTAATAATGTTCACATCAGGGTTGTGCCCCAAATGGCACCCTATTCCCTATATAGTGTACTACTTTTGACCAGAGCCCTATGTAGGGAATAGGGTGCCATTTGGGACACAACCCTGTACAAACCTCAGTACAGCAGGGAAACAGGAAATCCCGAAGCTCATTGAGAAATTTACATTTCGATTTTCATTCTGTAAAACCGGATGCAAATGTCAACAGGACACTCCAGGTTAGAGGTGGGTGATATGAAAACCAGATTCAACAAATACAGTCATATAAGTATTTACACGGTCTGGGCTGCTACTATTACAAATATGAGTCCAAATCTCTGTCAAATAAATTGTATAGCCTTGTCTCTGGTACATCTTGTGCTACACTGTATTAATACATTCACAGCTCTATTTGCATTGCTTGAGGCATTGGCTGGGAAAGTAGCCAGGCCAATTGTCACGTTTCCGTTTCCCGATTGCAATAGGAAACAGGCAGCATCTGCATGTCTGTCAGCAAGTGGACAGGGGACAGGCCATCCTACTGCAGAGCAGAGCATGCACTGGGTACAAGGCCAAGGCCATTTGATGGGACACACACAGCCTTGGGCCACACTGGACTTACCCAACCATAAGACCATGCTGATGATCAGATTACCAAATTATTACGACCACGGTCTCTTGAGTCAATGCAAAAATTTATTAGTTTGAAAATCTGAGGTTTCTTAAAGTGAGGAGAATATAGAGGCAGCTAGGATATATTGTTTAGCTCTTCTTATGGCTTTAAATTGCAAACAGGTGACTCCCTTCTAATCTGCCTCAAGCCTCAGTAGCAGATAACCAGATAAATGGACTGTGATAGGGATGCGGGTTGAACCCTGAGGAAAATGTGTACATCTTCTATTGTGCTGTGTGCTGCTCTCTTTAGATTAGAGCACAAAATGTACTCCACAGGACTTCAGTCAACATGTAGCATGCATAACAACTTTATCAAACATATTCCATTCTATAGGCTTTGGGACAGAACAAATATCTGTCAATCATTTAAAAATTGCCCTACTTTAGGAATGGTAATGCGCGCACACACACACACACACACACACACAGTGAGAATAACAGGTATGGTGGGAGGTTGTCCCACAGGCTGGAATCTCCCAGCAGCTGAAACACTTCATTCTGTCAAGTTCAGCAAAGCACAGTTGAGCCGAAAGAACAAGAGAACACTCCCCTGACAAACGAAAGAGTTACGCAACTAACAAGAGCTGGCATGCAGCAACAAGCCATTTGTCACTCTTTATGCCAAAAAACAGGAAGCCTGCTGTACTTGTGCCTCTCTCTCTATGATTATGTAAGCCCATCTTCCTCATCCCCCATTACCTCTTTTAGCCTCTCCACCTCCTGCATCAGAGAGCTGACAATGTCCTCCAACTTCCTCTTGGCCTCTCTCTCTCGCTCCAACTCCTACAAATGCAGAGAGACAGGTTAGCAGCATCAGTCCATATACGACCCATTAGATCAATGCAGCGGAGGGTAGTGAAGTATTTTAGAGCAGTGGTTCTTAAAACGGTGGGTTGGGACCCACAGTTGGGCCACAGGAAATTGGACATTCCTACTGGAGCATTGTGTTGCTCCTCTAGGACCTTTTTACATATACAGTGCATTTGGAAAGTATTCAGACCCCTTGGCTTTTTCCACATTTTTTTACGTCCTAAAATGGATTAAATTAAAAATGTTCCTCATCAATCTACACACAATACCCAATAAAAGACAAAGCCAAAACAGTTTTCTTTGCAAATTTATTGAAAATAAAAAACAGAAATACCTTATTTACATAAGTATTCAGACCCTTTGCTATGAGACTCGAAATTGAGCTCAGGTGCATCCTGTTTCTATTGATCATCCTTGAGATGTTTGTACAACTTGATTGGAGTACACCTGTGGAAAATCAATTGATTGGACATGATTTGGAAAGGCAGTTGACAGTGCATGTCAGAGCAAAAACCAAGCCATGTGGTCGAAGGAATTGTCCGTAGAGCTCCAAGACGAGGCACAGATCTGGTGAAGGGTACCAAAAAAGTTCTGCAGCATTGAAGGTCCCCAAGAACAGTGGCCTCCATC
Organism: Coregonus clupeaformis; assembly: GCF_020615455.1. Taxonomy (NCBI): domain Eukaryota; kingdom Metazoa; phylum Chordata; class Actinopteri; order Salmoniformes; family Salmonidae; genus Coregonus; species Coregonus clupeaformis. Next base: position 40,469,290 of record NC_059201.1, on the reverse strand, counting down.
ATTCTTAAATGGAAAAAGTTTGGAGCAACCAAGACTCTTCCTAGAGCTGGCCGCATGGCCAAACTGCGCAATCGGGGAGAAGGGCCTTGGTCAGGGAGGTGACCAAGAACCTGATGGTCACTCTGACAGAGCTCCAGAGTTCCTCTGTGGAGATGGGAGAACCTTCCAGAAGGACAACCATCTCTGCAGCACTCCACCAATCAGGCCTTTATGGTAGAGTGGCCAGACGGAAGCCACTCCTTAGTAAAAGGCCCATGCCAAAAGGCACCTAAAGGACTCTCAGACCATGAGAAACAACATTCTCTTGTCTGATGAAACCAAGATTGAACTCTTTGGCCTGAATGCCAAGCATCACGTCTGGAGGGAAACTGGCACCAACTCTACAGTGAAGCATGGTGGCGGCAGCATCATGCTGTGGGGATGTTTTTCAGCGGCAGGGACTGGGAGACTAGTCAGGATCGAGGAAAATATTAAGTACAGAGAGATCTTTGATGAAAACCTACTCCAGAGCGCTCAGGACCTCAGACTGGGGCAAGGTTCACCTTCCAACAGGACAATGACCCTAAGCACACAGCCAAGACAATGCAGGAGTGGCTTCGGGACAAGTCTCTGAATGTCCTTGAGGGGCCCAGCCAGAGCCCGAACTTGAACTCGATCGAACATCTCTGGAGAGACCTGAAAATATCTGTGCAGCGACGCTCCCCATCCAACCTGACAGAGCTTGACAGGATCTGCAGAGAAGAATGGGAGAAACTCCCCAAACGCAGGTGTGCCAAGCTTGTAGCATCATACCCAAGAAGACTCAAGGCTGTAATCGCTGCCAAAGGTGCTTCAACAAAGTACTGAGTAAAGGGTCTGAATACTTATGTTAATGTGATATTTCAGTTTTCTTATTTGGAAAAAGTCAAGGGGTCTGAATACTTTCCGAATGCACTGTATATTACATGTACATTCCATTTTAGTAATTTATCCAGAGAAACTTACAGACAGTGCATTCCACTAAAGGTAGGTAAGACAACCACAGTTTTTGCAAGGAAAAACATTCCTCAATAAATTTGTCTATCAGCTATTTTTAGAGCGATGACCCCACCTTAAGCCTCTCAGTATGTGGCTTTAGATGATTCATGGCTAGAAAGGAGTGAGTGCGTCCCAAATGGCACCCTATTCCCTATATAGTGGAATACCTGGAATAGTATAAAAGTAGTATAAAAGTAATCCTTCTACCCCCCCACCCCCACATAAAAAAAAAAACTAAAAAAAAGTGGTTGTCCCACTGACTATCATAAGTTGAATGCACCAATTTGTAAGTCGCTCTGGATAAGAGCGTCTGCTAAATGACGTAAATGTAAATAGTGCACTCCCACTATGGGCGCTGGTCAAAAGTAGTAAACTATATAGGGACATGGGTGCCTTTAGGGACGCATTTAGTGTGTATGACTAGGTGTACCATGGTGGCGTGGCTGGCCTCTCTCTGGGCCTCAGCTAGCATCTCCTCGGCCCCCTCCAGGGCGTCCTGCAGAACGTCCACCTGGAACAACAGAGTCTCCCGCTGCAGCTCCAGCCCACGCAGCTCCTGCAACACATCGTCGTAGCTCGCCTGCAGGTCAATCTGCATGAGTGATGTATTCATTAGTCATATCAGTGGGCAGCTTGAGCGATGTATACACAGGCATATCATTGGGTAGCTTCATCTGGCCATGATAGAAATGATTTGTCCCAAACGGCATCCTATTCCCTTTACAGGGTACTACTTTTGACAAAAGTGAATAGGGTGCCATTGGATCTCAGACAAACAATATACATTAGGCATGACAGTGTGCAGCTTCATCTAGTCACACTAGCAACAGCGGTGGTTTAATTAATGTGATTTGTTCTTCAGCTGTTGGATAATTATGTCATTGTTTTGATAGCTATTTCTGGTCTATGGTCGTATTTATCTGCGTCATACAAGGGTTTTTGTCTTCTTTATATGGCAGAGAGTTACTGGCATTACAACACATCATTTTTTAAATAATATATTTCTGGGTAATTTGGTGTGAGCTTCATAAAGAGTGCGCACCCTTTGAATATGTAGAATGTCTAATTTGACATCCAGTAGAACTGGTTATATACTGCTAAAATATGAGAAAAGTTATCCTGCAAAACATCATCATTAAAACAGCTTGTGCAGATAATCACCATCTCAGGGAGTTCCATCATCAGTTCCTGATCCTCCTCAGACTGCTGAAATGACCAAGACCAAGATAAAAGGTCAACAACACTCATCAACAAGTAATATATGAGAAGTTTGAACATACTCTCAGTATGTTCAATAACAGTGATAGAATCAGAAGTAATCATGTTTACTACAGTAGGTATGCGTCCCAAATGGCACCCTATTCCCTATATAGTGCACTACTTTTGACCAGAGCCCTATGGGGAATAGGGTGGCATTTGGGCCGCAAACTAAATACAGTGAGGGAAAAAAGTATTTGATCCCCTGATGATTTTGTACGTTTTCCCACTGACAAAGACATGATCAGTCTATAATTTTAATGGTAGGTTTATTTGAACAGTGAGAGACAGAATAACAACAAAAAAATCCAGAAAAACGCATGTCAAAAATGTTATAAATTGATTTGCATTTTAATGAGGGAAATAAGTATTTGACCCCTCTGCAAAACATGACTTAGTACTTGGTGGCAAAACCCTTGTTGGCAATCACAGAGGTCAGACGTTTCTTGTAGTTGGCCACCAGGTTTGCACACATCTCAGGAGGGATTTTGTCCCACTCCTCTTTGCAGATCTTCTCCAAGTCATTAAGGTTTCGAGGCTGACGTTTGGCAACTCAAACCTTCAGCTCCCTCCTCAGATTTTCTATGGGATTAAGGTCTGGAGACTGGCTAGGCCACTCCAGGACCTTAATGTGCGTCTTCTTGAGCCACTCCTTTGTTACCTTGGCCGTGTGTTTTGGGTCATTGTCATGCTGGAGTACCCATCCACTACCCATTTTCAATGTCCTGGCTGAGGGAAGGAGTTGAGTTGATGCCAAAGAGCTCGATTTGGGTCTCATCTGACCACAACACTTTCACCCAGTTCTCCTCTGAATCATTCAGATGTTCATTGGCAAACTTCAGACGGCCCTGTATATGTGCTTTCTTGAGCAGGGGGACCTTGCGGGCGCTGCAGGATTTCAGTCCTTCACGGCGTAGTGTGTTACCAATTGTTTTCTTGGTGACTATGGTCCCAGCTGCCTTGAGATCATTGACAAGATCCTCCCGTGTAGTTCTGGGCTGATTCCTCACCGTTCTCATGATCATTACAACTCCACGAGGTGAGATCTTGCATGGAGCCCCAGGCCGAGGGAGATTGACAGTTATTTTGTGTTTCTTCCATTTGCGAATAATCGCACCAACTGTTGTCACCTTCTCACCAAGCTGCTTGGCGATGGTCTTGTAGCCCATTCCAGCCTTGTGTAGGTCTACAATCTTGTCCCTGACATCCTTGGAGAGCGCTTTGGTCTTGGCCATGGTGGAGAGTTTGGAATCTGATTGATTGATTGCTTCTGTGGACAGGTATCTTTTATACAGGTAACATGCTGAGATTAGGAGCACTACCTTTAAGAGTGTGCTCCTAATCTCAGCTCGTTACCTGTATAAAAGACACCTGGGAGCCAGAAATCTTTCTGATTGAGAGGGGGTCAAATACTTATTTCCCTCATTAAAATGCAAATCAATTTACAACATTTTTGACATGCGTTTTTCTGGATTTTGTTGTTGTTATTCTGTCTCTCACTGTTCAAATAAACCTACCATTAAAATTATAGACTGATCATTTCTTTGTCAGTGGGCAAACGTACAAAATCAGCAGGGGATCAAATACTTTTTTCCCTCACTGTATGCCAGTAGCTTCAGGCCATTTCCATGTAAAAGGATCCATGAGCACCAACATGTGAAGTTCATAGGAGCACATCAAATTAGGTGTCAAATGAAAGGTATTTCCATGACAGACTGACCAGGTGAATCCAGGTGAAAGCTATGATCCCTTATTGATGTAATTTGTTTGGGATGCTCTGGATCGATGTGTATGACTGCATGTTCGAGTTCCCACCAATTTCCAGCAACTTCGCACAGCCATTGAAGAGAAGTGGGACAACATTCCACAGGACACAATCAACAGCCTGTTCAACTATATGCTAAGGAGATGTGTTGCGCTGCTTGAGGCAAATGGTGGTCACGCCAGATACTGACTGGTTTTCTGATCCATTCCTTTTTTTTAAGGTATCTGTGACTAACAGATGCATATCCATGTAAAATCCATAGATTAGGGCCTAATTTATTTATTTAAATTGACTGATTTCCTTATATGAACTGTAACTCAGTAAAATCTTTGAAATTGTTGCATGTTGCGTTTATATTTTTCTTCAGTATAGAATTTCACACAGGGCACCTTTCCTTTGCCAGGCAGGCCTTTTGAAAGAAATAATAAAAAGAGTATACCCACTTCTCCAGGCACCACTGCTCTCCTGTTAATGTCACCTCTCCTGGGCTCTTACTGACACCTACCCATGAGGCCCCTCTCTTTCCATTTACTGTAACCAGCGACTTCACCCACTGAATACCGACCGACACCAGTCCATGGACGTTGAGAAGTAGTTGAAATTTGGTCAGTCCAAATCGGAACCAATCATATACGTCTATGTATCACCAGATTGGACAGAAAAGTAGAGGTCAGTACAGTACTGCACAGTAAAGTTTAGTACAGTAAAGAAAAGCAGAGTTTAGTACAGTACGCTAGAGTAGAATATAGTATAATTTACTGTATTGTACTGTACTGAACTCTACTCTACTGTGCGGTGCTGTACTGTGCTCTACTGTGATTTCAAAACATGATCTATGATTGGTTCAGATTTGGTCTTGTCCGTACCAACCAAATTTGGTCTTGTTTGAATAATACCCAAACATACAAAGGAGGATATTGCATTTTTCTACCTTTGTTTACCTATTCAGGATACATCACAATGAATACATCACATATCCATAATTATGCAATTCTGTATAGTACAGATCAGGGACCGTGATGTCATTCTGTTTTGAAAAACCGAGGGAGCTTTGACCGTCATTCTGTAACAAAACTTCTGCACTGTTCTTCAAGTATATGTGTTTTAGTAAAAAAAATCTGTGGACATTTTTGAAAGTATACTGACCAAAAATATAAACACAACATGCAACAATTTCAAATGTTTTACTGAGTTATAGTTCATATAAGGAAATCAGTCAACTGAAATAAATTCATTGGGCCCTAATCTATGGATTTCACATGACTGGGAATGCAGATATGCATCTGTTGGTCACAGATACCTTAAAAAAAGGTAGGGGCGTGGATCAGAAAACCAGTCAGTATCTGGTGTGACCACCATTTGCCTCAAGCAGCGCGACACATCTCCTTCACATAGAGACTGTTGATTGTGGTCTGTGGAATGTTGTCCCACTCCTCTTCAAGGGCTGTGCGAAGTTGCCGAATATTGGCGGGAACTGGTACACGCTGTCGTACACGTTGATCCAGAGCATCCCAAACATGTTCAATGGGTGACATGGCTGGTGAGTATGCAGGTCATGGAAGGACTGGGACATTTTCAACTTTCAGGAATTGTGTACATATCCTTGCGACATGGGGCTGTGCATTACCATGCTGAAACATGAGGTGATGGTGGCGGATGAATGGCATGACAATGGACCTCAGGATCTCGTCATGGTATCTCTGTACATTCAAATTGCCATCAATAAAATGCAATTGTGTTTGTTGTCGGTAGCTTATGCCTGCCCATACCATAACCCCAGCGCCACCGAGGGGCACTCGCCCACACAACGCTATACATGTGGTCTGCGGTTGTGAGGCCGATTGGACGTACTGACAAATTCTCTAAAACATCGGAAGCGGCTTATGGTTGAGAACTGAACATTCAATTATATGGCAACAACTTTGATGGACATTACTGCAGTCAATATGCCAATTGCATGCTCCCTCAAAACTTGAGACATCTGTGGCACTGTGTTGTGTGACAAAACTGCATATTTTAGTGTGGCCTTTTATTGTCCCCAGCACATGGTGCACCTGTGTAATGATCATGCTGTTTAATCAGCTTCTTGATATGCCACACCTGTCTGGTGGATGGATTATCTTGGCAAAGGAGAAATGCTCACTAACAGGGATGTAAACAAATGTGTGCGCAAAATTTAAGAGAAATAAGCTTTTTGTGCACATGGAACATTTCTGGGATCTTTTATTTCAGCTCATGAAACATGGGACCAACACTTTATATTTTTGTTCAGTGTAGTCTTTGGGTATAGAATTGTATGGTTTGTTTAACTTCGCAATCAATCGTTTTGTTTGGCATACATTTAAATGTGAAAACTTGAGTCTGCATCATTCTGTTAGCATGGAATTGCCCTTCATTCATTGCACCTATTATACCTGACTCCCACTGCTCCTCTTGAGGGTCCCCCCTCTGCTGTCACTGTGCGTCAGACGCCTAGCCGAACTCTCCGTCTGACAAAGGAACAAAAAGACATCTCAGACAGAGCCATAATAGTGGTGAAGAGAAGCTCTGCCAACCCTTCGTGTCAGGAAGTAATTTAGCCAATCATTGTAGCCATTGGCGCTCTGTAGAGTTGCTATTTTCTCGCGTCAATTAAATTGTGACATTCCTGCTTTACTCATTATACTAATAAAGTCTGATTTAATCAAAAAATACGATAGTCAGTTTAAAAAAGGTTAAGGGCAGAAGACTGTGTACATATCTGTCTGTGTTGGCAAAATCACTACATATCCCATCGAGCCAAGCAGGGAGAGGCTGCCTGTTGTCACAGTTCCAAGACCAGTCAGAAACGTCTAGCTAACCCTACGCCAATGATGCTGGTGGATCTCAAAACTGAACTTGGATATGTGTCAAGGAGCAATGATATCCTTCGCCACCGTCGTCTTAAAACAGATATCTCGAACCAGTCATGACTATTCAACAAAATAAAACGATAAATCATTTTCACGTTTATTTCATGCGAATTTCTTAGTAACATGATTGTATAACTAGCAAAGGAGTTTATACGTTGAGAGTGCAGTATTTATGAAGTTTGGCAATAAGGACGAAAACTAGCATAGTTCAGCTAGCCAGCTTGTTTGGCCAGGGAAAACGAGCTCGGGTCTAGTGCGCATGTGCACAGCTGGGCGCACTAGGCTAATTTAGGAGACATTATGCACTGATATCAGGAGCTGGAGACTGAAACGAATGAATCAGATGACTCATATTTAAGGAGAGTGAATCGATATACAATCCCGAAATAAGCTGTAACTGTCAATAGTAAAACAAAGCTTTAAAAGATGTTTGAGTGAACCCTGAATACAGAAAATTAATGGTGAAATTGCTTCCGAACACGGTAGACTCCTCCTCACCACTATAATGTTAACAAAAGCATGTGGGAATAACTGTTTGCACCTTTTTACATTGTTCCCACATCCAATAGTCAGCTGGTATATGTCAACATGTTAAGATGGTTTAGCAGGTCCATCAATAAAATCTATACCATCTCCAAGCCTTTTAAACAAAGTGAAGAGCAGGCCATCTGTGAAACTCAATGCCTTGCATTTAGGAGAAAGGCTATATGATGCCGGATGCTTACTTTACAGATAGGTATGAGGTCTTCTGTGATGCTCAATCTAATGAGTGGCCTGCTATTGAATATTAGCCTACATGTTATCACATAACTTACATGTATTTAGGGGTAAGGCTAGATAATGATGCCGAAGGATTCTTTTACAGATGGATTCATTAATTAAGCTCAATCAAATGAGTGGGCTATTGCTACTGTTTAATAGCCTAGGCTACATGTCAACACATAATTTACATTCATAGAGCATATGGATAGAAACATGGATTTTAGGCAAACCTCTAGGTCCAGTTCTTATGGACTGTAGGTCTACTGTACTCTACCAATAAGAACATAATTAAATAAACGTATAATGAACCACTGATGACTGAATTCTAACTACATTAGTCATGTAATGTGTCATCCCTATTATATGCACACTGTAAGGAAGTAGCCATACTTGTTTTTTTACACTTGTGCCCTAATGGGATAGACACTAAACAGAGATTAGGAGAAGAAGCCATTTTAAGTAGCTAGCTAAACATAAAACAAGGATGTACATAGTTTGGTTACAATCAGGGCCGGTCTAACGCATTTGGAGCCCCGGGGAACCGACCTCGTCTGCATTCATCAATGTGCCATAAGGTAGCCTGATTTCAGATGTGTCCATGTAGACTAAACAGGATTATGAGGGAAATCGTTCTTCTTGCAAAGCATATTTATATTTAACGTTTATAAACGTTTTAATCGAACTATTATATTAATCTGACTATCAACAATAGTCACATTATGTGTGCATATAACCGTTTTCAATGTAACACCGCATGCTACAGTAACACTGGGATGAGAGTCGAAATGAAAATGAGTAGTAGGCTACACATAGGGTTAAAAACCACAAAGTAAACGAACGCCTAAAAATATAAACACAGGCGGTGGCTTACTGTAAGAGGATGAATCTTCTCGACTGTAACCACTAGTAATGTTGCTAATGCTAAGCTTCAATTCGCTAAGCTTCAATTTTAGTTGAATAGGCTATAATGTCAAATTAGACTCAATAAAAATAGATAGAGAAAATAGAATGTATGCCTCATGTAAATATCGCATTAAATGACGACGACGTGATTTCTCAACGCTCACCTCCTTGATAATGTTGCGAAGTGACTCATCATCGCTCACTCCCCGAGAAAGCGTCCTTTTCCTCGGTGACCCAACTCTTTCCAATGTCCCGGAATGCATTTTTCTAGTAGCCTACGATACACAAAACAATATGAATACTTTTCTTAACAACTAGATGCTATGAGTGCAATCAACACACCCGAGTAATGTTTTGTTTGGTGTGGATGAAGGTATCGCGACAGAATGAACTGGCTCCCAGATTGTGGGCGAAGGTTAACAAAACTGTAACGTGGGCGGAACCTGTTTGTCTCTGGGTTGCCTTTAGGATTGCCTCCGGAGGCTGGCATGGCGTAGAGTAGTGGTCACCAACCTTTTCTGAGTCAAGATAACTTTCGCAGTCAAAAAGCAACCCGAAATCTACCGCTAAAACATGAAAATGTAACATTAACCTAATAAAACAGTTCTGTAGGAAGGAGGTTTGTGCAGTAGACCTAATACATTATCACAGCATATTGGCTATATGCCTGGCTTGCCAATATTATTATCCTCAGACCATATTATATGTCAAAACTCGAACTTTGATAACAAAATAGTTGGTGTAAACACTTGCGAGCCACAGCTGAGCATAAATTTAAATAATTAGCATTTGTTTGTTTTTTACTGGACTTATGGTACTTGCGTCTGATGGTCATGGTGCTTTCAAGACAACGAGGTCAAATCATGACGTCGGAGCTCTAGAAAGATGCCCGAGTTTCCGAGTCGGATGACGGTTCAAAACGATTTTTCCCAGTCGGATCTCGTATTTTTCAGAGTTCGCAGTTGTCTTGAACGCACTGAAGTCAGAAGTCGGAGATTTCCGAGTTCCAAGTAAGAACACCACATTAGTCTCAGCAGAGGGAGGGCGAGTGTAGCAGAGGGTCCGCATCTCACGGTCACTGCTCTCTCCTCCTTTTCCTCTGGTGAGACTTACCAGAGAGAGGGGACACATTCTTCCACCTGATGGCGAAAACTCGACTCGCACCGCATCTGCCTCAGGCACAAATTAATGTTGTTCCTATGACCAGAGAAAATGAAATACTCCTCGATATTAAAATAGACACGAGGAGCTGCTAATAATAATAAAAACGCAGTCACTTGACTACTCATTCATTGCAGCTGCAGCGCCAGTGGAAGTAGAGAGAAGCTTGTTTTATGTTTTGTAATAGTGTTGAATAAAAAGTGTTGACAGTGCTGAATAAAACTTAGACATGAACTCACTCATAAGAACAGCAGCTCTCTGGTCATGGTTTTAAAAGTTATGAAATCTCAAGTAGGCTAGTATCAAACTTTGCTGTGGCGGGGGTTGTGCAAGCTGGATCTCTCGATTTAGCCACAGATCTCCCGGTCCATCAGGTATTTGTATTTATTATGGATCCCCATTAGCCGGTGCCAAGGCAGCAGGTACTCTTCCTGGGTCCAGCAAAATTAAGGCAGTTATATATTTGAAAAACATTACAATACATTCATAACAGATTTCACAACATATTAGGTGTGTGCCCTCAGGCCTCTACTCTACTACCATTTATCTATAACACAAAATCCATGTGTACATGTGTGTATAGTGCGTATGTTATCGTGTGTGTATAGGCGGAGTTTGTCTTTTCAGACAAATGAAATGGTTCAAAATGGGAACAGTTTGCCTACCCAGGGCTTCTGAATCAAGTGTACCTACCGCCAACAGCGCAACACGGAGTAAAAAAAGCAGCGCAAGCCTCTATGCCTTTATCGTTGGCTTATCTACATAAATGTTTGGTCATCGACTAGGAATGCCTTGAAGATCGACCGGTTGGTGACCACTGGCGTAGAGAAGCGGAGGCCAGGGTGTAAAACAAATAGGCTTAAGACTTCATAATGTCACAAGACAACTAAAGGAACACACACATACATAGGTAAGTTTGATTTCCATCCTACATCCCATCAGTTCTGCCTACTCTCAGTAAAGCCTACAGCAGAGTTCTTCAATTCCGGTCCTGGAGGGCCGAAACACTTCTGTTTTTTATTTCTACCTGGTAGTTAATTGCACTCACCTCGTGTCCCAGGTCTGAATTAGCCCCTGATTAGAAGGAGAGGATGAAAAACAGAGGTGTTTCGGCCCTCCAGGACCGGAATTGAAGAACCCTGGCCTACAGCTTCATATTGTCTACATTTACATTTACATTTTAGTCATTTAGCAGACGCTCTTATCCAGAGCGACTTACAGTTAGTGAATACATATTTTTTTTTATACTGGCCCCCCGTGGGAATCAAACCCACAACCCTGGCGTTGCAAACGCCATGCTCTATCAACTGAGCTACATCCCTGCCGGCCATTCCCTCCCCTACCCTGGACGACGCTGGGCCAATTGTGCGCCGTCCATGAGTCTCCCGGTCGCGGCCGGCTGCGACAGAGCCTGGATTCGAACCAGGATCTCTAGTGGCACAGTTAGCACTGTGATGCAGTGCCTTAGACCACTGCGCCACTCAGGAGTCAATGAATGTGCTCACAGTCCCACACTGTGAGCACATTCGAAAGCACTAAAATCAGGTTCAGTCATAATTTGTTTATTGCCTATGCTCTATGGACATTTTCGGCATATGCTAAGCACTTTGCAGCTGTTGCTTCTCTCATTGACATTAGTGTTGCCTATTGATTGAGGGGTTTACAGCCAAAACAGGGTTTAGGCCTTGGCCTACTGTGGTTCCAGGGAGAGCGCATCTGTTAAACTGTTATGGTCCATCCACGTACAAGTACAAGGGAATTGAGCGGCAACAAGTGTGGGCAGACTGGAGCTCGGAGTCGCTGTCATTCGATACTTGTAAAAATGTAAAATCTTAAACCCTTACCGTGTACCTATGTTTGTCCTGTGTTAAGTTGGGCCTGTATTTGTTTGCTGAAATCCATACTTTATTTACATTTTAGTCATTTAGCAGACGCTCTTATCCAGAGCGACTTACAGTTAGTGAGTGCATACATTTTTCATACTTTATAATAAAACTTTCATCAAATACAACCACCGACCGTTTCCTCATTTGGTTGCTCTAAAATGTGATTACCCTATGTACTCTGAGCTTCAATTGGCACATGCGCATTCGTGCTGAGTTGGCACCTTCGAGCAACAGAAACAAGGAAAGGGTCAGTGGTTTCAAAGTGTGACATAATGTACATACTACAGTGGCACGCAGACTCCTTACTACTTTCACATGCAAACCAATAAACACATTTGGACATTACTAAATACCGTTTTGAGGAAAAAAAAATGGGCAGCACTTTATTTCAGGATACAGAAAATACCATTTATTTACTTAGAAGGTACATTGTAAAATGGTAATTACACAGTATTAACCTATCAATTACTTGTTGATATCTTTAGGATTCATTCAAACAAGCGCCACTAGGCACCATTAAGTACCAAGTAGCTATTGTGTAGAATTCTTTAAAGTGTCAGAAATCCAAAATTCTAAAGGAGACTACTGGCAGATGTGCTCTACCAAGGACAAGAAATGCATATGGAATCTTACTAACTTCTGAATCTACGTTGTTTAACTGAAACTGTATATTCAGCCAGTAGGTGACAGTAGTAAGCTAGTTCTGTACTACACTACATTGTAGGCTACTCAACTGATGGACAAGTCAATACCATAATTGGTGCAATATTTACCATTAGGAATTAGCCAGAGATAATCACAAAATAAGTAATTACATTGATTCAGAATATTTAGCATGTATTAGCTGGAATTATTTTATGGCAGGCAGAGGTAATGAACTTAATTTACAAGTTAATTGTAGTTGGCCTACTGTAGGGGTTCAATTGTGTGGCTTCACATTTGTAGAGGCCTCACTAAAGTGTTAATAATCAATTGTGTATTCCAGGCTTGAGTAACAATATAACTTTAATGTTCATTGAGGAGATGAGGAGATTAGAAATAATAAAAGGGATTCATTTAAAAATAATGATGCATAAAGTATATGGATTGATTGATTGGTTGATTGATTGACTAATTGATTGATGTGGTTCGTTTATTGGTTAATTGATTCATTGCTAGTTTGGAATATTGTTTAGAAAGACAAAAAATTACCAACAGGCATTTGTCACTCAAATTGAGCTACTGTATTGAAATCTAACAGTTGTTACTAATGCACTGACCATGCACATAATGGTTGAAACAATCATAGATTGTCATAATGAACAAATATGGTAAGTTATGACAGCAAATCTTTATAAAACATTTTAAAAAGTCAGTGATAGATCACGAATTGCCTGACCAACATTACTTGATCATTTCACAAAAGATGTTACCCGGGTTATCTCAATAAATAAAAAACTAAGGGCATATTACTCCCATATGCCTTTATGTAATAGAAGACTTTGTTAACGTATTATGTAAAGCTTCAAATCACGTTTAGAAAAAGTTATGTTGCCCTCATGGAATGTAAATATAGATATATTTAAATCAAGTGTTAGGTGCAATTGAAAATTGACGCATTTGCTCCATTGTTTTATTTTGTTGTCATATCCCACTCTTTTATGGAATGCATGATTTTAACATCAGGGCCTACATGTTTGTCAGTCTATATTATAAGTTATGCTGCATTTGCACATCTTGATGTAAAAACACTGCATTAAAAGTCTTGAGGTAGTCTAACACAAAATGAGCGTCACTGTTGTCGACGTAATACTTCTTAAATTCCAAAGATGCTATCCCAATGCCATTTAGGACAACCTGTCACTCATGAGTCAAGTTTGAAAGTTTCACAATTCTACAGGGGCAGGCCAGGTTCAACGTATCAATGTATTTGACTCCTTTTACAAATAATATTACTGAACAAAAATATAACAGCAACATGCAACAATTTCAACAATTTTTCTGAGTTACAGTTCGTACAAGGAAATCAGTCAATTGAAATAAATAAATTAGGCACTAATCTATGGATTTCACATGACTGGGCAGGGTTGCAGCCATTGGTGGGCCTGGGTGGGCATAGGCCCACCCACTTGGGAGCCATGCCCACCCACTGGGGAGCCAGGCCCAGCCAATCAGAATAACCTTTTCCCCACAAAAGGGCTTTATTACAGACAGAAATACTCCTCAGTTTCATCAGCTGACCGGATGGCTGGTCTCAGACAATCCGGCAGGTGAAGAAGCCGGATGTGGCGGTCCTGGGCTGGCGTAGTTACACATGGTCTGCGGTTGTGAGGCCGGTTGGACATACTGCCAAATTCTTTAAAATGACGTTGGAGGTGGCTTATGGTAGAGAAATGAACAGTCACTTCTCTTGCAACAGCTCTGGTGGACATTCCTGCTGTCAGAATGCCAATTGCACGTTCCCTCAAAACTTGAGATATATGTGGCATTGTGTTGTGTGACAAAACTGCACATTTTAAAGTGGCCTTTTATTGTCCCCAACACAAGGTGCACCTGTGCAATGATCATGCTGTTTAATCGGCTTCTTGATATGCCACACCTGTCAGGTGGATGGATTATCTTGGCAAAGGAAAAATGCTCACTAACAGTTACGTAAAAACAAATCGGCACTAAATTTGAGAGAAATAAGCTTTTTGTGCATATTACAATTTTTTGGAATATTTTATTTCATCTAATGAAACATGTTGCGTTTATATTTTTGTTCAATATATATAATAGGGGCATATTAAAAGTGAGAGAAGAGAAGGGGAGGATAAGTCGTGGTTGAAATTTCCATTCACTGCTTACCAACACTAGTTTCTTAACATAAAGAAGAAAACAAATCATACCACTAATGACATGTAATGACTTGAAATAGCCTCTTCCAGGTTTGAAACCTTATCTCAATACAGTAATAAAATGCGAACTGGACAAACTACTCTCCAGTTCATTCTCCCTTGCTCCCTCTAGCTCCCTCTTTTTCTTGACTTGGTGACAGACCTAAAAGCCTTTTGTTGGAATCTTAGCCAATGGAGACAGATTACGACACGGAGCAGCAGAGATATATAACGAGCCCTTTTAGGAGGTACTTGCACACTTTTCAATGACACATCTTAACATTCGCACCTATGGACTTAATTGTTATCAGATAAGGCAACCAAAACAACTATAGCATGAAAACGGATTATGCGTAAAATCGATAGATAGGCTAAAGTACAGAGAAAACCCACTAGGACGCACCTTCCTACGTTTATTACTGTCCTACAATAAAATCGTTTTAAGAGGCGACTCTATTGGAGTAGTTGCATATCATTGGTACCTTTGCAAGGTAAGGAAACAGGTTGTGACAAGCAACATTTCAGAGAGGGTAGAGAAAGGGATAACGCGAGCAGAAAGTTATATAGCCTGACCAGTCATCATCATGCCGAGGTATAACTTTTTGCTGTGTTTGATGGTTTATATTTGTCTGGGACTGTCCGGGAGTGACGAGCCTAACGTTTTTTTGCCACCAACGAGCGAGATTCCCACGGACGACGGGCTTTCGCTCCTCGATGAAGAAGTGGGCGCTCATGGATGTTCCGCATGCGTTTGGCGAGAGCAAAGTAAAGTCCTGAGGCTGGAGACCATCAAATCTCAGATCCTGAGCAAGCTGCGGCTCAAGCAGGCTCCTAACATTAGTAGGGAGGTAGTGAACCAGCTGCTCCCCAAGGCACCCCCACTCCAGCAGCTTCTGGACCATCACGATTTCCAGGGAGACGCGTCCTCCCAGGATGAGTTTATGGAGGAGGACGAATATCACGCCACTACGGAGTCCGTCATCACTATGGCCTCGGAGCGTGAGTAATGCAACTTTGTCCCATAGCTGCTGAAAATGATTAATTACTTCGTAAACCAATACTGGGAGTGAGCCGCAAGTCGCTGTCAAATGTGTGGTGATTGTGATTATTATTGGCATGCTTGGACAGAGGATATCCTGGTGATAACATTGGCACCTTGGACATCTGAACATCAGTAGGCCTACTTCGGATGATTTTGTGACCATCTTTTTACTCAAGGAAAATATGACAGTCCACATACAGAACCGTTTAAATATGACAAATGATGCAGGGTCAGCTGTTTGCTACGGCTGTCAAAAATATCCGTATGGATGAAGTGTGAACTTGATAAATCACTAAGTCAATAAAGAGCTTCATCACTATATGACAGGTCACCAGAGTAATTCACTTGGAGTAGGTCAAGCCATTATTATTATGATTATTATTGGGCTATTATTATTAATATTATTATTATTCATGTGACGCATAAATGCAACTATTTTGTTCAGTCTTTCTATGTAGGCCTGCATGAAGAGAGGGGATTTTTTTCGAGGATGGACTTCTAGGCTACAGCTGTGCTATAGGCTAGAGTGCCAGCACTGACAGCTCGTGCGCGGATTTAGCCTAGGTCGCATATGGGGTGTGTCCGCGGAAGTCTATAGTCTACCCCAAATGATAGCATATTTTCTTAGTTTTCGTATCATTTCAGGGCCAGACTTCATGTGACATACTTTTAAGTAACTCTGTATCATGTTCCTATACATAGCAGTTTTAAAATCGTTGTTTAGGTTTTCTTGCAAATTAGGTCACTGATCATTTGCAATTTCCGGTTGTTCAGTCATGTTTTGTGATTTGACTTTCATTAGCCGCATGACAGTCCTTTGAATGCTATGCAAATGTCTGTTTGGAGTGCATAAATCAATAATGATAATGTAGCATTTGGGAGGTTGATGTATTGCGCCGAGCCTTTGCACATTATCCCTTATTTTACCTATCTTGCATTTGTATGTCAAAATATAGCCTACAATATGATATGGTTTCAATAGCAGAGGGACAGTTTAGGCCTAATATGAACTATAAACAAGTATAAAATAACGTTTTCCAATGTGGACAGGAAGGTATTGCGTATTATTACTGAGAAAAAAACACCAACATTCCCTAAAATTATAGAGCCCAGCAGCTGTGCTCTATGGTTCTTTATAAGAGGGCTCTACCGGATTCCCTGCTGTTCATCGCAGTGAGAAAAAGTGTGTCCAAAAAAGCTGCTATTGTTTCCCCCATGCATCAGTCCCCCTCGACCGCACTTGTCTTTTAAATGCGAAGTTTATAGGCACAGCTCGTTTTTTCCCTGTGAGGACACAAAGCCAGAGAAACAGTTGGGGTCGAGGGGAGTGTGTGACCTTTTAGCGGCGAATCGCCGGGGTTCAACAACATTTACACACATAATGTATTCCGCACAAGGCGAACGAAAAACCATGCAAATAATCCGTATTTTTCCCAAGAGGGAACAAAGATAGGTTTGTGTTCCCTTAACTTCTCCTTCGATTGTCATATCAGCATGGTCTCATATACTAGATGTAACATAGTAAAAATAAATCCGGAATCTCCAAATTAGTATGATATGTTAGGTTTGGTATGGTTACATAAGACAGTAACGTGAATGTCTAGCAATCCATAGGTTGCGTGTTCAAATCTCATCATGGACAACTTTAGCATTTTAGCTAATTAGCAACTTTGCATTTCTTAGCACGATAGCTAACCCTACCCTTAACCTTAACCTTAACCCTAACCCCTAGCTTAGCTAACGTTAGCCACAACACATTGTAATTTGTAACATTTCATACATTTAGAAAATTCGTAACATATTATACGAATTGCAATTCATAACAAACGGTGCCTTCAGGAAGTATTCGGGCCCTTTATTTTTTCCACATTTTGTTGTGTTACAGCCTGATTTTAAAATGGATTAAATTGACATTTTTTTGTCACTGGCCTACACACAATACCCAATAGTGTCAAAGTGGAATTATGTTTTTTGTAATTTTTAAAATGTAAAGCTGAAATGTCTTGAGTCAATAAATATTCAACCCATTTGATATGGCAAGCCTAAATATGTGCCTTGTTGCATAGGTTGCATGGATTCACTCTGTGTGCAATAGAATGTTTCAAGTTTTAATGTCACATGCATAAGTACAGTGAAATGCCTTTCTTGCAAACTCAAAACCCAACAATACAATAATCAATAACAATGTATTACTAGAAAAAAGCACACGAGAAATAAGAATAAGAAAGTATGCAATCCACAATGAAGTAAGTAAATAAGTAAGCATACTATATACAGGAAATATTGAAAAAGTCTGTTCCAAGACCATATTTACATGCAGGGATACTGGAGTGATGGAGGTAGATATGTATAGGGGTAAGGTGACTAGGCAACAGGATATAAGATAAACAGAGTAGCAGCAGCTTACATGTGAGTGGGTGTGCGGGTGTGTAGAGTCAGTATAAATGTATGTGCATATTATGTGTGAGTGAGAAAATAATGGAGTGAGTGTTTATGTGTGTATAGGGCCCTGTGAATGTGCATAGAGACAGTGCAAATACTGAAATAAAAAGTAGATGTAGCCTCCTGTAGCTCAGTTGGTAGAGCATGGCGCTTGCAACGCCAGGGTTGTGGGTTCGATTCCAACGGGGGGCCAGTATGAAAAATGTATGCACTCACTAACTGTAAGTCGCTCTGGATAAGAGCGTCTGCTAAATGACTCAAATGTAAAATAAAGATGCAAGGTAAACTCGGTCCATGTAGCTATTTTGTTAGCTATTAATCAGTCGTATTCCTTGGGGATAGAAGCTGTTCAAGAGCCTGTTGGTGTCAGACTTGATGCACCGGTACCTCTTGCCGTGCGGCAGCAGAGAAAATAGTCTGGCTTGGGTGGTTGGGGTCTTTGATGATTTTCACATCGCCTGGGAGCTCGGCCCCAGTGATGTACTGGGCTGTCCGCACAACCCTCTGTAGCACCATGCGATTGAGGGCGGTGCTATTGCCATACCAAGCAGTGATGCAGCCAGTCAATATGCTCTCAATGGTACAGCTGTAGAACCTTTTCAGGATTTGAGGGCCCATGCCAAACTTTTTCAACCTCCTGAGGGGGAAGAGGCACTGTCGTGCCTTCTTCACAACTGTGTGTGTGTGTTTGGACCATTTTAAGTCTTTAGTGATTTGGACACCGTGGAACTTGAAGCTGTCTACCTGCTCCACTGCCTCCCCATCGATGTGGATGGAGGCGTGCTCGCCCCCCCATTTCCTGTAGTCCACGATCAGCTCCTTGGTCTTGCTGACGTTGAGTGAGAGATTGTTGCTCCGGCACTACACTGCCAGGTCACTGACCTCCTCCCTGTAGGCTGACCCATCGTCACCGGTGATCAGGCCTACCACTGTCGTGCCGTCAGCGAACTTGATAATGGTGTTGGAGTCGTGTGTGGCCACACAGTCGTGGGTGAACAGGGAGTACAGGAGGGGAGTAAGCACACACCCCTGTGGGGCCCCTGTGTTAAGGGTCAGCGTGGTGTAGGTGATGTTGCCTACCCTCACCACCTGGGGTCGGCCCTTCAGGAAGTCCAGGTTCCAGTTTTAGAGGGAGGTGTTTAGACCCAGAGTCCTAAGCTTGGTGACGAGCTTGAAGGGGATAATGGTGTTGAATGCTGAACTGTAGTAAATTAACAGCATTCTCACATAGGTATTCCTCTTATCTAGGTGGGTGAGGGCAGTGTAGAGAGCAATTGAGATTGCATCATCTATGGATCTGTTGGGGCGGTATGCAAATTGGAGTGGGTCTAAGGTGGCTGGGATGGTGGAGTTAATGTGTGCCATAACCAGCCTCTCAAAGTACTTCATGATTACAGAAGTGAGTTCTACAGGGCAGTAATCATTGTGGCATGAAGCCTTAGATTTATTAGGAACAGGCATGATTGTGGTCATCTTAAAACATGTGGGGATTACAGACTGGGACAAGGAGAGGTTGAAAATTACTGTGAATATGCCTTCCAGCTGTTCTGCGCATGCTCTGAGAACACGCCCTGGAATACCGTCGGGGCCCGTGGCCTTGTGGGTGTTGACCTGATTAAAGACCCTTCTCACGTCGTCCTCGGAGAGCAAGATCACCCAGTCCTCTGGGTCGGTGACGGCCCTCACACCCACCTCAATGTTGTTGTTGTCAAAGCGTGCATAAAATGCATTGCGTCCGTCTGGTAGAGAGGCATCATTGGGCAGATCACGGTTGGGTCTTCCTTTGTAATCCGTAATAGACTGTAGCCCCTGCCACATGAGGTGGGCGTCGGAGCCTGTGTAATATGATTCCACCTTATTCCTATATTGTCCTTTTGTTTGTTTGATGACTCTGCACAGGTCATAGTGGGCCTTCTTGTACTTATTCATGTCTTCGGCCATAGCATCAGGGTTGTCTACGATAGCTCTGTGTGTGGTAGCCCTGCTCTTTAGTTTAGCGCCAACCTCTGTGTAAATCCAGGGCTTTTGATTGGGGAAGCAGCAAACCCTCACCGTGGGTACAACGTCGCAGATATCCTCCCGGTCACGGACGGTAATGACACAGCCTGGGATCAAATCCCAGGCTGTAGTGACGCTGCAATACTGTGATGCAGTGCCTTAGACCACTGCGCCACAAGGTATTCCAAGACTGGTGAACAGTGGGTCGACACTTCCACCGCACTGGAATTAGCACACCAGTTGGAGTTGATGAAGATGCAAACCCCATCCCCCACTCGAATTCCCCGACTCCACTGTCCTGTCCGCCCAGTGAATGGAGAATCCATCAAGTTGGATAGCCATGGGGTGTACCTTGTCTCAGAGCCATGTTTCTGAAAAGCAAAGAATATTGCAATTCCGAGAGTCCAGTTGGTAGCGAATCCGCGATCGGAGGTCATCCATCTTATTATCAAGTGACTGTACATTCGCCAGTAGAATGGAGGGAAGAGGTGGCCGGTTTTCCTTTCGCCTTCATTTCACCAGGATCCCTCTCTCTTGCCTCTGTAACGCTGGCGTTTCCTCTTGGGTAGCCCGAAGATTGGGTTGGAATTACAGAGAGAGCCCAGGGCAGATGAGTCGAAGTAGAAGCCGGAATTGGGGTAAGTAACTGCCGATCTGATGTTCAAGAGTTCTTGTCGGTTGTAAGAAATAATTGCGGAGACATTACGTGAAAATAGACTAACAAAATAGTCACAAAATAGCAAAGTTGGGTCGGAGCTTGCAAAACGGTGGCCATCCAGTACAGTGCCATCTTGCCAGTGTTTAACATGATTTTTGAATGACTACTTAATTTCTGTACCCCACACATTCAATTATCTGTAAGGTCCCTCAGTTTAGCAGTTATCTTTAAACACAGATTCAACCACAAAGACCAGGGAGTTTTTCCAATGTCTCGCAAAGAAGGGCACCTATTGGTAAATGGGTAACAATTTAAAAAGCTGACATTGAATATCCCTTTGAGTATGGTGACTTTATTAATTACACTTTGGATGGTGTATCAATACACCTAGTCACTACAAGATACAGGTGTCCTTCCTAACTCAGTTGCCGGAGAGTAAGGAAACTGCTCAGGGATTTCACCATGATGCCAATGGTGACTTTAAAACAGTTACAGAGTTGAATGGCTGTGATAGGACAAAACTGAGGATGGATCAACAACATTGTAGTGACTCCACAATACTAACCTAATTGACTAAGTGAAAAGAAGGAAGCCTGTACAGAATACACATATTCCAAAACATGCATCCTGTTTGCAACAAGGCACTAAAGTAAAACTTCTAAAATTGTGGCAAAGCAATTAAAATGTTGTCCTGAATATTTTCAAGCATAGTGGTGGCTGCATCATGTTATGGGTATGCTTGTAATAGTTAAGGACTGGGGAGTTTTTCTGGATAAAAAATTAACAGAATGGAGCTAAACACAGGTAGAATCCTAGAGGAAAACCTGGTTCAGTCTGCTTTCCACCAGACACTGGGAGATTAATTCACCTTTCAGCAGGACAATAACCTTAAACACAAGGCCAAATCTACTTGCTTACTAGTTGCTTACAAAGAAGACAGTGAATGTTTAAATATATTTTGATTTGTTTAACACTTTTTTGGTTACTACATGATTCCATATGTGTTATTTCATAGTTTTGATGTCTTCACTACTATTGTACAATGTAGAAAATAGTAAAAATAAATAAAAACCCTTGAATGAGTAGGTGTGTCCAAACTTTTGACTGGTACTGTATATTGACTAAGGGGGTTGAATACTTATCTAATCAAGACACATTCGTTTATTTTTCATGCATTTCTTTTTACAAATGTTAGAATTTGTCTTCCACTTACAGAGTATTTTGTGTATATTGTTGACAAAAAAGACAGTAAAATCAATTTGAATCCCACTTTGTAACACAACAAAATGTGGAAAAAGTCAAGGTGTGTGAATCTTTCTGAAGGCACTGTATCATGCAAATTGTAATTGGTAACATATCATCAGGGTATCTCCAGGCATAAGCAACATAAAAGGTCGCTTATGGCCCTCTCCGCCCCATGGCAAAACATGTAGAACTGCAGAAAACTTGCTTTAAAATGGCACAAATGTCTCTCTCTGCCGTCAAGAAAATCTCTCTTAGGGACTCCAAATGACTAGAGCTGGCCCTGCATATCATAGGAAATGGATGATGGACATCCACAAATTAATACATATCATATGAAATGTAACATATCATACTAATTGGAGTGTCATGGATTTAATGTTTACTATGCTCCGTCTACCCCTGAGCAGGTTGCAGCCTGGTCTTGTAGACTTAACATAACATATTAAAAGTAATGGTCATACACATCGTGCCCTCTCTTTTTGTGGCATAATAAACTTCACCAGTTTAACTGCCATTTTGTGAGCGCCAAACGCATGTGAGATGATTTTTACAGTTGGCTGTCAGAGATAAATAAGTGCCTGTGCCATTTATATGATGTTCATTTGTTTGTTCTTCAAATAAGGAGTTGTTAAAATGTCAAGAAATGACTTTCAACTGTCCATATCCATTAGGGTTAATAGACTGTCCCATCCGTCAATGAATCGCCCATTTTACTCACCAAAACTTCTTTGTAGATGATCTTTCATGAATGATCCTAGTTCTGCACATAGGCCTACTTTGTGATGAATTACCTATTCTTGAATATCTGCTACCAAAACAACTGTGGCCCGTGGTAATGAAAATCACAGTGTCAGTTGCTATTGACAACCCTCAAAGCAAGTTCAGCGTTTGGTCCTCTGAGGGATGCATCATTGTTCTTGCCAGGCATGAGATCTTGACTGCTGTTGCAGGCTTGCAGCTCGCTCACCATTGTGGAAAATGATTCCTATGATCGTTTTTTTAACAAGTAGTGCCTATGGTCTATGTTAGAGAATGGAGATGGTGAAAACATGCACAATTGTAGAGCTTTAGCACATTTTGAATCCTAGGCATTATCATTTACATAGAAAGAGACTCATGCGGAGCATCATAAAGTTGTACGATAGAAGCATTTATCAATCTAACGATATATTACTTTTATGTGATTATTTTATGTGATTCTCATGGTCCAAGTTTTTGAGGTCAACGATGTGGTTGTAGAATGGTCAATGTAGGCTCTCCACGGTATTAGTATGTCCAGCTTTCTCCACCAGTTGACTGAATAGCAGTTCTCCATCTCTCTCCCTCTCCTCCCCTCTCTCTCCCACTCTGCATGTTGTTAGTGGGACATACTGCAAAAGTTTTTGCCCCTCTTCTCTTGACCGAGCCTGCGTAACAGTGTATCTTGTGTTTGAGGGTTACACAGATGTGGTGCCTCCATTCCAGTATGTTCCGTCCAGTGTTGTTCTCTGTCGCCCCATGGATGTGTTGAACCTGTTTCAGCACTCTTCCTCGGGCCGGACATGACATGACGTGACACAACTGCTCCTGTCCATTGGAGGAGAAGTAATTGGCCTCAAGCAGCATCCGCATCAGCAGCACAGATATGATATGATGGGACTGGAAGAAGAGTGACTCTTGCATTTAGCAGAGAGGCTTTTGTTTTGCTGGGGAATGGGCTTTGAATGGGATGGATGGAAACCCCATGTTTCTGTTTCTTTAATGGCTTGTTTATTAGACAGTTGTGGGCCGTGGTTATTGATAGGTCCATAAGATATCTCTATTCAAATGTCAGGAGTGGGAGCTGCTGCTTTGTTTTGAATGAATGGGAGTGCACTCACTGACACTGGTGCAAGAAACATGTACTGTGCTGCTCTGCTCTGCACTGTTAGCAGGATGCCATGGGGCTGCATTAGCATCTTTTCCTCTCTCTTTTTTCCTCTCTGTTTTCTCCTCTCCTCTTCCTCCCACTCTACGTTTGATCCTTTCTCATTTCTCATTTCTCACTTCTCACTTCTTTCTTCCTCTCTTCTCTCTTTACTCCTCATCTCTCTACCCCTCTCTCTGTTCTCCCCTTTCCTCCTCTCCCTCTGAACTCTCTCTCTCCGTCATCACTCTCCTCTGGTGTTCATGGAACAGTTTCACGTTGAGAGGAGAAGGACTGCATCTCTCTCGCCTGTGGCACCTCAGCAATCCCGCAAGATGAAAAGCGCCTTTTCCGTCTCTCAGATAGAGACAGGGAGTACTTCAAACACTATTCCCTGCGCACCTCGAACCCAATCACCCTCTCATGGGCGTGCGCACTGCCTTTGATGGGCCGTGCGGGTT
Source organism: Coregonus clupeaformis (assembly GCF_020615455.1). NCBI lineage: Eukaryota > Metazoa > Chordata > Actinopteri > Salmoniformes > Salmonidae > Coregonus > Coregonus clupeaformis. The sequence continues at coordinate 40,445,062 of NC_059201.1, read as the reverse complement.
CACACAGTACACGCTGAACTGGACCGGTGCCAGAGTCGCTTCTTAGTATGCCAGAGTTGCTTCTTAGTATTCGCTCAAGGTACATGGGTGCCGCAGTGGGGGTTGAGAGGGTCCATGCTTCCTGGTCGCTAATTAGTATAACATTTCATGGAAAAGCTATTTATATCACAGTGCGGCACTGTAATGTACTGTAGCATTCCCTCCCCATACAGTGTGTTGCAAGGATATCGATGCAGTGCCCTACCCATGTACATGGAGCGAAGCTGCACACATAGGAACTGCTCTGGTCCTATGTGGTTCATTTGTGTCACAACATTAAAAACCACAGAGAAAAGGATTTGAAACTGTGTGTGTATATGCCTGTTACACAGAAAGCAGTCTGATTTTGTACTTGAGCTGAGCCCTGTACAACCAGGCTGTATGTGTGTGTGTGTGTCTGTGTCTGTGTCTGTGTCTGTGTGTGTGCTGGTGCATGCTGGGCCAACGAGGGGTGAGGTTTTGACCCCAATATGCCCTAATTTGTCACCTGTCCATGGCATTGAGACCAGACCTTCCTCTCCCATCAATGCTCTCCCTCTCTCTCCCAGCACACAACTGCGTACATTTGGAAAACGTTTGTTGGTAATTTGTCATCCCCCCTGTCTCTGGATTGTTTCAGTAATTGACCCATCTTATTGCAATTTGACCACTTAAGTCCAACACCTGCAGTCAACCATTTGGTTGAGTTGCAATTCTAGCCAAGCTCTTGTCCGAAGTCTTTACAAAAGCAGGGTTCAAAGCCACAACCACAGAGAAAAGGGTTTGATATTTAAACAGGTTCTCTCCTTTGACTCGAGAACAATCAACCCCTCTTTGGAAGACAAAAGTAATTTTGTTTTACATTTTTGTTTTTATAGCTTTTTTGTTACATATACATTTTGCACACATTTTACATACATACTTTTATACACAGTAGTTACATAACAAAGATATTGTGTTTTTGATATACACATTACATTTTGGATAGATAGTACTCAGACATCTCCGGTATACATTATATAAATAGTTTTCAGTAATAACTATTACTGATCATGAGCTTTTTAATCCCACTCCTCAATTAGTGGCTTACCACAGTTTCGCAGGGCCCCCCCCTGCAAGGTCTGAGCAAGGCCCCTCCCCCAACAGCTAACTTTCTACAGTTCTACACATTTTTCCATGGTGCAAAGAGAAACATTTGCAGTTTTATAACTAATCTCATGCTATTTTGCCATGAGGCTGAGAGAAAATGTTGCTATTTTAAAGCTAATTTCCTGCAATTCTACACATATTGCCTTGGAGCAGAGAGAGAAATGTGGAACTTTATAGCTAATCTTATGCCATTCTACACATTTTGCAATGAGGCTGAGATAATTTTGCATTTAAATATATTTTCCTGCAATTCTACACATATTGCCATGGGGCAGAGAGAATTTAGCATTTTTAAAGCAAATTTCCTGCTATTCTATTTTTTTTGTCTGGCTTAAGCCCTGGGATTTTTCTGGACTAAAATAATTTAATTTCCTCAAGAAGTTCCTCTTCTGTAAGTTGGCCTTCACACAGGTATTTCTGTACATTTTGTTAATTTAACATGATCATTAATAGGAAAAAAATCCTTACAGTTAACACAATTCAGTGGAGATGGAGGAGACTGAAAAGAAAACATGCTTAAAATATTTTGCTTCCTCTTTTAAAATATAATTTGGTGAATCATGGATGACTCCGTTATTTTTAATGTGTTTCTGTAAATTATTTTTGGTAGCATTTCTATGTTGAAGATTCAAGAAAAATGTAGTGCATAAAAAAAAAAAAATCATCCACTTTATTTTTGTAATAAATTACACTTGATTGTTCTTGAAAAGTTCCTCCAGTTGTTTTTGTTTTCACGCTAACTTATTCTGTGCCATTATGATACATTTTTTATTGCTATCTACCTGTGCTGTTAGTTCCTCTATTTCCTTTGTTTGTCTAATCCTTTTTGACTGAAACTGCTTTTGTTTTCAAGATGAAAATTGAATGGCCTCTGAAAGTGTCCCATACAATAAGGGGATATGCTGTACCTATGTTGTGCAGGAAAAAGTCAGTTATAAATTATTTTGTCTTAGGTAGCCCTTTACACTTGTACCCATATACAAGTTGAAAATGGCAGATTTCCCAGACCCATTGATCGCTCTGTTTGGTACAGTTGATGGGAATAACCAGGAAGGGAAGGCTGTCTCTCTTTGTACTCTATTAGCCAAAAGGCTCATATTGCAATTTTGGAAATTGGAGACTGTAGCTACCTTTGAAATGTGGTTACGGGATTTAGGGAATGTAATGCATATGGAAAAGATTCGATACAATACCTCCAATAGAATATTTTACAAAATATGGCAGCCGATACTGGATAAATGGTCTATTCCCCCTTCATAACTGGGTTGATGATCTGCTACTACTGCTTGTATTGACTATATGCTGTCTTCTTATAATACATTGACATCTTAATAGGATATATATATATTTTTTGTATATGTGAGTTAAGTTTTGTTTTGCCCTCTAAATTTGCAATCCCATTCAACACTACAAGGAATGTCAATGTTTGTATCTCTGTTCTCTTTTTTTTATTGGAAAATAATAAAAAAAAGAAAATTGCAGATTTGGGCACTGATAACCGCCTAAATTGGAATGCAGTGGCTGTACGGTAACATGCTATAAATGACATCAGAGCTCAGGCTCTGTGCTTTACAGCACTGTATTGGTTTTGACTGATAACCGTTCGGAACTTGAGCACTGCACGCAACAAGAAGTTGCCCCCATCCCTCCCGCTAATTGGGCAACTTTTGAAAATGTTTTGTTGTCTGAGTGAGGGAAATGCTGTAAATTAAGAGGACTCTATGTATTTTGAAAGATGAGACATTGAGGATTATAATAAATACCGCTTTGATGTTATACAAGCAAGCCAAACACCCATAAGTTCAAATGTGCACTTCACATTTCCATAGTGTCAATGTTTATGATCCCTATGTTTGATGTACAGTTACAAGATGAGATGTAGTCATACCCTGGGTTGTTCTGAACAGAATTAGCCTATGTTTGTCTATTGTGAAGAGATTTCGCCGCAGAACACGCACCTGAATGCACGCATGACTCCTTTCTATTACAATCTGTTTCTCTGAATTGCCCTGTGAAAGCCTAACACTGTAAGATCGTATTTTATAACTTAGCTAGTCATGTTGGCAATAGATCAAGCTTTCAAATGATGCCCACCTGACCGAGGCATAAACACCAACAGTAATTGTGTGATGGCGGGGATGCAGGCCTGTGTTCCAAACAAAACAACTGCATGTGGGCTTGCTCTAGTTCCTCAACAGCACAGCTAGGAGAGACAAAAGAAATACACCATATAGTTGAAGACTCTTCTTTGAGTCATAAAATGCATTGAAATTACTTAGGAATTGGAGAGGTGTGTGGCCACTTGGAGACACCAGTTAGTCCTTCCTCTCACTTAAACCCTTTTTTGTCTTATGTTGCACTTACCCCACGTTTTCCAATAATATTCTTATTAGGTTACTGATGTATCCAGAATATTGCAAAGAGTGTGCAAAGCTGTCATCAAGGCAAAGGGTGGCTATTTGAAGGTTCTCAAATATAAAATATACTTTGATTTGTTTCACACTTTTTTGTTTACTACATGATTTCATATGTGTTATTTCATAGTTTTGATGTCTTCACTATAATTCTACAATGTAAAAAATTGTAAAAATAAAGAAAAACCCTTGAATGAGTAGGTGTGTCCAAACTTTTGACTGGTAGTGTATATCTCACTAGATCAGGGTTTTTTAGCCTCCATACAGTTCCTTCAGAAAGATTAAATTTAGATTTTGTGTCACTGGCCTACACACAATAGCCCATAATGTCAAAGTGGAAATATGTTTTTTCTAAATTTTTACAAATTAATAAAAAATGAAAAGCTGAAATGTCTTGGGTAAATAAGTATTCAATCCCTTTGTTATGACAAGCCTAAATAAGTTCAGGAGTAAGAATGTGCTTAACGAATCACATAATACGTTGTATGGACTCTGTGTGTAATAATAATATTTAACATGATTTTTGAATGACTGTACCCCACATATACAATTATCTGTAAGGTCCCTCAGTCGAGCAGTGAATTTCAAACACAGATTCAACCACAAAGACCATGGAGGTTTTCCAATGCCTCTACTGGTAGACATTGAATATCCCTTTGAGCATGGTAAAGTTATTAATTACACTTTGGATGATGTATCAATACACCCAGTCACTACAAAGATACAGGTGTCCTTCCTAACTCAGTTGCCGGAAAGGAAGGAAACAGCTCAGGGATTTCACCATGACGCCAATGGTGACTTTAAAACAATTACAGAGTTTAATGGCTGTGATAGGAGAAAACTGAGGATGGATCAACAACATTGTAGTTACTCCACAATACTAACCTAATTGACAGAGTGAAAAGAAGGAAGCCTGTACAGAATAAAAATATTCCAAAACATGCATCTTGTTTTCAGCAAGGCACTAAAGTAATACTGCCAAAAATGTGGGAAAGCAATTAACTTCTTGTCTTGAATACAAAGTGTTATGTTTGGGGCATATCCAATACAACACATTACTGAGTACCACTCTCCATATGTTCAAGCATAGTGGTAGCTGCATCATGTTATGGGTATGCTTGTAAAATAAATGGAATAGAGCTAAGCACAGGCAAAATCTTAGAGGAAAACCTGGTTCAGTCTGCTTTCCACCAGACACTGGGAGATTAATTCACCTTTCAGCAGGACAATAACCTAAAACACAATGCCAAATCTACACTGGAGTTGCTTACCAAGTAGACATTGAATGTTTATGTTCCTGAGTTGCCGTGTTACAGTTTTTACATACATTTGCTTGAAAATCTATAGCAAGACCTGAAAATGTTTTTCTAGCAATGATCAACAACCAATTTGACAGAGCTTGAAGAATTTTTAAAATAATCATGGGCAAATGTTGCACAATCCAGGTGTGGAATGCTCTTAGAGACTTACCCAGAAATATTCACAGCTGTAATCGCTGCCAAATGTGATTCTAATATGTATTGACTCCACAGGAGGTTGGTGGCACCATAATTGGGAAAGACAGGCTCTTGGTAATGGCTGGAACGGAATAGGTGGAATGGTATCAATTGATGCGATTCCATTAATTCAGTTCCAGACATTATTATGAGCCATCCTCCCCTCAGCAGCCTCCTGTGATTGACTCAGGGGGTTGAATACCTATCTAATCAAGATATACACTATATATACAAAAGTATGTGGACACCCCTTCAAATTAGTGGATTCGACTATTTCAGCCACACCCATTGCTGACAGGTGTATAAAATCGAACACACAGCCATGCAATCTCCATAGACAAACATAATGGCCTTACCGAAGAGCTCAGTGACTTTCAACGTGGCACTGTCATAGGATGCCACCTTTCCAACAAGTCATTTTGTCAAATTTCTGCCCTGCTAGAGCTGCCCCGGTCAACTGTAAGTGCTGTTATTGTGAAGTGGAAATGTCCAGGAGCAACAACCGCGAAGTGGTAGGCCACACAAGCTCACAGAACGGGACCAACGAGTGCTGAAGCGGGTAGCGCTTTAAAATCATCTGTCCTCGGTTGTAACACTCACTACCGAGTTCCAAACTGCCTCTAGAATCAACATCAGCACAATAACTGTTCACCGGGAGCTTCATGAAATGGGTTTCATGGATGAGCAGCCGCACACAAGCCTAAGATCACCATGCGCAAAGCTTGCCACCATTGGACTCTGGAGCAGTGGAAACGCATTCTCTAGAGTGATGAATCACACTTCACCATCTGGCAGTCCGACAGACAGATCTGGGTTTGGCTGATGCCAGGAAAACGCTACCTGCCCGAATGCATAGTGCCAACTGTCAAGTTTGGTGGAGGAGGAATAATGGTGTGGGGCTGTTTTTCATGATTCGGGCTGGGCCCCTTAGTTCCAGTGAAGGTAAATCTTAATACTACAGCATATAATTACATTCTAGACGATTCTGTGCTTCCAACTTTGTGGCAACAGTTTGGGGAAGGTCCTTTCCTGTTTCAGCATGACAATGCCCCCATGCACAAAGCGAGGTCCATACAGAAATGGTTTGTCAAGATCGGTGTGAAAGAACTTGACTGGCCTGCACAGAGCCCTGACTTCAACCCCATCGAACACCTTTGGGATGAATTGGAACGCTGACTGCGAGCCAGGCCTAATCGCCTAACATCAGTGTCCGACCTCACTAATTCTCTTGTGGCTGAATGGAAGTAAGTCCCCGCAGCAATGTTCCAACATGTAGTGGAAAGCCTTCCCAGAAGAGTGGAGGCTGGAATAGCAGCAAAGGGGGGACCAACTCCATATTAATGCCCATGATTTTGGAATGAGATGTTCGACGAGCAGGTGTCCACATACTTTTGGTCATGTGGTGTATTAGTCTTTATTTTTTATTTTTTAATGTTAGAATTTTTCTGACACTTTGACATTATAGAGTATTTTGTGTCGATCGTTAAAAAAAGACAATTAAATCAATTTTAATCCCACTTTGTAACACAACACAATTTTGAAAAGGTCAAGGGGTGTGAATACTTTCTGAAGGCACTGTTTCCACTAGTTCTAATGTGTCCATAATATTCGTGATCTGCTTAAGTTCATGAGGGTGATAGTTTGTAGTGTGATTTCCTTTACAGTCCATTGAAGTACTTAAAACCGTGTTATAGTCTCCCACCATAATAATAGGATTGTTTGTTGCTTATGAGTTCAATAGATTGTTATAAATATTTTCTAAGTGTGGATCATCATTATTTGGACCATATAGATTAATGAGCCAAATCTGTTTATCTTCCACTAGCATATTCAAAAGGATCCACCTTCCTTGCGGATCTGTTTAGATAGTTTGCACACTCGGATCTAAATGATTATTAATTAATAATATCATCACCCCTTTTCAATTTCTTTGCACATGACAGTACATTTTTTCCCCCCAGTCCTTTTTCCACACAACTTCATCTGTAGATGAAGAGTGAGTTTCCTGTAAACAAAGACATTATATTCCATCTCTTTTAGCTAGGTAAAGACTGATCGTCATTTCTTATTATCGACTAAACCATTACAATTATAACTAGCTATACTTATTTCACCACTTACCATAATGAGAGGTATACTTACCATAATGCATGCCTGTAGAATTACTAACATAAAGTACCATGATGATCAAATCAAATCAAATTGTATTTGCCACATGCGCCGAATACAACAGGTGTAGACCTTACAGTGAAATGCGTACTTACAAGCCCTTAACCAACAATGTAGTTTTAAGAAAAATAAGTGTTAAGTAAAAAATAGATAAGTGAAAAATAAATATCAAAATATATTAAAGAGCAGCAGTAAAATAAAAATAAATAACAGTAGGGAGGCTATATACAGGGGGTACCAGTACAGAGTCAATGTGCGGGGGCACAGGTTAGTCGAGGTAATTGAGGTAATATGTACAGTGCCTTGCAAAAGTATTCATCCCCCTTGGCGTTTTTCCTATTTTGTTGCATTACAACCTGTAATTTAAATGGATTTTTATTTGGATTTCTTGTAATGGACATACACAAAATAGTCCAAATTGGTGAATTGAAATGAAAAAAAATGAAACAAATGACGGAAAAGTGGTGCGTGCATATGTATTCACCCCCTTTGCAATGAAGCCCCTAAATAAGATCTGGTGCAACCAATTACCTTCAGAAGTCACATAATTAGTTAAATAAAGTCCACCTGTGTGCAATCTAAGTGTCACATGATCTGTCACATGATCTCAGTATATATACACCTGTTCTGAAAGGCCCCAGAGTCTGCAACACCACTAAGCAAGGGGCACCACCAAGCAAGCGGCACCATGAAGACCAAGGAGCTCTCCAAACAGGTCAGGGACAAAGTTGTGGAGAAGTACAGATAAGGGTTGGGTTATAAAAAAATATCTGAAACTTTGAACATCCCACGGAGCACCATTAAATCCATTATTAAAAAATGGAAAGAATATGGCACCACAACAAACCTGCCAAGAGAGGGCCGCCCACCAAAACTCACGGACCAGGCATGGAGGGCATTAATCAGAGAGGCAACAAAGAGACCAAAGATAACCCTGAAGGAGCTGAAAAGCTCCACATTGGAGATTGGAGTATCTGTCCATATGACCACTTTAAGCCGTACACTCCACAGAGCTGGGCTTTAAAGAAGAGTGGCCAGAAAAAAGCCATTGCTTAAAGAAAAAAATAAGCAAACACGTTTGGTGTTCGCTAAAAGGCATGTGGAAGACTCCCCAAACATATGGAAGAAGGTACTCTGGTCAGATGAGACTAAAATTGAGTTTTTTGGCCATCAAGGAAAACGCTATGTCTGGCGCAAACCCAACACCTCTCATCACCCCGAGAAAACCATCCCCAGAGTGAAGCATGGTGGTGGCAGCATCATGCTGTGGGGGTGTTTTTTATCGGCATGGACTGGGAAACTGAATTGAAGGAATGATGGATGGCGCTAAATACAGGGAAATTCTTGAGGGAAACCTGTTTCAGCCTTCCAGAGATTTGAGACTGGGACGGAGGTTCACCTTCCAGCAGGACAATGAACCTAAGCATACTGCTAAAGCAACACTCGAGTGGATTAAGGGGAAACATTTAAATGTCTTGGAATGGCCTAGTCAAAGCCCAGATCTCAATCCAATTGAGAATCTGTGGTATGACTTAAAGATTGCTGTACACCAGCGGAACCCATCCAACTTGAAGGAGCTGGAGCAGTTTTGCCTTGAAGAATGGGCAAATATCCCAGTGGCTAGATGTGCCAAGCTTATAGAGGCATACCCCAAGAGACTTGCAGCTGTAATTGCTGCAGAAGGTGGCTCTACAAAGTATTGACTTTGGGGGGGGTGAATAGTTATGCACGCTCAAGTGTTCATTTTTTTTGGTCTTATTTCTTGTTTGTTTCACAACATTTTTTATTTTGCATCTTCAAAGTGGTAGGCATGTTGTGTAAATGAAATGGTACAAACCCCCCCAAAATCAATTTGAATTCCAGGTTGTATGGCAACAAAATAATTTCGCAAGCCACTGTACATGTGGGTAGAGTTAAAGTGACTATGCATAGATAATAAACAGAGAGTAGCAGCAGCGTAAAAGAGGGGGTGGGGTGGGGGGGACAATGCAAATAGTCCGGGTAGCCATGATTTGTTCAGGAGTCTTATGGCTTGGGGGTAGAAGCTGTTAAGAAGCCTTTTGGACCTAGACTTGATGCTCCGGTACTACTTGTCGTGCGGTAGCAGAGAGAACAGTCTATGACTAGGGTGGCTGGAGTCTTTGACAATTTTTAGGGCCTTCCTCTGACACCACCTGGTAGGTCCTGGATGGCAGGAAGCTTGGCCCCAGTGATGTACTGGGCCGTACACACTATCCTCTGTAGTGCCTTGCGGTCGGAGGCCGAGCAGTTGCCATACCAGGCAGTGATGCAACCAGTCAGGATGCTCTCGATGGTGCAGCTGTATAACCTTTTGAGGATCTGAGGACCCATGCCAAATCTTTTCAGTCTCCTGAGGGGGAATAGGTTTTGTCGTGCCCTCTTCACGACTGTCTTGGTGTGTTTGGACCATGATAGTTTGTTGGTGATGTGGACACCAAGGAACTTGGTGTCAAGCTGATAGACATAGCTGTACCTGAGATATACAATGTATCTAACTGTCCTCTGTTGTCCCTCCCCTAAAAAAAATCTCCCCCTATGGTGAGGAAAGCCTTATCACCCCCTCCCAGAATCTTGCACCTTCATCACTTTCCTAACCACGGAGTGCATGACACTATCTGTCCCATACTTAACCACGCTATGCCCCCCAGCCTAAACCTAAAGGTCTGAGGTGGGAGGTGTATTTACTCTATGGTCATTATTGACAGGTTGGCTGACAAGGTCACAGAAATTATGTGTGTGCATCGATGAGGCAGAAGGCTGTGTGTTGTTATGATTCTGAACGGTCAGATAGCTAGCAACAATCACAAGAAGCTGCCTTGTGGGGAATCATAGGTGGCTCGTTTCAGCTCGTTGTATGTTGTTATTGATACCATGTCTTGTTTTGAGGTGTTTTGACTCATGTCATGTCTATGCTGATATGGCTCAAATTCGCTAGCTAGCTAACCAACAACTGTAACAATGTATTTGAGAAACAAGTGCTCATTGTGCAAATGTATTTATGTTTTCAATAAACATTTGGAGACAAAATATAGTTTACATGTTGTCAACAATCTAAGCCAACCCCGTCTGTTTTGCCCCATAGTTGTGCATGCGTCGGTTTTGTTGCTAAGATAGCTGATTTTAGTTGAATCCAGAATATATTTTTTTAAAGAGTATGGAATCAATACTAAGTCAGATAAAATACACACGATAAATACAAATGCACACAAGAGTCAGTGTATGTGTAGATATGACGAAATATCCTCTTCATTCTTTTGCTTTATCAGTTATCTTCGGTACCATGACACAACAGTTTCATCAGAGCTTATTTTACAGGGAAGCTTTGCAAATATAGCTGCAGCATTGCAATGATTTCACACTTGGATTTTCAGTTGCCATATTAGTGCTGTTATCTTTTTTTTGTCAATTAACAATTGAGAAACATAAGAAAATAGGGAACTTGGTCCACACACACACACACACACACACACACACACACACACACACACACACACACACACACACAGACACAGTGGACAAAAGTCTCCCTATTGACAAAAAGGGTCACAGAGTTCACAGCTATGTGATATATTGGATGAGGAGCCAATTAACCTCATTGGGTCGCTTTCTTCGCAGCAAAGGAGAACCGGTAGTAGCTTACACAGCATTACCCCCACTCCCATACACGCACACATGCACCACACACACGCACCACACACACGCACACACACACACACACACACACACACACACACACACACACACACACACACACACACACACACACACACACACACACACACACACACACACACACACACACACACACATACACCAACCACTCCCACCAAAAAAACACAAGTCTTTTATAGTGTTGACCCTATAAAAGGGTCATTTCCTGAAGGTGCAGGAACCATAAACATTAAGAGGGAGAGCGCTAAAAGGACAGGCCAGCAGAAGCCAGACTGTCTTCAGCCCACTGGCCAGTGTGTGTGGGAAGTCGATAACTATGTGAGGTTTTTATATATTTATTCATTCCATGGAAGGCTATGTTTGATGGTGACACCTGTTCCTGTCCCTTTTCAGTCACTCCCATCCACTGCGGGAGCCTCTGAAGGGAAAGATAAACTTTGGTGATGACTTGTTTGGACGCTGGGTCATTACTGTTTTTTTAAGAAGAAATTAAAACTTTCTAGAAACTGCCAGGCCTGTTGAAATAGAACAACATGCTGTACATTTTATGGCTAATAACATTTCTAAGGACCAAAGTCTATTAATACGGAGGGCGAAATTTCACCAGTGCTTTCAGGAATCTTACTCCCTCCACCTTTCATTCCGTATTCCCACGCTCCACCCATGTCCCCACCACACCAACCAGTCCCGGCCTTCTCTGTGGAAAACTTGGGAGACTTAAAACATTACGATGACCATCATCAGACCAATAAATGCATCTCTTCATCCTGTCATGTGTGTGTGTGTGTACCCAGTAGTGAGCTGGTATGCTGCTCAGTGCCTGTTAAGGGGATTCAGGGCGCTAGCATCCAGCTTGCTGCGCTGTATGTGCCCCATAGTGCGTGGGCATGCAGAGTGGTGGAGGGCTGCATGGGGGAGTGTTGGGGATGGGGTCCACAGGGAGCAACAAGCAGCCCAGTACTATCCTTAAGGGACAAATTCATGGAGGGGCTTTTATAGGTACACTTAAAAAGACCTGAAACAGATGTTACGTCTCAATAATAAAGGAAATAATTACTTCCCACCAGTAATTAAGCACTGTGTAGAGGAGGAACACAAGGGAAGAGAGGAGAGGAGGGCAGAGGAGGAGAGGAGAGAAAATATAAAATGGAGATCATTGAGGGGATTATTACTGCCGGGTGAGTCGGGCGGTGGAGGCGGTGCTGTGGAGACGTTTATGGAGGAGCCCATTAATCCTAAATTAAGGCTCTGATCAGAGGAAATGCAGCATGGACATAATGCCAGATCACACCAGGATTTCGACGTGCCTGAAAGAGGTTCGGATGGTGCGTATTGAGCGGATTGCCACCGCCACAGCTGATTAATATCTGCATGAACATTTTATTTGAGCCCTTCTATGTGGCCCTGAGAGTGGCTCCTTACTGTATTCATCCATCGCCTATGGCTGCATGCATTTCCGTTTCAGCATGCCGAGAGCCGAGATCAACTCAGGAAGTTCATTATATTGAAGCAGCACATTGTCCAAACGTCCAAATGTTCTTTAGGCCTGGAGCCAAGTTTCATTATTTTAATGTACAGTGCTGGTGGAAGAAAACTCTGGGGAACACAACTCTGGCTGACAAGGCCTGATCACAGTGACTTTGTCCACAGTGAAAATCCTTGGCCAAGGCTTTGAGCCTTGAACTCTTAGCCTTGGGCTTCGAACCTTGAGCTTTGAGCTCTGGGCTTTCTTGCCTTGAGATTTAAGCCTTGGGCTTTGAGTGTGGTTCAGGGCTGCCTCAATAGCCCAGTGAGGGAAAACAGAGAGGCCAATCTCACATCATCACCCAAAGACAGGGGGGCATGGAGGGAGTGCATCAAAACATCTTTCCTTTTGTGGGTCCCTCTGGCCTCTGCACCCCCTCAGCCCTATAGAGATGAGATGACTTGGAATGAAATAATAAAGTCGTCAAATAAAACAAATATTTTATTAAAGTAATGTGAATAAATTACGGGTGATAAGCAGTAATGGGCAGTCACTACCATCATGGAACTTTTATTAATTGTTTTATTCAATGTTGTTACAGCATTCAACCCACATGATGCATAGCGCATTTAATATTTTAAAAAAGCATCAAAAGCAAAATCGAAAACTGTGATTCTTTTTTAATAATCGAACCAAAACCGAACCGACCTCAAAAAGCACTAATCGCTTAGCACTAGTTGCTGGAGAGGAAGAAAACCGCTCAGGGATTTCACCATGAGACCAATGGTGACTTTAAAACAGCTAGAGAGTTTAATGGCTGTGATAGGAGAAAACTGAGGAAGGATCAACAACATTGTAGTTACTCCACAATACTAACCTAAATGACAGAGTGAAAAGAAGGAAGCATGTACAGAATAAAAATATTCCAAAACATGCATCCTGTTTGCAATAAGGCACTAAAGTACAACTGCAAAAATGTGGCAAAGAAATTAACTTTATGTCCTGAATACAACGTGTTATGTTTGGGGCAAATCCAACACAACACATCACTGAGTACCACTCTTCATATTTTCAAGCATGGTTGTGGCTGCATCATGTTATGGGTATGCTTGTCATCGGCAAGGGAGTTTTTTAGGATTAAAAGAAACGGAATAGAGCTAAGCACAGGCAAAATCCTAGAGGAAAACCTGGTTCAGTCTGCTTTCCAACAGACACTGGGAGACAAATTCACCTTCCAGCAGGACACTAACCTAAAACACAAGGCCAAATATACACTGGAGTTGCTTAGCAAGACGACATTGAATGTTCCTGATTGGCCTAGTTACAGTTTTGATCTAACCCCCTAAGGTCGATGTCCGCGCCCCTGCGGAAATCTAAATAGCATAATAAAAAAAGCACCATAAAAATCTGTCAGTTTAAGCCAGAGATATCAGTTTTTTTGCATTGGATGCATCTCAATCCACCGCATCCGCCTATGTTGCACTTCTGCATCTGTGGTGAAAGTTGACAGAGCTAGAGCGGTGTTTGTCAGACCATGAGACATCCCAACAAATCGGTCTTCTCACAAAACCGTCTGTGGCGTCCGAATGGTTTGGCCTACAAACCCCTTTATTGAAAGATGAGACTCTCACGAACACAACAGTGTTCTCCGTTTTGCTCTACGACCCCCACAAGCATCTTGGGACTCATCTGAAGTCAGTACAGCCGATCTGCCAACTTCTGTCTGTAGTGTCTGAACAGTTTGGGCTACACACTAATATGACCCCTCTGTGGAAAGGTGAGACTCGCACGAACACGTACATGTTTTACTCTAGGATGCCCACAGGCCTCCCAATACTCATCTGAAGGTCCAGTTGAAAAGATGTATGGAAGTATACAGTACCGGTATATGGAAACAGTTTAGTAACAAAAATAATGGGTTAAATTCAAGTAAAGAAATACATATAACAAATGTTTCCTGATCTTCCTTATATCTCTCAGATATAGGACAGACACTTCAGAACAAACTTCCTTTAGATTTTTTGGGGGGGACTATCTGTTGTTCCATGTAGTGAATCTGTTATTCAATGCGTTTTTATGGGCTAATAGCAGTAAGGCCAAATAATTTTCATTACAATGTTTTTTTATATTTGTTCTTGATACTTCAAAGGGTCTTAAAATTCAAAATCAAATAGCAAAATTATCCTTTGTATGACCTTCTTAAAACATTTTCATATGGCTTAGACAGGGCTTAGACTCTTATGGGTTAAATCGGCTTGAAAATCTATGGCAAGACTTGAAAATGGCTGTCTAGCGATGATCAACAACCAACTTGACAGAGCTTGAAGCATTTTTTAAAGAATAATGTGCAAATATTGTACAATCCAGGTGTGCAAAGCTCTTAGAGACTTACCCAGAAAGACTAGCAGCTGTAATTGCTGCCAAAGGTGATTATAACATGTATTGACTCAGGGGTGTGAATACTTATGTAAATGAGATCTTTCTGTATTTCATTTTCTATAAACTTGAAAAAATTTATAAAAACATTTTCACATTGTCATTATGGGGTATTGTGTGTAGATGGGTGAGAAAAAATAGATTGAATCCATTCTGAATTCAGGCTGTAACACAACAAAATGTGGAATAAGTCAAGGGCTATGAATACTTTCTGAAGGCACTTTAGTTGAAATGAATGGACATTGTATTGTTTACATGATTTGGCAGTAAAAAAAACTGCTATTTTTCTTTGCAGAATCTGTTGCTTTGCAGAATCAGTCTTAATATCCCCTCTCGGTCAGAATCCGTCAGAACACACACATGCATGCACACACACGCACGCACGCACATGCACAACACACAGAAAACCCTGCTCGTTTCCTGCTGTCCAGCTGTCCGGCTTATTTCACCTCACTGCGCTCTCTCTCTTTCTCCCTCCCTCCCTTTCTCCCTTTCCCTCTCCCACAGTTCTGCATGCATTTCTGTGGTTCAGTTCTTTTCTGTGGAAGGGTTTTATTATTATTGTAAGACCCCTATCCCTGTCTTGGGGAGAGAGTCTGTTTGGGGCCCCTGTGTATATGTGTGTGTATGTGTGTGCGCTCACTGGGTTGGAACAGGGAGTATTAGGAGGTGTCTTTTGTTGCTCCTGGGGGGCTCCTGTGCTCAGTCCTAATAGGAGTCTTGTGCCTGCCGTTGTCCCAGGGGATGGGGCCTGAATGACGGATCTAACTTCACATCCCCCCTTCCCCACCTCTACCCCAGCCTCCCCCACCCTCCTCTCCTCCCCTTTGGGGGAGGCTGAGAGACAAAGAGGGAGTGGGGGTGTACTGTGGCCTCTGTCTTATTAGAAGGGTCGTGAACGTGTCACAATGATTAATTTGCCGAGGTGTGCAGGGATACCCTAGAGTCACATTTATCTAACGCCAGGGCTCCCAAATGTGCACTCGCCACAAAATGGCACATTTGCATTTCCCATTAAGAAAATAAAATACATATATATGCAAATGAAATCCCCATCTTGGTTGATGCCATTATGTACTATCGTTTTGGATATTCACAATAGATGAACGTTTTCTTTATTTTGTAACTCTTTTTTTGGGAAGTCTATCTATTGAGCCTGATTGGCACGCTGTTCCTTTTTTACTGCACGTGTGGACGCACACACGCACACACACACACACACACACACACACACACACACACACACACACACACACACACACGGGAACTTCAAAACCACCAATGTTGTGGTTCAAACCATGATCATTACATTTTTAGGAATCCAAGAGACAGAAATAACACTGAACTGAACTTGCTATCTTAGTGCAACATGGAACAACTATATTGTTTACTAACAAACATATAGATTCTCAGCAAATGTACAACCATGGCAACCATAGTTCTTTGCTTGTCTCTGACACTATCTTATTGGCACTTTTCCCTTATAACCAGTGAATGGTCTGCATGGGTTGATTGGGTGATGTTATACGGGGTTGCCTCTAAGGATTAGCCTTTTGACAGACAGCAGGGTACACAAACCACCCTGTCTGTCTGTCAGCCCAGATTTCCTTCATACAAATAAGACTGGAGAGGTTGGATGTGGTGTCTCCATCAAATATTCCATCAACTTACTCTATATTCTCTATGTGCCTCCTATCAGACCAAGCAGAAGGCTCCATTGTGAACTGTCTGCATAACGAGGCAATGGGATTGTCTGTTTGCCACCTTTCAATCTAATGTCAGCCTAGTTTTTTGTGTCTGGTTCGAGGACACCATGATTTGAATTTGAGATTTTGAAACGACATAAGCCACTCTCTGATGTCAGCTCATGGTGCAATGTGCTGTTGTGTTGTGTTGTGTTGTGTTGTGCAACACAGCATATAGTGTGAATAATATAGCCTACACTCTTCTCTCTCTGTGTAAAATGTATTTTGCATCTCCTATATATGTGGGCATCACGTTCATTCTTCTCTTGCCACGTCCATGCAGCACCACCTGGTAGTATTACTGCCAATCATTAAAACATAGCATGCTTTGAAATGGCCTCGGACGTATTTGAATGGACAGATGAAATTGATGAATAAACCCTTATAGTTTATAAGTCTCCCCTTACATTAACACATAGAGTGCCCTGAGCTAGTGTTGGAAAACAGGTACCCAGGGAGAGGGCCAGATGTTCAGTAGTCCCACCTGCAGACCTGCTGAGCCTTGGCAGTTAAAATTCATGTGCTACATATGCTCCCATCACACCGTAGGGAAATAAGCTGCTACAGTAATGAAGCAGAGCAGCACTCTACACTGCCATAGTGGAAACAGGAGAGAAGAACAAAACAGGCATGTGTCCTATGATGGCGCTGCAGTGGATAGCTGCCGTCTTACGGGCTCCTGACCAAATCTGCTATTTTGTATGCTGATCCTATGACCGAAAACAGCTTATGGACATCTGAACAGCGATTACTAACCTCGATTTGGATGAAGATTTCTACTTCAATGAGTCGGCAGCTCTGGATGTTATGCTTACCCTGGACCAGGTCCTGATCACCGGGACTCAAAAGAGGAAGCGGCGGCAAAAGAGAGGCAAGCGAGGCGGCATCATGATTAGACTCCGTCGGCGAGCATGTAGAACGCCATCTCTAGAGAACAAACTGGACGAGCTCCGTTCGGGACTATCCTATCAACGGGACCTGAAGAACTAGAATATCCTGTTTCTCGGAGTCGTGGCTGAACAAGAACATGGATATTATACACCTCGCTGGCTTTTCCATCGTCAAGATCGGATGGCAGCTTTGGCTAAGCTGAGAGAGGGAGGGGTGTGTCTCTTAGTTAACAACAGCTGGTGCGTGATCTCTAATGTTAGGGAAGTCTCAAGTTTTTGCTCGCCTGAGTTAGAATATCTCATGACAAGCTGCAGACCATACTATTTACTAAGAGAGTTTTCATCTATATTTTTCGTAGCTATATATTTACCACCACAAACTGATGATGGCACTAAGACTGCACTCAACAAGCAGTATAGGGCCATAAGCAAACAAGAAAATTCACTTCCAGAGGCGGCGCTTCTCGTGGCCAGTGATTTTAATGCAGGGAAACTGAAATCCGTTTTACCAACATGTCACCAGTGCAACTTGAGAAAACAAAATGCTAGATCACCTTTACTCCACACACAGATGTTTGAGTAAACAGGTTAACCTCTGGGCCAGACAGATTACCAGGACGCATACTCAGAGCATGCACTGACCAGCTGGCGGGTGTCTTCACTGACATTTTCAACCTCCCTGACTCATTCTGTAATACCTGCATGTTTCAAGCAGACCACCATAGTCCCTGTGCCCTAGAATGACAAAGTAACCTGTCTAAATGACTATTGCCCCATAGCACTCACATCTGTAGCCATGAAATGTTTTGAAAGGCTGGTCATGGCTCACATCAACACCATCATCCCAGACACCCTGGACCCACTCCAATTCGCATACTACCTCAACAGATCCACAGATGACGCAATCTCTATTGCACTCCACACTGCCCTCTCCCACCTGGACAAGAGGACCACCTATGTGAGAATGTTGTTAATTGACTACAGTTCAGCGTTCAACACCATATGGTCCTCTGTAGCTCAGCTGGTAGAGCACGGTGCTTGTAACGCTTGTAACGCCAAGGTAGTGGGTTCGATCCCCGGGACCACCCATACACAAAAATGTATGCACGCATGACTGTAAGTAGCTTTGGATAAAAGCGTCTGCTAAATGGCATATTATATTATATATTATAGTGCCCTCCAAGCTCATCACTAAGCTCAGGGCCCTGGGAATGAACACCTCCCTCTGCAACTGGATCCTGGACATTCTGACGGGACGCCCCCAGGTGGTGAAGGTAGAAAACAACACATCCGCCACATTGACCCTCAACACGGGGGCCCCTCAAGGGTGCGTGCTGAGTCCCCTCCTGTACTCCCTGTTCACCAATGACTACATGGCCGTGCACGACTCCAACATCATCATTACGTTTTATGATGACACGACGGTGGTATCACCGGCGACGATGAGCCCGCCTATAGAGAGGAGGTCAGTGACCTGGCAGTGTGGTATGAGGACAACAACCTTTCCCTCAACGTCAGCAAGACAAAGGAGCTGATCGTGAACTACAAGAAACGGAAGGGCCGAGCACACCCCATCCACAACCACAGGGCTGTAGTGGAGCGGGTTGAGAGCTTCAAGATCCTCGGTGTTCACATCACTAAGGAATTAACATAGTCCACACACACCAACACAGTCGTGAAGAAGGCATGACATCACCTCTTCCCCCTCAGGAGGCTGAAAGGATTTGGCATTGGCCATCAGATCCTCCAAAAGTTCTACAGCTGCACTATTGAGAGCATCTTGACTGGCTGCATCACAGCTTGGTATGGCAACTGCTTGGCATCCGACCACAAGGCGCTACAGAGGGTAGTGCATACAGCCCAGTACATCACTGGCTCCAAGCTCCAGGACCAAATAGCTACCTGGACTATCGGCATTGACCCTCTTTGCACTAACTCTATTGACTCATCACATATGCCGCTGCTACTGTTTATTATCTATCCTATTGCCTAGTCACTTTACCCCTACCTATTATGTACACATCTACAGTGCTTTCAGAAAGTATTCACACCCCTTGACTTTTTCCACATTTTGTTGTGTTACAGCCTTAATTTAAAATGGATTCAATTAAGATTTGTTGTCACTGGCCTACACCCAATACCCCATAATGTCAAAGTGGAAATATGTTTTTCGAAATGTTTACAAATTAATTGCAAATGAAAAGCTGAAATGTCTTCAGTCAAAAAGTGTTCAACCCATTTGTTATGACAAGCCTAAATAAGTTCAGGAGTAATAATAGATGATTTTTGAATGACTACCTCATCTCTGTATCCCACACATACATTTATCTGTAAGGTCCCTCAGTCGAGCAGTGAAATTCAAACACAGATTCAACCACAAAGACCGTGGAAGTTTTCCAATGCCTCGTAAAGAAGGGCACTTATTGGTAGATGAGTAAAAATAAAAAAGCAGACATTGAGCATGGTGAAGTTATTAATTAAACTTTGGATGGTGTAACAATACACCCAGTCACTACAAAGACACAGGTGTCCTTCCTAACTCAGTTGCCATAAAGGAAGGAAACTCAGGGATTTCAACATGAGGCCAATGGCGACTTTAAAACAGTTACAGAGTTTAATGGCTGTGATAGGAGAAAACTGAGGATGGATCAACAATACTAACCTAATTGACGGAGTGAAAAGAAGGAAGCCTGCACACTGAATAAAAATATTCCAAAACATACATCCTGTTTGCAACAAGGCACGAAAGTAATACTGCAAACATTTTGAAAAAGCAATTAACTTTGTCCTGAATACAAAATGTTATGTTTGGGGCAAATCCAATACAACACATTGCTAAGTACCACTCTCCATATTTTACATTTTAGTCATTTAGCAGACGCTCTTATCCAGAGCGACTTACAGGAGCAATTAGGGTTAAGTGCCTTGCTCAAGGGCACATTTACATCATTTAGCAGACGCTCTTATCCAGAGCGACTACAAATTGGTGCATTCACCCTATAGCCAGTGGGATAAGCACTTTACAATTATAATTTTATTTTTATTTTATTATTTTTTTTTGGGGGGGGGGTAGAAGGATTACTTTATCCTATCCCAGGTGTTCCTTAAAGAGGTGGGGTTTCAAATGTCTCCGGAAGGTGGTGAGTGACTCCGCTGTCCTGGCGCCACTCCACACATATTTTCAAGCATAGTGGTGGATGCATCATGTTATGGGTATGTTTGTAATCGTTAAGATCTGTGGAGTTTTTCAGGATAAAAAAGAAATGGAATGGAGCTAAGCACAGGCAAAATCCTAGAGGAAAACCTTTCCACCAGACACTGGGAGATTAGTTCACCTTTCAGCAGGACAATAACCTAAAACACAAGGCCAAATCTACACTTGAGTTGCTTACCAAGAACAGTTAATGTTCTTGAGTGGCCGAGTTACAGTTTTTACTTAAATCTACTTGAAAATCTATGGCAAGACCTGAAAATGGTTGTCTAGCAATGATCAACAACCAATTTGACAGAGCTTGATGAATTTTGAAAAGAATAATGGGCAAATGTTGCACAATCCAAGTGTGGAAAGCTCTTAGAGACTTACCCAGAAAGACTCACAGCTGTAATTGCTGCCAAAGGTGCTTCTACAAAGTATTGACTCAGGGGTGGCAGTACTTATGTAAATTAGATATTTCTGTATTTCAATTTCAATAAATTTTCAAAAATGTCTAAAAACATGTTTTCACTTTGTCATTATGGAGTATTGTGTGTAGATGGGTGAGAAAAAACATATATTGAATCACTTTTGAATTCAGGCTGTAACACAACAAAATATGGAATAAGTCAACGGGTATGAATACTTTCTAAAGGCACTGTACCTTTATTACCTCGTACTCCTGCACATCGACTCAGTACTGGTACGTGTATATAGCCAAGTTATCGTTACTCATTGTGAATTTATTCTATTTTTTCTAAATTTTTCTCTCTGTATTGTTGGGAAGGGCCCGTAAGCATTTCACTGTTAGTCTACACCTGTTGTTTACGAAGCATGTGACAAATAATATTTGATTTGATTTGAAACACCGCTCACGCTTACAGTTGAAGTCGGAAGTATACATACACTTAGGTTGGAATCATTAAAACTCGTTTTTCAACCACTCCACACATTTCTTGTTAACAAACTATAGTTTTAGCAAGTCGGTTAGGACATCTACTTTGTGCATGACACAAGTAATCTTTCCAACAATTGTTTACACACAGATGATTTCACTTATAATTCACTGTATCACAATTCCAGTGGGTTAGAAGTTTACACTAAATTGACTGTGCCTTTAAACAGCTTGGAAAATTCCAGAAAATGATGTCATGGCTTTAGAAGCTTCTGATAGGCTAATTGACATCATTTGAGTCAATTGGAGGTGTACCTGTGGATGTATTTCAAGGCCTACCTTCAAACTCAGTGCCTCTTTGCTTGACATCATGGGAAAATCAAAAGAAATCAGCCAAGACCTCAGAAAAATAATTATAGACCTCCACAAGTCTGGTTCATCCTTGGGAGCAATTTCCAAACGCCTGAAGGTACCACGTTCATCTGTAAAAAAAAGGGGATATCTTGCAAGCCGAAGAACACCATCCCAATCGTGAAGCACGGGGGTGGCAGCATCATGCTGTGGGGTTGCTTGGCTGCAGGATGGACTGGTGCACTTCACAAAATAGATGGCATCATGAGGAAGGAAAAGTATGTGGATATATTGAAGCAACATCTCAAGACATCAGTCAGGAAGTTAAAGCTTGGTCGCAAATGGGTCTTCAAAATGGACAATGACCCCAAGCATACTTCCAAAGTTGTGGCAAAATGGCTTAAGGACAAAGTCAAGGTATTGGAGTGGCCATCACAAAGCCCTGACCTCAATCATATAGAACTTTTGTGGGCAGAACTGAAAAAGCGTGTGCGAGCAAGGAGGTCTACAAACCTGACTCAGTTACACCAGCTCTGTCAGGAGGAATGGGCCAAAATTCACCCAACTTATTGTGGGAAGCTTGTGGAAGGCTACCCGATAACATCTGACCCAAGTTAAACAATTTAAAGACAATGCTACCAAATACTAATTGAGTGTATGTAAACTTCTGACTCACTGGGAATGTGATGAAATAAATAAAAGCTGAAATAAATCACTCTCTACTATTATTCTGACATTTCACATTCTTAAAATAAAGTGGTGATCCTAACTGACTTAAGACAATGATTTTTTACTAGGATTAAATGTCAGGAATTGTGAAAATCTGAGTTTAAATGTATTTAGCTAAGGTGTATGTAAACTTCCGACTTCAACTGTACATGTATGCGTCCTTCTTGGTTGTCTTTGTAAGAAAAGCCAGAAGTAGGTGAAGGTTGATATCTCAGTCAACAGTTGAATTGTGTTTCTGAGTATAGCCGCAGGAAGTAGAGGTGCTGAGGGTGCTGCAGCACCTCCTGAAAAATATGAATATAAAAATAAAATGATCAATTCACAAAAGTAGAGGGGTTGTCATTGCACTGGGCCTTTACTAGTCCTGCATTAGTGGACCGATACAGCCGTCTGTAGTGCGACAAATCGCAGCACCCCCATTCCCAAAATTCTTCCAGCGGCTATGTTTCTGAGAGGAGGTAGGTAGCAGGGACTCTGATGAGAGAGAGGTTGTCATTGCACCAGTAGGTGGTGCTGTATGCAAAACCTGAGCTTGTGCCCCAGGTTTGGATAAAGAGGTAAGGAGACTGGGGGATTGGGGAGGGGTCTTCTGTAATAAAGAAATGGGTACAGGAAATTAAGACACATAAATGTTAATACACCCCACGGGCAGGAAAATATTTAACTCTATTCATCAGTAATATTTCCTGGCAACAGGGATCAAGCTATTTCAGGCCGGGGCTTAAAATCCCATTGGTTTTGAGTGATCTTTACAAGCCTCCCTCATTTAATACGGGTGGAAAGTTCTGCCAAGGTATATGACATAATTAGGCTGCAGGTATGCACGTTTCACTGAGTTTCCCTAAAATGTTTCCCATTCACGCTCTATAAAGGCACAAATTGATTTTACCCATCAATGCTCTCATTGTTTAGAATGATCTAGCTCATATGTTGTACATGTGTGTTTAATAACTTACTGTTATATGGCACTAAATGTAGCATGACCAACAAAAACCTGCATCTCAGATTACGTAGGAAACTCTACTTTAGGCCTCAGCTTATTGCAGAAGACATATAGAAGAACGTGAATTGCCAAAGCAACTGAAACCGGTTGTTTCAAGTGAGTCTTTTCTTTCAGCTATTGGTTAGTTGTTCATGTGGATAAAAGAGACAGCATGGAAAGGCATTGGTGAAGTTTCACCCTTCACTATGCATCAGAAAAACAACAACATATAGTAATCTCAAGTAAACCCGGAGAAAACTGCAGAATCATTCATTCCCGGTTTGGTGCTGATGAGCAAACACAACAACAACACAACACGTTAATTGCTGCGACCCAAGCAACCCACCAAAAGGAACATTGACATATTGTTTGTCCAGCGTGAGACACTGTATAATTTACACTCACTAATGACTGGCCCTCGTAATACAGGCTGAAGGACCACGTCTGTCCCTCGCTTGGCACTTATTCAATGTTCCTCTGGACTCTTCTAATGGATATGATTCTATCTTTACCTCATTGAATTCATATTCCTCTATGCATGCCCAGTAAATCAATTACAACACTTGTTCAGTGTAAAAAAAAAAGTATTGTTCTGTGTTCTCTTCCAGTCAGTCGAAGTCTGGTAAACAATTCACCATTGGCTGCTAAAACCCCACCCAAAACACAATAATAATTGTGGATGAATAAGTTCTATACCTTTGAAATATCAAATGGGTTCTCTGTGTGAAAAGGACTGTTGTGAAGAAAAACATATTACCATTGCCATAGGTTCGACCTTGACCTTCAAACTCAATTTGGCCATTAGGACTGCCCCTCCCCAGCACCCCGAGGATGTAAAAGGGTGACAGTTTTGACCCCTGACCCCATTTCTTAACTAGGCCGAGGTGCCAAAATGACCTTTTGACCCAGGAAGCCTTTGCAGGTTGCATGAGCAACCTCAGATTTAGCAATGATTGACAGGTCCCTGCACTTTATGTTAAAATGAGGCAGCAACACACTTCTCAGCAGAGAACAATGAGAGGGAACACAAGCCTTTATTCAGTCTAGATCATTAACACTCTCGGCTGTCTGCTTCAAGACCAAACTATCTGCAGTCTACCAACATTAACCATAACTTGTAATTTGGGTGTTACAGAGAGTATGTATTGTCCCCAAATTACTATATCATACAGTTTAGCTCTACAGAGCCCATTCAAATCTCCACTAATGTTAGTTTACTGGATCTAGACTAAAAGTGGCTCCAAAACGGCAAATTATTTTGATGGTTTAACTGACGGTTCGATCATGAGTTTGCTCAAGGGATCTATTAACCATTTGATGGTTAGTGTTGCTTAGCTGTTTTCCTGCCTCTTCTGACACCCATCTAACTCCCCATCCCTCCTCCTGCCGGTGATTTTGGTGGCAGCTGTGTGGAGATTGGTTTTGACCTCTGATCCCCACATTAGGCGGGATCTCCATGCTGTGTCAGTTATTTAGTTGTGTAAACCAATGGTTGAGCTCCCATTGGGTGACATAAGTCAGTTGCTCAATTCCAAATCGACCCAAGCCCCTTCCCCCTAGGCACTGTGTAGAACTGAAAGGATTGGAGGTATAAAGCAATATGATAATAGCTCCCGTGCTCCACCATGATAACTGATATCTTCACTATGATGTCACTATGATGTCTGGCAAAACCACTCATTGGATTTAGAGGCTTCGTTTGACCCGTCATCTTAGTTAGCTGTAACATTTACAAAATGTTGGTAGTCTCTCAAAATGTGAAGTCGTTTTTTCAAAGGCAATACCTTTTTAACCATCTTAAAGTATGAAAGAAGATATTGACAACATAGATAAACATACAACGCTACACTGATATTTGTAAAGCCATGCTCCAGTCCAGTGTCATTGATCATCATTTAAATGCTGACACCTTGTTTGTGATCTCGTATGTACACTACCAGTCAAAAGTTTGGACACACCTACTCATTCAAAGGTTTTTCTTTACTTTTAAAAATGTTTACATTGTAGAATAATAGTGAAGACATCAAAACTATTAAATAACACATATGGAATCATGTAGTAACCAAAAAAGTGTTTAACAAATCAAAATATATTTTGAGATTCTTCAAATAGCCACCCTTTGCCTTGATGACAACTGCACACTCTTGGCATTCTCTCAACCAGTTTCATGAGGTAGAAGGTGGAATGCATTTCAATTAACAAGTGTGCCTTCTTAAAAGTTAATTTGTGGAATTTCTTTCCTTCTTAATGCGTTTGAGCCAATCAGTTGTGTTGTGACAAGGTAGTGGGGGGTATACAGAAGATAGCCCTATTTGGTAAAAGACCAAGTCCATATTATGGCAAGAACAGCTCAAACAAGCAAAGAGAAACGACAGTCCATCATTAATTTAAAACATTAACTTTGAAAGTTTCTTCAAGTGCAGTCGCAAAAACCATCAAGCGCTATGATGAAATTGGCTCTCATGAGGACCACCACAGGAATGGAAGACCCAGAGTTACCTCTGCTGCAGAGGATAAGTTCATTAGAGTTACCAGCCTCAGAAATTGCAGCCCAAATAAATGCTTCACAGAGTTCAAGTAACAGACACATCTCAACATCAACTGTTCAGAGGGGACTGTGTGAATCAGGCCTTCATGAGTTGGACCCCAGAGTGAAGGAAAAGCAGCCAACAATTGCTAAGCATGTGTGGGAACTCCTTCAAGACTGTTGGAAAAGCATTCCAGGTGAAGCTGGTTGAGAGAATGCCAAGAGTGTGCAAAGCTGTCATCAAGGCAAAGGGTGGCTATTTGAAGAATCTCAAATATAAAATATATTTTGATTTGTTTAACACTTCTTTGGTTACTACATGATTCCATATGTGTTATTTCATAGTTTTGATGTCTTCACTATTATTCTACAATGTAGAAAATAGTAAAAATAAAGAAAAACCCTTGAATGAGTAGGAAACACCAACATAAAGTGTCTTAATAGGGTATTGGGCCACCACGAGCCAGAACAGCTTCATAGATGCCATAGTGTCTGAAACTCTATCGGAGGGATGCGACACCATTCTTCCACAAGAAATTCCATCATTTGGTGTTTTTTTGATGGTGGTGGAAAACGCTGTCTCAGGTGATGCTCCAGAATCTCCCATAAGTGTTCAATTGGGTTGAGATCTGGTGACTGAGAAGGCCATGGTATATGATTTACATCGTTTTCATGCTCATCAAACCATTCAGTGACCACTCGTGCCCTGTGGATGGGTGCATTGCCTTCCTATGGGGGCATAGCCATGGTAGCCAAAATAATGGCCTGCCCAGCATTTTTTTACATGACCCTAAGCATGATGGGATGTTAATTGCTTGATTAACTCAAGAACCACACCTGTGTGGAAGCACCTGCTTTCAATATACTTTGTATCCCTCATTTACTCAAGTGTTTCCATTATTTTGGCAGTTACCTGTATTTACAGATATTAAACCTTTATTCATGTGGAAACCCTCTCTGTCTCTGTCCCACAGCGGAGCCCTTGGTGCAGGTGGATGGCAAGCCCAGCTGCTGCTTCTTCAAGTTCAGCCCCAAGCTCATGTTCACCAAGGTTCTGAAGGCTCAGCTGTGGGTGTACCTACGGCCACTGCAGCAGACCTCCACCATCTACCTGCAGATCCTCAGGCTGAAGCCCGTCACGGAGCAGGGCAGCCGCCACATCCGGATCCGCTCGTTGAAGATCGAGCTCAACTCCCGCGTGGGCCACTGGCAGAGCATCGACTTCAAAAACGTGCTGCAGAACTGGTTCAAGCAGCCGCACACCAACTGGGGGATCGACATCAACGCCTTCGATGAGAGCGGCAACGACCTGGCAGTGACCTCGCTAAGACCGGGGGAGGAAGGGCTGGTAAGGACCCTCAGACCTGTCGCAGCCTTACACACTGACACAATGGCACTTTGGCCTTTTATCAATTAGATTTGCTCACCTCCTGCGTCCTCTCTCCTCCATCCTCTCTCGCCTCTTTTTGAAAAAGGTCAAAGTTAATCGAGGAGAGTCGGCGAGGAGAGGGAACGTGGATGGCAATGCGCTTGAAATGAGACGGTCCTTCTCCACTCGCGCGTCATTAGGCAAATGACGTTTACAGGGGTGGATCCCAAAATAAATGTGTAAAGTGATAAAAAAACGAATTAAGTTGTGCAAGACATGTTATAGATAAAACAATAAGCAGCATTTTGTTTTTAAATGTATGCATGTTTTTCTCCTCTGACAAAACAAGGGCTGATTCAAAAGGTGTGTGGCAGATATCAAAACTCTTCCGTGGTAGGATACACATGAGTATCATCGATGAAAGGTGGCTATCGAGGAGGGGAGGACACTCTTCCGTTTGCCTACTAATGAACTAACACTCTTCCACCACTCGACCACTTATCGGTTTCTGGGTCACGGAGGAGAGGGGATGGTCTTTTGCCCAAATGAGAAAACCCCAATGTAAATAAATCTCTCCTCGATCCCTGGCATCCTCTCTTCACGCCTCCTTCTCAAAATGCATTGGAGAAGAAGGTCCAAAGGGAGGGACCTTGGACCTTCTCCTCCAATACGGTTGAGAAATAGGCAGGGAGATAGGATGCGAAGAATCAAGGAAAGATCACTTGAGCGCCATTGGCAGGGCCGACTCTAGCCTTTTGGGGGCCCTAAGCGAGATTTGGTTGGGGGCCCTAAGCAAGATTTGGTTGGGCCCCAGCTAGCCATTCTCAAACCCAAATTACTACATACAGTAAGTCAAGTTTCTGCCCCATTAAGCATCACGAAATGGTAACCCACTAGTAATTTCATTTGGTTCAGTTCTTCACAGCATGGCCCAGGGGTTGACTCTGGCCTCTCAGCCAATGAATCCTTGCACAGCAGCAAGCTCTGTTTTTCTTAAGGAGAAGAAAGAAAAGATCAGAGACACAGAGGCTGTGTAAAAAAATAAAACAAAACACAAAAAGCAAAGAAAGAGGCAAACTCCCCCCTGATCCTCCAGTTTTTTGCTTTCCCCCACTACAACAAAAGCCCTAAAACTCAAGCTGACGTGGGTTGACCCTTCTGGCCTCAGCTTATTTATTCTGTTGAAAGCGTCACAAAAAACTGTGCTCAAGTCCAATTGGGTTTTCTGTGGAGAGATGCTGGAGTAACATATTGGCTGCTCTCACATGCCCAAGGGTCAAGGTTATGGTAACCTGCGGATGACGCCAAAGATCATAGATCAAGCTAAGCGTATGGAATGTTGGCCATTCCATTTATGTTAACAGAGGTCAGCATTGCATCTACTGATATGACTCACATCTTCCTCTCAGTATTCTGTCTTTAAAACCCAGGGTTGGGTAGGGCACTTTTTAAATGTAATCCGTTACATTTACTAGTTACATGTCCAAAATCATAATCAGTAACCTAACTTTTGGATTACCCAAACTCAGTAACGTAATCGGATTACGTTCTCTGTGGCCGACATGAGTAAGACATTTAAGCGTGCTCACCCTCGCAAGACTGCAGGCCCAGACGACATCCCTAGCCGCGTCCTCAGAGCATGTGCAGACCAGCTGGCTGAAATGTTTACATATGTAATCTCTCCCTATCCCAGTCTGTTGTCCCCACTTGCTTCAAGATGTCCACCATTGTTCCTGTACCCAAGAAAGCAAAGGTAACTGAACTAAATGACTATCGCCCCGTAGCACTCACTTCTGTCATCATAAAGTGCTTTGAGAGGCTAGTTACATTTACATTTTAGTCATTTCGCAGACGCTTTTATCCAGAATGACTTACAGGAGCAATTAGGGTTAAGTGCCTTGCTCAAGGGCACATCGACAGATTTTTCACCTAGTTGGCTAAGGGATTCGAACCAGCGACCTTTCGATTACTGGCCCAATGCTCTTAACCGCTAGACTACCTGCCGCCATCATATCACCTCCACCTTACCCGACACCCGAGACCCACTAAAATTTGCATACCACCACAACAGATCCACGGATGACACAATCGCCATTGCACTGCACACTGCCCTATCCCATCTGGACAAGAGGAATACCTATTTAAGAATGCTGTTCATTGACTACAGCTCAGCCTTCAACACCATATTACCCTCCAAGCTCATCACTAAGCTCGGGGCCCTGGGTCTGAACCCCGCCCTGTGCAACTGGGTCCTGGACTTCCTGACGGGCCGACCCCAGGTGAAGGTAGGCAACAACACCTCCGCTACGCTGATCCTCAACACGGGGGCCCCACAAGGGTGAGTGCTCAGCCCCCTCCTGTACACCTATGACTGCATGGCCACTCACGTCTCCAACTCAATCATCAAGTTTGCAGACGACACAACGAGACAGCCTATAGGGAGGAGGTGAGGGCCCTGGCGGAGTGGTGCAAGGAAAATAACCTCTCCCTCAACGTCAACAAAATGAAGGAGCTGATCATGGACTTCACGAGACAGCAGAGGGAGCACGCCCCTATCCACATCGACGGGACCGCAGTGGAGACGGTGAAAAGCTTCAAGTTCCTCGGTGTAAACATCACTGACAACCTGAAATGGTCCATCCACAAAGACAGTGTGGCGAAGGCAGTGCAACAGTGCCTCTTCAACCTCAGGAGGCTGAAGAAATTCGACTTGGCCCCTAAAACCCTAGTGAACTTCTACAGATACACCATTGAGAGCATCCTGTCAGGCTGTATAACCGCCTGGCAACAGCAGGGCTCTCCAGCGGGTGGTGCGGTCAGCCCAACACATCACCGGGGGCACACTGCCTTCCCTTCAGGACATCTACTGCACACCCAGGGTCACAGGAAGGCCAAGAAGATCATCAAGGACACCAGACACCCGAGCCATGGCCTGTTCACCCCGCTACCATCTAGAAGTCGGAGACAGTACAGGTGCATCAAAGCTGGGACCGAGAGACTGAAAAACAGCTTCTATCTCCAGGCCATAGTCACCACTAACCGGCCCCGCCCAATACCCTGCCCTGAACTTTAGTGACTGTTACTAGCCGGCTACCACCTGGTACTCAACCCTGCACCTTAGAGACTCACTTTAATAATGTTTACATACTGTTTTAACCACTTCATATGTACAGTATATACAGTGAGGGAAAAAAGTATTTAGTCAGCCACCAATTGTGCAAGTTCTCCCACTTAAAAAGATGAGAGAGGCCTGTAATTTTCATCATAGGTACACGTCAACTATGACAGACAAAATGAGAAAAAATAATCCAGAAGATCCCATTGTAGGATTTTTTATGAATTTATTTGCAAATTATGGTGGAAAATAAGTATTTGGTCAATAACAAAAGTTTCTCAATACTTTTTTATATACCCTTTGTTGGCAATGACACAGGTCAAACGTTTTCTGTAAGTCTTCACAAGGTTTTCACACACTGTTGCTGGTATTTTGGCCCATTCCTCCATGCAGATCTCCTCTAGAGCAGTGATGTTTTGGGGCTGTCGCTGGGCAACACAGACTTTCAACTCCCTCCAAAGATTTTCTATGGGGTTGAGATCTGGAGACTGGCTAGGCCACTCCAGGACCTTGAAATGCTTCTTACGAAGCCACTCCTTCGTGCCCGGGCGGTGTGTTTGGGATCATTGTCATGCTGAAAGACCCAGCCACGTTTCATCTTCAATGCCCTTACTGATGGAAGGAGGTTTTCACTCAAAATCTCACGATACATGGCCCCATTCATTCTTTCCTTTACACGGATCAGTCGTCCTGGTCCCTTTGCAGAAAAACAGCCCCAAAGCATGATGTTTCCACCCCCATGCTTCACAGTAGGTATGGTGTTCTTTGGATGCAACTCAGCATTCTTTGTCCTCCAAACACGACGAGTTGAGTTTTTACCAAAAAGTTCTATTTTGGTTTCATCTGACCATATGACATTCTCCCAATCCTCTTCTGGATCATCCAAATGCACTCTAGCAAACTTCAGACGGGCCTGGACATGTACTGGCTTAAGCAGGGGGACACGTCTGGCACTGCAGGATTTGAGTCCCTGGCAGCGTAGTGTGTTACTGATGGTAGGCTTTGTTACTTTGGTCCCAGCTCTCTGCAGGTCATTCACTAGGTCCCCCGTGTGGTTCTGGGATTTTTGCTCACCGTTCTTGTGATCATTTTGACCCACGGGGTGAGATCTTGCGTGGAGCCCCAGATCGAGGGAGATTATCAGTGGTCTTGTATGTCTTCCATTTCCTAATAATTGCTCCCACAGTTGATTTCTTCAAACCAAGCTGCTTACCTATTGCAGATTCAGTCTTCCCAGCCTGGTGCAGGTCTACAATTTTGTTTCTGGTGTCCTTTGACAGCTCTTTGGTCTTGGCCATAGTGGAGTTTGGAGTGTGACTGTTTGAGGTTGTGGACAGGTGTCTTTTATACTGATAACAAGTTCAAACAGGTGCCATTAATACAGGTAACGAGTGGAGGACAGAGGAGCCTCTTAAAGAAGAAGTTACAGGTCTGTGAGAGCCAGAAATCTTGCTTGTTTGTAGGTGACCAAATACTTATTTTCCACCATAATTTGCAAATAAATTCATAAAAAATCCTGAAAATTACAGGCCTCTCTCATCTTTTTAAGTGGGAGAACTTGCACAATTGGTGGCTGACTAAATACTTTTTTCCCCACTGTACTGTATTCTAGTCCAGGCTCATCCTATATAACTACTGCACACATTTTTTCTATTCATATACTGTTCATAATGTCTACACACCATCATATACATATACAGTATATTTATATTGCGGACTCTTGACATTGCTCGTTCTAATATTTATATATTTCTTAATTCCTCTCTTTTTATTTTTGGGATTTACGTGTATTGTTATGTATTACTGCACTGTTGGAGCTAGGAACATAAGCATTTCGCTACAACCGCGAAAACGTCTGCAAAATATGTGTACGCGCCAATACAATTATTTCCCCTTAAGAGGCATTAGAAGAAGACAAAAAAGATCTGTCAAATGCATTTGATGTATCATCATAGTGGTCTCTGGTGGAACAAACTTCAATTTGTGCCTCTTTTCAATGCTGATTGAATGTCAATGAGAAAACAGAAAGGTGTCAATGCGGATTACAGATACATCCTTTCTGAATTTAAAAGTAATCCAATAAGTAATCTAGTTTTTCAAAAAGTATCTGTAATCCGAGTACAATATTTTTGCTGGTAACGTAACTGATTAGTTACAGTTTTCTGGTAATCAGATTACATGTAATCAGTTACTCCCCAACCCTGTTAAAACCATAGGTAGTAAACGGCATTTAGAGGAGTGCATCAGTTGAATTTTTTCTCCAGTGACATTAATCGTCCCAGTACCCCAGGCTTTTTCCTAGAAGCATTACTTACCTCACTGTTGAGTTCTATCGTAATCGCCTCCATTTTCCTCCTGTCCCCGCCCCCACCCCTTCCCCTCCCCCTCCCCCTCCCCTCTCCCCTGACTCCAGCAGCCGTTCCTGGAGGTTAAGGTTCTCGAGACGACCAAACGTTCCCGACGTAACCTGGGACTGGACTGTGACGAGCATTCCACCGAATCCCGCTGCTGCCGCTATCCGCTGACAGTGGACTTTGAGGCTTTCGGCTGGGACTGGATCATCGCTCCCAAGCGCTATAAGGCCAACTACTGTTCAGGCCAGTGCGAATACATGTTCATGCAGAAGTATCCACACACCCACCTGGTACAACACGCCAACCCCAGAGGCTCAGCAGGGCCCTGCTGCACCCCCACCAAGATGTCGCCCATCAACATGCTCTACTTCAACGACAAGCAGCAGATTATCCACGGCAAGATCCCTGGCATGGTGGTGGACAGGTGTGGCTGCTCTTAGGCCCAACGGAAGTCATGCATACTCATGCACGCCCAACTCCACATAATTTCCACCCAAAACCCTAACTAAGCTCTCCTCTGGCACCAGACTTTATCCCCCTTCTCTCTCCGCCACAAAACATCCCACTGGACCTCCATTCTCTTAGTTATTCATTTTAGTCAAACATGTAAAAATGAAATATGAAATGAAGATAGGACTGAGGCTGAGTGGTAGAAATATATATTGAATATTATAAAGGGTGTGTGTCTGTGGAGCAGCTTGAGAAACGTATGGTAAATAAGACAAAACTATGTTTTAGGTGTTTGTTCGTTTTGTGGTTGGTTTTCTTCAAATAGTTTTTTGAAAGAAAATGTCTATCAGGTTTTTGAAAAGATGGTGTCTTTGTTGAGATGTCCTGGATAGTGGATCCAGGCAGATGGAGGGAGACATTCCTAAACAGTTACAGTATATTATAATTTTTCCACATCATTACTTCCAAGCAAATTCAGTTCTGAGGTGAGGGGCCAAACTGTTTTATCTGTTCAAAACGCTTTATTCACATATTATACTCCTATCAATGGGATTTGATTCACAACCAAGACATTCATAGACAGTGCCAATAGATGGGGACTTCGTCTACTAATTATCA
Source organism: Coregonus clupeaformis (assembly GCF_020615455.1). Taxonomy (NCBI): domain Eukaryota; kingdom Metazoa; phylum Chordata; class Actinopteri; order Salmoniformes; family Salmonidae; genus Coregonus; species Coregonus clupeaformis. Next base: position 40,411,004 of record NC_059201.1, on the reverse strand, counting down.
GTGCTATTGTGCAATGCTTCACTTTTAGCATCATTACGTCATTACAAAACAAATCTCCCTTACTTGTCTACTTTTAGACTAAAAGTTTATGAAATGAATCCAAAATGTTGTTTATGAAAATAATCATGTTCTAGAGGTGTAAAGTGTTGAGATCCAAAGCCAAACTCTGTGCCCTCTGAACCCTTTCACAGTTACTTTGAGAGAAATAAGAAAATAAAGAAAGGAGTTATTTCACTACCTTTAAAGGGGCAGTGCAGTCAAAAACGTGATTTTACTGTGTTTTCTATATATTTCCACACTGAGGTTGGAATAATACTGTGAAATTGTGAAAATTATGATAATGCCCTTTTAGTGTAAGAGCTGTTTGAAAAGACTGCCTGAAATGTCAGCTTGTTTTGCAAGGGTGGGGTTTTGGACCGCCTGGCGACATCACCAGGTGGTATAAGTTAATAAACCAATAACAGAGAGTTTGCCCTCCTTTTCTGACAATGGGCAAGTTCATTTTGCATGGCCCGGTGACCTGGGTAGGCGGAGTTTGTACATTTTAGACCATTCCATTTGTCCTTAAGTGAAATCTCCAGCCACCCGAGGCACCGGGCCATGCAAAACGAACTCTCCCAATAACAGCTAGTTTTCAGGTTACATGTCCTTCCCATTAGCCTCCTCCAATTAGGCCCCTCACTCAGACCACTCCAGACAGTCCAAGCAAAATTATTGCTTGAGAAATAGCTTTTCGCTAAGAAGCTATTTTTGTTTCTTTTTGACTATTTTAATTGAAAACAATCACAGTAAGTTACTTAATTGTTACCAAGAAATGATTTGATATTGAGATAAAAGCACCTGCATTGGACCTTTAAAAGTGAACAGGAAAGGGTTGTAATACACATTCTTTCTATCTGTTTTATTGCAGAAGCTCACATAACAGCTCAGATGACCTCGATATCAACCTGCGCACAAAGTTTAGATGAACTAACATGTCAAAGCTACACTCATAACACTTTCTGTGTGGTCTAGGACACGCAATTTTAGAATTAAAGTTTTGGCTTGTTAGAGCTTTCTTTGTATAGCCCATCTTTGAATATCTATTACATATCAACTAAATCAAGAATATGGGAATCATGCAAGGGTGCCAGTTTACACTACTGTAATTGTCAGATTAGTAAATCCACAGTGAAAGGGAACCCCACAAGTACATTGAATAATCTGGTCCACATGAATATAGCCTACTTAGGCAGTGTTTACACAGGCAAGCCAATTCTGATCTTTTTCCCACTAATTGGTCTTTTGACCAATCACATCAGATCTTTTTCAGAGTGGACCTGATTGATCAAAAGACAAATTAGTGAAAAAAAGATCAGACTTGGGCTACCTGTGTAAACGCATTTTCACTCTGCATTTACCATTCCCATTTACACAAACAAACCTAATGATAAGAGGACCAAATGTATTCTGCCAAGTTGCTATGGTGGGAATGTTATGATGGTTGTGGCAAAGAAGACAACCTTGTGTTGGAAAGAAACTCAAATGCTTGATTGACATAGGCCTTCATACTAGTAAGTAAAGGGAAGAAGAGCTAGATTGTGAATCATATGAAATAAGGAACATTGATACGGACAAGAATACAGCTGAAATGCCATTTCTAGGTTAGAGAGAACATATATTTTGATTGAATATCTCGATGCCCCCCCCTCAACTGCATCTGTAATATGCAGTAAATATTGGAAGTGCTTGAACATAGTGTAGATTAGAAAGCTTGAAGTCTGTCTTGTCTCCTGGATGTCAAAGCGAAGATATCCCTTTGTTAAAAACGAAAGCACTATGCTGTTGGATAAAGGAAGAGCCTTCTGACATTATATATAAATAATATATGTATATAATTGAAAGGGGTACAAAAAAAATACTTTCTGGGTACTACCTTACCAACAATAAATTTTGCACTATGGGACATTCATGGAGTGAGGAGTCATGTTGTTGTTTGTGTTTGTATTTTACCTTACCGAGCACAAGAGCTTTTACAATTGAAAAAAGAACTGTCCAACGTCTGGCGATACACCATGTGTATAGACTAGTGAGCCTATCACTTCTTTTGTTACCATCACGCTTTCCTGTCTTCCTTTTCGTCTGATGCGGAGGCCTGTCCATATTCTCACGCTCCTCTTACACCCATCTCAGAAACCTGGACTGACCAGCGGCCAAAAGGCCTCCTCGCCCTCCCGGGGTGATAAGTCGTGTGTAACAAGTGTTTGGACCGATGAACATAGAACGCTTTAAACTGGAAATGCCCCTCTGTCAACTTCAATCAATCTGTCATCAACTCTGAGAGACTTTCGGTCCTTTTGAATTTGAGCGACTTGTGTTGACGGTCTAACACAGACATGTTTTGCCTTTGTGTGTTTTGAGTGAAAGTGCCCATATTAGAATGGGAAAAAGTATCCAGGGATCATTAGCCAAAGTAGAGGATGACATGTGTGCTGTAACTTTTGTAACTGCAGGAATATATATGCTAAACAATTTCAAAGGGAGAAAAAATGTGGAATGGGCAGCGGTTGGAAACAATTCAACTGGTCAAGTGTCTCTGTATTTATTAAGATCAAATCAATGAATTTCAAAGTATGTCTACCTCACTTCAGCATTCTGTTATAAATTTGACAGTTAGGTTTTGTCATGAGTTAATCTGTGCAAACATGTAACCTGGATAGTAAACCCAAAAAAATTGACTAAAGCCACAGGGTCGCCTTGGTCTCAGGTCAAGATTGAGTAATTGACAGCTGAGTTCAAAAGAGTGACTGAAGCAAATAGCTAAAGGTAATGTATACTGACAAAATAAAAATAAAAGTGGCTGTGCCCAGGACCATGGCTGAACTCTGGTTAATGCTGTGGATAAAGTTGCATCTTGAATTTTTGTGTCTGTATACTGGTATGTGTAAGAAAGTGTTTTCATATATATAAATATATGATAGGAAGAAATCTCTATGTAAATAAATACCCAAATGTTGACATTTTATGATGTTTTGGACAGGTTCTCCGCTTCTGTTTTTGTCAACTTTCTTTTCTTTCACTTTCATCAGTTCATCATGTTGTGTAGATAAAATTCACCCCAACGTTGTAGTTTAATGGTTGTGCATATTAATAACGGTTCCATTGTTATTTTTTTGTTTTTTTGTTATTTGTTTTCTGTCTTATTTTGTACAATAAATCATTTATTTAGCTTACGAAATTCACGGCTGATTGATTGTCCTTTCCCTGTGTTTCTCTGGCTACCCCTACCCTAGCCCACTGCCACACCTTACTTGTGGCATTTCCAGCTCCTAACTTATAAACATACCTGTCATGGGTCACACAAAATGCATTTAGGAGGTCAGTGACTGCCTGGTGGCATCCTGACTCTTGGGATGGTTGAGGGGTGAGGGTACTGGAAACAGATTAATTCTGAGGCTAATTGGTGGAAGAGAGAGAGGAGGAGAGAAACAGGCCCGAAGAGAAAGGTTTAGTGTTGGGAGGCCATTGTTTGGATTTCGTACGGGATCTAGCATGACCCAATTAATATGTCACCTGATAGGACGGCCTCTCATCAACCTAATTTAGCGAATCAATGGGGGACAAATGAGACTGAAGACGGAGCTCTTTACTGATGCAAATGCACACAGACCACCCACCCCAGAGAAGAGAACATTGACGCCAGCAATGACATAAACCTTACAACCTGTAGCTCAGTTGGTAGAGCATGGTGCTTGCAACGCCAGGGTTGTGGGTTCGTTTCCCACGGGGGGCCAGTATGAAAATGCTCTGGATAAGAGCGTCTGCTAAATGACTAAAATTTAAATGTAAACATGCTCACACAAAATCCTTACCAAACAATCATTCACACACTCTGCCCATAATCACAAACTCTCACCTATGCGCACACATAGCTACATATTCATGACTCATTTCTGGCCTACATGGACCACTAAAAGCCACAGGGGACCTGTTCTCAGTCAATGTCGTCTTCAATTAAAAACTGTCAAACTAGTGCACAGTTAATTTGAGGGAAGGTGGGAGAGCTCTCAACTTCATGCTGCCAAAGGACAATCAGATCCCCTCAGGTAAGCTACAAGTGACAGGCACTGGTTAAAGTGCTAAAGTGGCAATTGTTTAGCTACTAACACTTTGTCCAACTTCCACAACTACTCCTTATCATCATTAGTCATTTTCATTGGCAACACAAACATTACAGCTACATTTGTCACTATACTTTATTGCATAAAACATTAAACCAATGACAACAGCTAGAAATCATAAAATATACCTGTTGAAATGCACTCGAGGGGAAAACAGGAAACATATTAAAATGTTACAGACCTCCCAAGAAAGAGGGTTGGGAAGTTTATGATGTCAGCAATAGCCATAAAGTGAAGAAAGGTTCAGGGAAGGTAAATTGGGGCAGCAATCAATAGGATTGATTGCTGAACACAGTCATCAGTAACACCTTTGTGTCCGGCTCAATAACGGACCAGTGTTCAGACAGGAAGATTGTTCAAGAAATATCACACTTATACACTTGTGTGAAGGATGAAAGAGTCCAGTTCTGCCCGTTTCAGGGATGCTTCAACTTCAAGTGATAATTGCCTCCATCCCAAATGACTGTCTCAGGGAATATTCAAGTGTTTTGGTTAAATTGTTTAAATATTTAAATTAGGGCTGTCAAAAATAGCGCGTTAACGACGTTAATTAGTTGTTTGCTGTTAATTACGTAAATTTTTTTAACGCATTTCACGCATGCGCAGTGTGACAAATTATTCAGGTCAGGAAAGTGGTTGGGAGCTAGAGGCGAGATGGAGCAAGGTGAGCAAAGTGGGCCTATTGACGGATTCAAATATAAAAAGAATGATGATGGTACAGTTAACAAGTACAAGGTTATTTGCAAGATTTGTAAGAAGGAGTTTCAATTTCACCGGAGCTGTTCAAGCTTGAAGTACCATGTCAACGCCAAACATGCGTTTGCTGGGCCGTCAGATTCAGCAAGTGGTTTGCGCCAGACCACGCTGAATGTTTGCAGGCAATTAACAAAATCAACCTCAGATAATTTGACCAACACAATAGCAAAATGGATTGCAAAGGATTGTAGACCCATTAGCATTGTAGAAGACTCAGGTTTCCTTGATGTTTTGCAAGTGGCGTCTCAAGACTCATTCTATAAGCCACCGTCAAGAGCCACAGCCAAAGACAAATATTATGGTGTGTAGTATGTTTCAGCTTGATTTAAAACACCATTATTTGGCTGTGTTAATAAACAGACATAATATGAAAATTATGTATCTGTGTCCTGTTATTTATCTTTTGGTATGCATTTCAGAAAAAAAATTGTTAGGATTCAGGTGTAATTGCAAATAGTGATTAATCATGATTAATCCACTGAAAATTCTGATTAATTTGATTAAAAATTTTAATCATTTGACAGCCCTAATTTAAATATGAAAAAACAGTATTGGTGGTGCTATAGCATATGGTTGAGGAGACTTTTAGCTGGAGTTCAGTAGGAGTTTGATTTAAATTATATTGTGAAATGTAGTAAGAACAATTTGTCAGAAGTCCAATAACAGTCACATGTTTTATTACAGATCTAGAAACGATGTACTCATTATTAACTGTTTACAAACCCACTTAGCAATCGTGTTAAAGGGATAGTTCGCCCAAATAAAAAATCACAGTGTAAGGAAACCAATATGAAAGTAGTCTTTGGACAAGCAGAGACCGCAATCCATGTTTGTGTTTACCTGGCTCACATCACCAAATGCCAACTAGTATTTCTGCCAAAAACCAATGCCAAGTCAATATAGCATGTTTGAAATGCTATGCCTAAATCATCCCAAAGTGTCTGAAATGTATTGTATAGCACAATTAAGTTACTGTAAGATGATTATAAAGTTAGCTTAAGTGTGCAGCCAGGAATCCAAACTGGCAAACTATTGAAGTGGATATCTGATTTAACAATGAATTTCCAACTGAACAGTTGCTTAGTGCCTCCACACTTGTTACAGCATGTCCATTGAGTGACAAATGTCACAAACCTGGAGCAGTGGTACCATACCACCTGGTTCGCAGGAGACTATTGACAGGTTTAGCTATAAATTGCTTAGTCATTATCCAATGGGGCTGGGACACACCCAAATCCCTGCCAGGGAACATCAAACCCTTCTCCCCTACAGAGTTCCTTTAACCCCTAATGGTGTACACAGACTTATTTCCCAACAGCAATAGGACAAGTTTACTCAAGGGTTATTAGGACACTTGTGGGAAATTGGATAATATCTTTAATTTCTAAACTTTTACATACTGTAAACATTATTTCTTACTGAACAGCACAGGTTGGTATTTTACCACTGTAGAACAAGAGTAACAAGTTTAAAAAATACAAAATGAAATCTTTAAAAAAGTAGAAATGTCCAATTGGATCAATTATTTCCAAATCGTTCTGCTCGTTTCCTCTTCTTTGCCTGAAATGGGGTAAAAACGAACATGTAAGGAACATTCTACATACACTTCCGGTCAAAAGTTTAAGAGCACCTACTTATTAAATGGTTTTTCTTAATTTTTTACATTGTAGAATAATAGTGAAGACATCTAAAACTATGACATAACACATATGGAATCATGTAGTAACCAAAAAAGTGTTAAACAAATAAAAATATATTTTAGATTCTTCAAATAGCCACCCTTTTCCTTGATGACAGCTTTGCACACTCTTGGCATTCTCTCAAACAGCTTCACCTGGAATGATTTTCCAACAGTCTTGAAGGAGTTCCCACATATGCTTAGCACTTGTTGGCTGCTTTTCCTTCACTCTGCGGTCCGACTCATCCCAAACCATCTCAATTTGGTTGAGGTCGGGGGATTGTGGAAGCCAGGTCATCTGATGCAGCACTCCATCACTCTCCTTCTTGGTAAAATAGCCCTTACACCGCCTGGAGGTGTGTTCGGTCATTGTCCTGTTGAAAAACAAATGATAGTCCCACTAAGCCCAAACCAGATGGGATGGCGTATCACTGCAGAATGCTGTTGTAGCAATGCTGTTTAAGTGTGCCTTGAATTCTAAATAAATCACAGACAGTGTCACCAGCAAAGCACCCCCACACCATAACACCTCCTCCTCCTCCATGCTTCACGGTGGGAACCACACATGCGGCGATCATCCGTTCACCCACACCGCGTCTCACAAAGACACGGCGGTTGGAACCAAAAATCTCCAATTTGGACTCCAGACCAAAGGACAAATTTCCACCGGTCTAATGTCCATTGCTTGTGTTTCTTGGCCCAATCAGGTCTCTTCTTCTTATTGGTGTCCTTTAGTAGTGGTTTCTTTGCAGCAATTCGACCATGAATGCCTGATTCACACAGTCTCCTCTAAACAGTTGATGTTGAGATGTGTCTGTTACTTGAACTCTGTGAAGCATTTATTTGGGCTGCAATTTCTGAGGCTGGTAACTCTAATGAACTTATCCTCTGCAGCAGAGGTAACTCTGGGTCTTCCATTCCTGTGGCGGTCCTCATGAGAGCCAGTTTCATCATAGCGCTTGATGGTTTTTGCGACTGCACTTGAAGAAACTTTCAACATTTTTGAAATGTTCCGTATTGACTGACCTTCATGTCTTAAAGTAATGATGGACTATCGTTTCTCTTTGCTTATTTGAGCTGTTCTTGCCATAATATGGACTTGGTATTTTACCAAATATGGCTATCTTCTGTATACCCCCCCTACCTTGTCACAACACAACTGATTGGCTCAAACGCATTAAGAAGGAAATAAATTCCACAAATTAACTTTTAAGAAGGCACACCTGTTAATTGAAATGCATTCCAGGTGACTACCTCATGAAGCTGGTTGAGAGAATGCCAATAGTGTGCAAAGCTGTCATCAAGGCAAAGGGTGGCTATTTGAAGAATCTCAAATATAAAATATATTTTGATTTGTTTAATACTTTTTTTGATACTACATGATTCCATGTGTTATTTCATAGTTTTGATGTCTTCACTATTATTCTACAATATAGAAAACAGTAAAAATCAATAAAAACCCTTGAATGAGTAGGTGTTCTAAAACTTTTGACAGGTAGTGTACATGTCATGTGTTTCAAAGGTATACAGAAGAGCACATACAGAATTAATTGTAAATTGTGACTCCACAGAATCATGATTTCTATTTGTGGAATATGCATGTGCAACAATAATAAATAGATATTTCTTATTAAGTGAGATTAGAATTGCTGAATTATTATTTAAATGACAGGGTGGTGGTGAGGAAGCAGAAAGATCACAGAGTATTTAGTCAGTATCAAGACAAGCAGGCCTGATACCTGCAACATTACAACTACAAGCATCATCCTTACATATATGATTTAGTCATTTGATTTCTTATTTATGCATAATAATGAATAACCATATTGCATGCTAGATAACATAACAGCAGAACTAAGCAAGCACAAAATACTGTAACTGCTTGTCATTGCTGGATGACTATATAGGTCATCGACACGCTCCGATATCCCCTGGAATTCCTTTGTGTATGTTCAAGGGAACATCATAATAATTCAAGACATTTTCAAAAAACTGTCAATGTATAAACTTTGAGAACTGTAAAGTTAGACTCTATGCTTGTATACCCCTATGAACCTTGGAAACAAGGACATTTTCCAAGAATATTAATTGTGAAATGTGGAAATTAAGCCATCATTTACACTTGTTAAAGATGACTCACAATACATTTACCCAACAGATTTGACACATCTATTGACTCAAAATAGGTTCACAACATCAACTAAATGTTTGCTTTTGGTTTTCTCTTTCAAACACTGCCTAAATATTGAGGCAATGCCCAATGATTCTTCCCTCAGAACTATGCTATTCTTCATTATTTTTCTGTTCTAAAACATTCTAATAGCAACTTACAAAACATTCTTATACCCTCCTCCCCAACACACAATTATGTGAACATTCCGTTCGCTTATTTCTCACAACAGTGTTTGATCACTTACAAATCTGTCCTACCAGCTCTCTTTTGGCAACAACAGGTCATAGCCCAAGAACATGAAAACAAAACATTTTGTACCTCGCTATCTTCGGCCCCAACTACAGCAGCAGCAGTGAGAATCCCAAACCTCTCCTTCCTCTTTTTCAGCTTCTCGTCGACTTCAACCTGCAACACAACATCAGAAATGGATGAGGAGACTTCCAATGGTGTAGACAAGTGTTTTGGAAAAGCAACAAATAAATGACATTCCGCTGACAGAAATGCCAAAGGACATTGAGTAAGGTGGGAGAAAAATACCCCCAAATTCTGGGTGTAAATTAAAAGGCTGAAAATCTGGTGGCCTGGCGAATAATTTTAAGGTTACGCGAGGACACAGCAAGCTTTTCCCTCACACACTGTGCTCTGGTAGAGATTGCCAACAAGAACAAACTGACAGATTCCAGGTCACTGGTCAAACCTCCAAAACACAACCCTTGAGGTCGGCTCCATCCCGTCCACATCCCAGAACCAACGTGAGGAGCGGGATGGGCTGAGAGAGGGACGCCCCATACAGCCTTACTAGCTCAAAGACCAACAAAGAAGGCAAATATGTGCTTTTGGTTGCGCTACCACCATAATTGTTCAATTAAGAAGAAAATAAGTTGGTCAAAGTTACATTATTTTCTGAAGTTAAATTAGCATGGGCTTGACATTCAGGTAAATTTGCCATTGGCACACCGAATGAAAAGAATACTGTCCCAGGAAAGCAGATGCTGCGCGCATCATTTAAATGTTATCTTTAATTTTCGGGCTGAGCAAGTAGCCTATAGTCTATAATGACCTAACCTCCATACACAAATAATAACATTTTAACTTGACAATATCAGATTTACATAGATTGTTTGGAGGGAAAAAAATAAACCTTTGCGCAATCTCAAAAAGGGTGTTATTGTTAGCGATTTTGAACAGTCAGTCTACAGTTGTAGGGCCCTATAAAATCTGCTTTATCTTTTGGTAAATTCAGTTTTCCCCATTTAGTTTTTCCAGGTTTCCGAGTTTTCCTATTTTTTTTTTCAGGTTTTCACTCTCAAAATCACACTTTTTTTTTAATAGAAAAACTACAAACATTTTATGTTTTAAGTCCACAACAATGCTTAAACCACATCAGGAGAGGGTGTAGTTGGGGGTGTAGTTGCCCTTTAATTAAATTGCGCACCTAGCAGAACGCTGTGTTTGGCTAGCAGTGTTTTTGTACTGTACAATGTACAGCATAGGCTACATGTGATGGCAGAGTTTGCAAAACAAATGTCCCACGATTGATACAAATCATTATTCTGCCAGATAAATAATAATAATAATAATAATAATAATAATAATAATAATATGCCATTTAGCAGACGCTTTTATCCAAAGCGACTTACAGTCATGTGCGCATAAATTTTTACGTATGGGTGGTCCCGGGGATCAAACCCACTACCCTGGCGTTACAAGCGCCATGCTCTACCAGCTGAGCTACAGAGGACCACAGAATCCACAGAAGTCCAGATAGGCCTAGACTTGGGACTAACATTTTTGAATACCTGGTTTACATACCCATTTTGAATAAATCATGATGATAATAAAAAAAGCAAATTGTGAACCAAAAATAACATAACCAGCAAAAATAAAATCACTGGCTCCCTAGCGACCAATAAAAAAATTGTCGTCGTACTGCCAAGTGAAAGGGTCGCAAATGTGAGTGTTTTGGTCACAGTCTTGAACCCTGCCTCAATAGTGCAAACAATACTCCTTTATAAAAAAGTACACCATAAGTAATACAAAATAGTAAAACATTTGAAAAAGTTATGTTTGGAAATATATACAAAATAAGAATATACAGTAGATAGGGCCATGCTTTGTTGGCTTTTTTTTCTCCACTTTGCTTTTACGGGTATTTCCAGCATGATCCACTAGGTTTGGTACAGGTAGAAAATCCTATTAAATGCTCCTTTGGTATGATGTTCTTACTGTGGAATGCAGTGTTTGGTTTTCGCCAGGCATAATGGGACCCATCTCGTCCAAAAAGTTGACTAAAGTTTGCCAAAAAGAACCTGGATGATCATCAAGACTCTTGGAAGAACGTTCTATGGACAGATGATTCAAAAGTATAACTTTTTGGACGACATGGTTCCAGTAATGCCTGGCGAAAACCAAACTCTGCATTCCACAGTAAGAACATCATACCAAAGGTCAAGCATGGTGGTGGTGGTGTGATGGTTTGGGGATGCTTTGCTGCATCAGGACCTGGACGACTTGCCTTAATAGAAAGAACCATGAATTCTGCTCTGTATCAGAGAATTCTACAGGAGAATGTCAGACCATCCGTCTGTGAGCTGAAGCTGAAGCGCAGCTGGGTCATGCAGCAAGACAATGATACAAAACACACAATCAAGTCTACATGAAAATAGCTAAAAAGCAACAAATTGGAAGTTTTGGAATGGCTTAGTCAAAGTCCAGACCTAATCCCAATTGAGATGTTGTGGCAGGACTTGAAACGAGCATTTCATGCTTGAAAACCCATACGTCACTGAGTTAAAGCAGTTCTGCATGGAAGAGTGGGCCAAAATTCCTCCACAGCGACGTGAGAGACTGATCAACAACTACAGGAAGCATTTGGTTGGAGTCATTGCAGCTAAAGGTGGCACAACCAGTTATTGAGTGTAAGGGGGCAATTACTTTTTCACACAGGGGAATTGGTTGTTGCATAACTTTGTTTATGAAATAAATGAAATAAATATGTAATTGTTGTGTTATTTGTTCACTTATGTTCCCTTTATCTAATATTAGGTTTTGGATGAAGATCTGATAACATTCAGTATCACAAATATGCAAAAGTAGAGAAAATTAGAAAGGGGGCAAATACTTTTTCATAGCACTGTATGTATTCACCCCCTTTGCTATGAAGGCCCTAAATAAGATCCAGTGCAACCAATTACTTTCAGAAGTCACATAATTAGTTAAATAAAGTCCACCTGTGTGCAATCTAAGTGTCACATGATCTGTCACATGATCTCAGTATATATACACACCTGTTCTGAAAGGCACCAGAGTCTGCAACACCACTAAGCAAGGGGCACCACCAAGCAAGCGGCACCATGAAGACCAAGGAGCTCTTCAAACAGGTCAGGGACAAAGTTGTGGAGAAGTACAAATCAGGGTTGGGATATAAAAAAATATGGCACCACAACAAACCTGCCAAGAGAGGGCCGCCCACCAAAACTCACAGACCAGGCAAGGAGGGCATTAATCAGAGAGGCAACAAAGAGACCAAAGATAACCCTGAAGGAGCTACAAATCTCCACAGCGGAGATTGGAGTATCTATCCATAGGACCACTTTAAGCCGTATACTCCACAGAGCTGGGCTTTACGGAAGAGTGGCCAGAATAAAGCCATTGCTTAAAGAAAAAAATAAGCAAACACGTTTGGTGTTCGCCAAAAGGCATGTGGGAGACTTCCCAAACATATGGAAGAAGATACTCTGGTCAGATGAGACTAAAATTGATCTTTTTGGCCATCAGGTCCTCTGTAGCTCAGCTGGTAGAGCACGGCGCTTGTAACGCCAAGGTAGTGGGTTCGATCCCCGGGACCACCCATACACCAAAAAAAATGTATGCACGCATGACTGTAAGTCGCTTTGGATAAAAGCGTCTGCTAAATGGCATATTATATTATTATTATTATTATTATCCCCACAGTGAAGCATGGTGGTGGCAGCATCATGCTGTGGGGATGTTTTTCATCGGCAGGGACTGGGAAACTGGTCAGAATTGAAGGAATGATGGATGGCACTAAATACAGGGAAACTCTTGAGGGAAACCTGTTTCAGTCTTCCAGAGATTTGAGACTGGGACGGAGGTTCACCTTCCAGCAGGACAATGACCCTAAGCATACAGCTAAAGCAACACTTGAGTGGTTTAGGGGAAACATTTAAATGTCTTGGAATGGCCTAGTCAAAGCCCAGACCTCAATCCAATTGAGAATGACTTAAAGATTGCTGTACACCAGCGGAACCCATCCAACTTGAAGGAGCTGGAGCAGTTGTGCCTTGAAGAATGGGCAAAAATCCCAGTGGCTAGATGTGCCAAGCTTATAGAGACATACCCCAAGAGACTTGCAGCTGTAATTGCTGCAAAAGGTGGCTCTACAAAGTATTGACTTTGGGGGGGGTGAATAATTATGCATGCTCAAGTTCAGTTTTTTTGTCTTATTTCTTGTTTGTTTCACCCCCAAAAATATTTTGCATCTTCAAAGTGGCAGGCATGTTGTGTAAATCAAATGATATCCAACCCCCCAAAAATCAATTTTAATTCCAGGTTGTAAGGCAACAAAATAGGAAAAATGCCAAGGGGGTGAATACTTTCGCAAGCCACTGTACAAGCCCTTAACCAACAATGCATTTTTACAAGCCTCAAGACTTGTTTAAAGGTCGCCCAGAACCAGTAAAAAAAAATGAATGGAAGTATATTTTTATTTATTTATTAACAATCTGTTTTTCCATGTATGAATCTGTTATTCAAAGTGTTTCTATGGGCTAGTAGCAGTAAAACCAAATTCAATATTTCACCAATTCATTATTTAAAAATGTTGATACCTAAAGGGGTCCTAAAATTCAGAAACAAATAGCTAAATGATCCGTGGTATGACCATCTTAAAACAATTCCATATTAGCTTAGAATTAGCTACGTGAGGCTTATTTGATTGAATAGAAGTTATGAAATGGTTAGGTTACAAATGCACTGATATAAGTGAACACACGTGTCATTTCGGCAATTTGAAAGAAATCGACTTTATATCGGAGTTGTGCCTGTTGATATAAATAGAGGACTCATCATGGATATAACTCGTTTTAGCATGGACATTGCAATTGAGGGCTTACACCATTTTAAAGTACTCAACTGGGTGGGGATTCCTATGAGTTGAGAGCAATCAGCCAATGAAAATGAAAACGGACTACTTTAAAATGGAGATAGCATCAATGGCGCTGCCCATGCTGTCACAGACGCTATAATGGAACAGATACAAAGATGAGTACTCTCTCTATAGCCTGTTGTTCACACTTGTATCTGCCCTGTTTATCTATTTTGTTGTACTGTTGTTACATTTGTATTGGTGTTTCTTGTCCGATGCGCTCAGGGTGTTGATCTCATTTGAGGCATGCATCATGAGCAAAGTCATTGTAGCCTATCATTTCACTTCCCCTATGAGAACCATGAGCATTGGCTGACTTGGCATTGCTGCAGCCGAAAAGCCTGCCAGCAGTCTACCAAAGGTTGCACCGTGTCCATTACATTACAATGTAGAAAAACACATATTTATCCCAAACTGTTCAATAGTTATCCATATTACCAGAGTTTCTTATTCTTTCTAACCATTTCTATGGCGGATTCACGGCTGCAATTTATGGAAGATTCCAAAACTTTGGACGAAGTTTTCCTTAAATGCTTATGACAAATCCAGCTCCAGAACCAGCCAGCCTAGCCAGCTGGCTAATCTTTTGAATAAGGTGTAGTAAAATAATTACCTAGCAACAACAGATAACATTAGCTAGCTAGATAAGGTTAGCAAGATAGCTAGCTAGACTGACAGCTGTCAGTGCCCTATTTGTAGTTGTTTCTCCACTCCACGTGGAAATCACCACGACGTTCCCATCCCCAATTCGTGAATATGTATTAGGAGCCTACGTCCTTCTTCGGAGGTGGAACCTAAACAAGCATTTCCGCTCTAGGACGAGAATTACCCAGAATAGGGGCAGCAACTTCCTCGGAAGGGGGCCTATATTGACACACCACCACAATAGCCCCAACACAAAACAGCCTCACGTGCATTCTGAGCCTCCCAACGTGCACACAGCGGCACGTGCACACCCAGTTCCAGCCTTCCGTGCCCTATCAACCTCCTGTGCACTCTGAACCTCATCATGAACGCTCAACCTACTGTTCAGTTTCACAAACAACCACAGTACCACCCAGAGTCTCCTCAACCAATACCAGCCTCCTCCCAGGCAGCCAGAGGTTTACTCTATCCCGTCCTACTCCGCACCAAGGCAGCTTCCTTAGCCAGCACACCAACCTCGATAGGTCACCACCTCTCAAACCCAGAATGTCCTGAACCCAGAGAGACATCCGGTGAACCACCAATCCTCTGCAGCACCCTACCAGGACCTTCAGCAGTATGGTAGACCCCAACCAGCCTCACAAGTCTTTGCCATACCTACTGCTCACTTCTACCAAACACCTGACCAATGGCTAGTCCCAGTGCTACCAACTTACACCCCCCAAGCAGCGTACACCCAGGAATTCATCCCGCATAGAGGGACCTTCCTTCCCCAACTTCATTCATGGACCCTAAGGAGTTTTCCATGTTGCAAATGGCCCTCACAAACCTCCTGCCTGAAGAGAAAACAGAGAAGTACAAGTATCACATCCTCCTACACCACATGCACTTGGTGTCTGCCCGACGCATGGCCCTGGCTTATGCTGATGACCCCCAAAGCTGTCATCAAGGCAAAGGGTGGCTATTTGAAGAATCTCAAATATAAAATATATTTTGATTTGTTCTAACACTCTTTTGGTTACTACATGATTCCATATGTGTTATTTCATAGTTTTGATGTCTTCACTATTATTCTACAATGTAGAAAATTGTAAAAATAAAGAAAAACCCTGGAATGAGTAGGTGTGTCCAAACTTTTGACTGGTACTGTATATACCAGGCGGTGTCAGAGGAAGGCCCAAAAAATTGTCAAAGACTCCATTCACCCAAGTCATAAACTGTTCTCTCTGCTACTGCACGGCAAGCGGTACCGGAGCGCCAAGTCTAGGTCCAAAAGGCTCCTTAACAGCTTCTACCCCCAAGCCATAAGATTGCTGAACAATTATTCAAATGGCCACCCGGACTATTTACATTGACACCCCTGCTACTACTCGCTGTTTATTATCTATGCACAGTCACTTTACCCCTACCTACATGTACAAATTACCTCAACTAACCTGTACCCCCGCACATTGACTCGGTACCGGTATCCCCTGTATATAGCCTCTGCATTGTTATTTTATTGTGTAACTTTTTTGTTTATTTTTTACTTTAGTCTATTTCTTGAACTGCATTGTTGGTTAAGGGGTTGTAAGTAAGCATTTCACAGTAAGGTCTACACCTGTTGTATTCGGCGCAAGTGACAAATAAAATGTGATTTGATTTGATTGAAGCCACATACCAGTCCATCAACCAAGCTCACCCTTAAAACCCTGGTTCTCCAGCTACTGACCATTCTCAATGTAAGATACTGCTCCTCCAGTACTCTCAGAGAAATTCCTTCCCAGAAGACCTCCATTTGCTGGAAAGTGATAAAGCGGTCCCCTTGAAAAGCTGCCTCAAAATCCTATCTCCTGAATTAGACAAGTACACAGGTCTCATTCGAGTTGGGGGCAGGCTCCGGAGATCTGAGACTCTCAAACCAGAATCGTGCACACATTAGTGCTAGATCCGAAGAACCCAATCACCCGGCTCCTTATCAAACACTCTGATGACAAGCTTCTCCATCCTGGTGCTGATATGGTGTTTGCTGACATTCACAGTCATTTCTGGGTTTTGAAGGGACGTCAAGCTGTGAGTCAACACCAACATTCATGCCTCAAATGCAGGGAATGGAAGGCCAAACCCCATGTGCCCAAAATGTCTGACCTACACTACATATACAAAAGTATGTAGACACCCATTCAAATTAGTGGATTCGGCTATTTCATCCACACCCGTTGCTGACAGGTGTACAAAATTTGCACACAGCCATGCAATCTCCATAGACAAACATTGGCAGTAGAATGGCCTTACTGAACAGCTCAGTGACTTTCAACGTGGCACCGTCATAGGATGCCACCTTTCAAACAAGTCAGTTCGTCAAATTTCTGCCCTGCTAGAGCTGCCCCGGTCAACTGTAAGTGCTGTTATTGTGAAGTGGAAATGTCTAGGAGCAACAACGGCTCAGCCGTGAAGTGGTAGGCCACACAAGCTCACAGAACGGGACCGCCAAGTGCTGAAGCGCGTAAAAATCGTCTGTCCTCGGTTGCAACACTCACTACCGAGTTCCAAACTGCCTCTGGAAGCAACGTCAGCAAAATAACTGTTCGTCGGGAGCTTCATGAAATGGGTTTCCATGGCCGAGCAGCCGCACACAAGCCTAAGATCACCATGCGCAATGCCAAGCGTCGGCTGGAGTGATGTAAAGCTTGCCGACATTGGACTCTGGAGCATTGGAAACGCGTTCTCTGGAGTGATGAATCACGCTTTACCATCTGGCAGTCCGACGGACTAATCTGGGTTTGGCGGATGCCAGGAGAACGCTACCTGCCGGAATACATAGTGCCAACTGTAAAGTTTGGTGGAGGAGGAATAATGGTCTGGGGCTGTTTTTCATGGTTCGGGCTAGGCCTCTTAGTTCCAGTGAAGGGGAATCTTAATGCTACAGCATACAGTGACATTATAGACGATTCCAACTTTGTAGCAACAGTTTGGGGAAGGCCCTTTCCTGTTTCAGCATGACAATGCCCCCGTGCACAAAGCAAGGTCCATACAGAAATGGTTTTCGAGATCGGTGTGGAAGAACTTGACTGGCCTGCACAGAGCACTGACCTCAACCCCATCGAACACCTTTGGGATGAATTGGAACGCCGACTGCGAGCCAGGCCTAATCGCCCAACATCAGTGCACGACCTCACTAATGCTCGTGGCTGAATGGAAGCAAGTCCCCGCAGCAATGTTCCAACATCTAGTGGAAAGCCTTCCCAGAAGAGTGGAGGCTGTTATAGCAGCAATGGGGGAACCAACTCCATATTAATGCCCATGATTTTGTAATGAGATGTTTGACGAGCAGGTGTCCACATACTTTTGGTAATGTAGTGTACCTTCTTACTGGCTCCGCCATCCCCAACCACCCTTCTATTCAACAGGAATGTATTGTTTTGGCCCCTTCACAGTGAAGACGTGCCGACGGAATGAGAAGAGGTGGGGAATCTTTTCATTTCCAATTACTTGATACTATTTTCACACAATAGTTTCACAAGATATTGATGAACAGAAGAACACAAGCATGCACTTAGAGGATATGTTTGTCACAAAAGATTGAGTTGAGGGAAGGGTTGTTTCAGTGTTGGCCTATGAAAAGAGTTGTGCATTTCTTTAAGGCCTGCACAGTCAGTGAAAGGCTCTGTGGGGTCTCCATAGTTCACATGGCAAACTCTCAAAAACCGGTTGTCCCCCCCTGCCCCTGTGATGCCTTAAGCAGAGGCCAGTGTTGACACAGTGCTGGCCAATCTAATTTTGATTGTCAGGAGCAGGGAACAGCAATCCCCCCCTCCACCCGCCGAGATCATCAAGTTCATTCCCCCCCCCCGAACAATATTCAGCCATTCCTGGGCCTCATGGAGTGAGCTCACTGGAGTTAATCTCTGGCCTCTCTATCCTCCCTCTCTTGCTCTCCCTCTTCCTCGCTCTTTTTCTTTCTCTATTCACAAAGCCATTCTAGAACAGCTTGAATTAGTGACAGTTATTATTCAGACTAATGAGTAAAAAAATCAGAGGCTACAATAGTGGACCATGTCATGTAGCTAAGTGCATTCATAAATCTATCATTCTTAGCTAAATGCAAAGACGGGGGGGAAAATGAACCGGTCAGAGGTGAGATGACGTGTCTAACACTTTTCGTATGTCACTTTTTTCACAAATCACAACCTTGCCCACAGAAACACTCAAATACGAAAGCCTTCAGACGTCGCTATTTCTGATTAATAGAAACTGACAAAGAACTCTCAATCATCTCTGTACCTTGACATCACCCACTGGGCAAAAACTGGTTGAATCAACGTTGTTTCCACCTCATTTCAACCCCCCAAAATCTATGCGATGACGTTGAATCAACGTGGAATTTTTTGGGGGGTTTGCAAAATTTAAGGGCATTTAGTCATTGCTTTTTTCTTCTACTTTTAACCTAAATCCAATGATATGGTGATATTTTTATTTATTTCACATTGAATTCACATTAGTTGAGAACTCAAATATTACTAATATTTCTACTATTGCATTTTAGTTACTGTTTATACACACTGCTTATTTATTTATATACTGGATTCTTGACATAGCTCACTGTAATATATATTGCTGAGCAATTAGTGGTTTTTGAGGTCGGTTCGGTTTCGATTATTATAATTGTTTTAATTAAATGCACTATGCATTATGTTGGTTGAATGCTGTAACACAGAATAAAACAATTAATAAAAGTCCCATGATGGTAGTGACTGTCCATTACTTCTTATCACTTATTAACCATCATTTATTCACATTACTCTAATAAAACATTTCAGTTGTGTATATTACATGTGTTTTATTTTATGACTTTATTATTTAATTCCAAGTCATCATCTCATCTCTATATATAAATAAGGCATACTTTTATGACTGCTGAATACCAACTGTCATTCACTAAGATCATGTATTTTCAGGAAGAGATACCTCACGAAGCAACTGCTCTCTATCCCTCTCGATCGTGCAAATCTCCATCAAAATCCGTCAGTTTAAGCTAGAGATATAAGGTTTTTTGCATGGGCTGCGTCTCAATCCACCGCATCCACCCAATGTCGGCCTACCGAAAAACAGTAGCGTCCAACCGGTTTGGCTTACAAACTAATATGACCACTCCATGGAAAGGGGACTCGTCTGAAGGTAACCCATACAAACGAATGGAGGTAGTTTTGTGCCAACAAAAATAAGGGGCTAAATGTGTCAAAAAACACATATATTTCTTGAGCTTTCTTATATCTCCTAGATATAGGACACTTCAAAACCTTATTCCTTATGGTACATTTTTTTGACTGTATTTTTTCACCATTTATGAATGTGTTATTCAATGAGTTTCAATATGCTAAAGTAGTAAAGGCCAAATTCAATATTGTATCAAATCATTTTTAAATACTTTTGATTTTTTTTATACCTAAAGGGGTCCTAAAATTCAAAATGCTAAATGATCCATGGTATGACCATCTTAAAACAATTCCATATGTTAGCTAAGTATCTCCCCCCCCCCACGGCTTAAAAACGAAAAATAAGACATTTATGTTAATTGCTCAGGACTACTAATATATTTCCTGCTGTATATATATATAATTCCTAGTATATCTTGTGTAAATTCATTCGGTGTAGATACGTATAGATTGCATTTGGATTACTGTCACAGTGCTATTTGGGTTGTTAACTGGATTCGTGCCGACATATCTTTAGTTCTTGTTCTTAGCTTTTTTTATCGATTATTTGTGTACACCTGTTTGACATTTTACTGCATTGTTAGGAGCTAGTAACGTAAGCATTTTGCTGCACCCGCTATAACGTCTGCTAAACTGTGTAAACGACTAATAAACTTTGATTTGATTTTGATTTGAACTCAATCAAATGTAAATCATTACTAGACGTTGAACTGACATCTGTGCCCATATTCTGAGGGACATTAAATTATGTGACATGTCAAGAAGCATTCTTTATTTTCCCAGATATGTATGGCCAGATGGCCCTCTTTACTTCTATTCAAAAGTGTGTGCGTACATTTGAGTGTGGTTCCATACACTTTGTGGGGGGGGAAAGGGCCCATTGCTATTATAATTCCAGATTCAAATGCAGATAGAGCTGAAAGTCCGGCCAAGCCTCCTCCTCCTTAAAAATCACACATGTAAATGATGGTCCTTCAAATGAGTAGACAAATGCCTTGTCTATGTGTGGAGAATGATAAATGACCTTAGCTGGGGATTCAGTTATTCACACATTCATTCTCAGGGCCGATAAATTAATTTGGCTCATTGCTTTCCTTCAATTCAAATTAAAGTATGCATGATGTGGTAATGCAGAAAACGGCTCCTCAATTGTATTTTGTGGAATGCAGGGCAGGGAGAGGGGGGCACAGCATAGTGATTGCCGGCCATCACATATGGGGGAAATCATCAGTGTCACCCCACTCCAATTCAAACCGTTGCAGAAATAAAAATATTTCCTCAATGATTTAGGTGCTATTGGGAGCCTTTGACAGCATAGCAGTAACAGTGAGTGGCTTTGTGGTGTAATAGGCACTAGTATTGCACTGTATACCGAAACTTCTGTAATTTTTCGATACTACAACATGAAAAACTGTTCAGTACTAGATTGAGAGATGATCAAGTCTGTCTATCAGTGCAGCCTATGTCCCCTTATAGCGCGAGTGCGCCGTACTTGCTCCACTTACTCATTGCTAGCTCTGGCCTATCCTGAGGAACGACTGCACTCACTTGGAGTCTGTGATGCATCATGTTAGCTCCCCACTGCACAGAAGTTAACACACTTGAATAATGCAACACAGCATGTAGAAATGTTGCAGCTGTTAATTACTGTTCGCAAAACAATGGCCATTACAGGCTAGGACACTTTACAATGCAAGAAGATAGCTTTGTAGGCTAACTTGTTGCTAGCTTACAGCTGAAGCTAACATCAATTCACTACCCTAGTACTTTGTTTGTGATAATATGCAAACCATAACGCAAAAATTGCTGATTTCAAGCTGAAAAAACAAAAACCATACAGTCTCCTTCGCCTCAGTCACGTCTCTCCTGTCTCCATCACTGTGTGTGTGAATAACATAATTAGGTCTTAAAGAGATTGCTTCTTCTATGCAAATGTTGTTGATCAGTACAATAAAATAAGTCCCAAATGGAAAGGAAAAGGGATGTAGCTCAGTTGGTAGAGCATGGCGTTTGCAACGGCAGGGTTGTGGGTTCGATTCCCACGGGGGGCCAGTATGGAGAAAAAAATTATTATAATAATGTATGCACTCACTAACTGTAAGTCGCTCTGGATAAGAGCGTCTGCTAAATTACTAAAATGTAAAATCTATATGTAAAATTAAACTGATTGTTTTTCATCTGTTGCCCCATGAAATCAGCCAAAACAAGCTCAAATCAAATCACTATTAAAATATTCATTCACCTGTACACGTAACCTCAGTAAATGGGTACACAGAAGATAAATGGAGAGCAGAGGACAAGGGGGTGCGGGGGATACAGTTTTGAACTCTAGGCTTGTTTACACAATTTCTATAACAGCCATCCACAATACATTCTAATGAGTTGGTGATTAATCCGACTGGTGAATTTATGCTCACTCATGATTTTAAGTTAAAAGAACAGAGATTTTGAATTGTGTATGTGATGTCACAGTTAGTCAAACACATTTGCGTCTAAATACCGGTAGATATGGGGTGTGTTCGTAAATTCAATCTGTAGTGCGCTCTGGGCGTTCGTAAATTCAAAGCGTTGTCAGATTGTCCGTTCGTAAATTCAGAGCGTTTCGCTCTCAGAGCGTTCAGAGAGCACACTGGACGCTGTGGCCGAGGTGTAGGGTTGATCCGAGCGTTCTGACCTCACAACGGCAGTCAAGCACCCAAGCTAACTGGCTAACGTTGGCTAGCTTGCTAGCTACTTCCAGACACAAATGAGAGAACAACCTCACTCGGACCATTTTATTCACCCGAGCAGAGCTGGTTAGGCTGTTTTCATGTTATACAGAGCGTTGGTGACTGTAACTGTGCTGCTGGCAACAATTTAATTATGCTTTTTTTGCCAACGTTTACTGACACTGGCCATATTCAACGGGTGTTGAGCGTTCATAAATTCATCAGTTATTCTGTGCTCTGGCACACTCAGATGAGAGCGCTCAAATCGGAGTAGATAGCCAGAGCGAATCAAAGGAATAATCCACTCAAAACCACAAATTCCTACGATTTACATTGTTAAATAACGCAAATGTGAGAACAATATATGTTGCGATTTTTTTGGGCAATTCGTCGTTATAATAAGTTAGGAAGCAACATGCGAAAATTGTGGAAATCTGCAGAGCTCAAGTTGACTACAAAACTCACAATGCAATGCTGCCTCTAGAAAGGCTGGCTGCCTAGCAAGGTAGCTAGCTAGAAAACGTAGCTACACACAATAATACCAAAGTCAATATCAGCATGTGAAGTAGTTAGCTAGTTGTAAAATCCCTGAAACATACTGCATTATCTCACCATGTTCAACCTGGTAGAGATTGGGTTTCTAGCTCAAAGCTGTGTAAGTCAAGTTGCTATGGCAACACGCAAGGGCCCTGCGAACCTGCAAGCAGGAAGACGAGGAGAAAACTGCTTTGCGCAATGGTAGTTGAAGGAAGAAAGTATATTAACATTTGAACAAAATATATACTTTGTCGTAACGATATAGACAGATGGATGTGTTCTAGACAAGTATGCCGATAACATCTATTGGCTTATTTCATTTCTAGGGTGGATTACCCCTTTAACTATTCACATCTGGGAAACCGATTTGCTAAAAATACAGATTTTTTATGTAGCTGCTTCCCACTCCACTGCCTACATAGCTGCTTGCTCAGTGCTCCCCTGCCGCTTTGATCGGCGATGACGCCTTTGTCTGGTGTAGTTTATAAACTTCATGTTGTACACAAAGGACATGGTCAACATGTTCGAACTATTGCATTCCATGCCTCAGTAGGCTATTAAAGAGATTCTCCGGTACTTTTGCATACTTTTTAGCCAGTAGTTCTGAAAGTAGCGCTCACGAGCCAAAAGTGGTCCCCTAAAATTGCGTACTACTTCACATATGTGCAGATATGTGCACCACATCATTGCTCGCTCTCTCACTCTGCTGTGTGTGCGTCTTGCTAGGTGTCACTCAAATGGTGAGGGGCTGAAGCTCATTGGCTGAAACTGAAATTGCTAATTGCACGTGGGGGAAAATGTAGGGTAATGGCGTCACACAGCTTCCCAGGGATTTCATGGTTATTGAGGTAAGAGATTATACATGTACAGATCCTTCAGAAAGTATTCACACCCCTTGACTTTTTCCACAATTTGGTGTGTTACAGCCTGAATTTAAAATGGATTAAATTGAGATGTTTCTTTGTCACTAGCCTACACATAATACCCAATAATGTCAAAGTGGAATTGTGTTTTTCAACATTTTTACAAATTAATCAAAAATGAAAAGCTGACATTTGAGTCAATAAGTAAGTATTCAACCCCTTCTTTATGGCAATCCTAAATACATTCAGGAGTACACATTTGCATAACAAGTCACATAATAAGTTGCAAGGACTCACTCTGTGTGCAATAATCGTGTTTAACATAATTTAATGGGCAGATTTTGCACAATCCAGGAGTGGAAAGCTCTTAGAGACTTACCCAGAAAGACTCACAGCTATAATAACATGCACAGAACTAACCAGCATTTTTTTTAAAGACACATTGAACATAGCTATTTAGCTAGTATTAGAAAAATACATATTTTAAGCTTCTTTACTAATTTTATTTTTTAATCTGGCACTAGTTACAATTTACTGCTATCCTTCAATCAATGTAAGCTCACTAATAGATAGATTAGGCTGTATAATATACAACGTAATATAATTTCATGGATATCTGAAGAAAAATAAACTTCTCTGCAATTTAGTTCAGTCTAATGAACCAAAAATTTGTGAGAAGCACAAACAGCTGCAAGTTTAACAAAAAAGTGACACTGTATAAAAAAAAAAGCATGATCCCATATTGCCTATGTAAGATGAACATCACAGAGAAAATAGGAATGATCCACCAGTACCTACAAATCATTCAGGGGGAGAGCAATACAAAATGAAGACATCAAACGTGAAAATGTGTTCTGCCCATCCCACCCCCATTCCCAAAACCTGCAAGGCCTCTCTACAAGCTCAACTGCAGATTGTCAAAACTAATCTTGACATTACTGAGAACAAATCCAACCCCAAAGATCAAAGGTGAAAGGTCAGGGATATTCTGACAGGGATGGAGGGAGGTCACAAAAACAGACCAGCACACATTTCTTTAAAAAAAGAAAAGGGGTAGGGGGGAGGAAATACTACGAAACAAACACATTATTGAAAACAGTTGTGAACCTAGCTACATTATACAGTTGAAGTCGGAAGTTTACATACACTTAGGTTGGAGTCATTAAAACACGTTTTTCAACCACTCCACACATTTCTTGTGAACAAACTATAGTTTTGGCAAGTCGGTTAGGACATCTACTTTGTGCATGACAAGTAATTTTTCCAACAATTGTTTACAGACTGATTATTTCACTTATAATTCACTGTATCACAATTCCAGTGGGTCAGAAGTTTACATACACTAAGTTGACTGTGCCTTTAAACAGCTTGGAAAATTCCAGAAAATGATGTCATGGCTTTAGAAGCTTCTGATAGGCTAATTGACATCATTTGAGTCAATTGGAGGTGTACCTGTGGATGTATTTCAAGGCATACCTTCAAACGCAGTGCCTCTTTGCTTGACATCATGGGAAAATCTAAAGAAATCAGCCAAGACCACATAAATAAAATGTAGACCTCCACAAGTCTGGTTCATCCTTGGGAGCAATTTCCAAACGCCTGAAGGTACCACGTTCATCTGTACAAACAATAGTATGCAAGTATAAACACCATAGGACCACGCAGCCGTCATACCGCTCAGGAAGGAGACGGGTTCTGTCTCCTAGAGATGAACGTACTTTTGTGCGAAAAGTATCAATCCCAGAACAACAGCAAATGACCTTGTGAAGGAAACAGGTACAAAAGTATCTATATCCACAGTAAAACAAGTCCTATATCGACATAACCTGAAAGGCCGCTCAGCAAGGAAGAAGCCACTGCTCCAAAACCGCCATAAAAAAGTCAGACTACGGTTTGCAACTGCACATGGGGACAAAGATCTTACTTTTTGGAGAAATGTCCTCTGGTCTGATGAAACAAAAATAGAACTGTTTGGCCATAATGACCATTGTTATGTTTGGAGGAAAAAGGGGGTTGCTTGCAAGCCGAAGAACACCATCCCAACCGTGAAGCACGGGGGTGGCAGCATCATGCTGTGGGGGTGCTTTGCTGCAGGAGGGACTGGTGCACTTCACAAAATACATGGCATCATGAGGAAGGAAAATTATGTGGATATATTGAAGCAACATCTCAAGACATCAGTCAGGAAGTTAAAGCTTGGTCGCAAATGGGTCTTCCAAATGGACAATGACCCCAAGCATACTTCCAAAGTTGTGGCAAAATGGCTTAAGGACAAAGTCAAGGTATTGGAGTGGCCATCACAAAGCCCTGACCTCAATCCTATAGAAAATGTGTGGGCAGAACTGAAAAACGTGTGCGAGCAAGGAGGCCTACAAACCTGACTCAGTTACACCAGCTCTGTCAGGAGGAATGGGCCAAAATTCACCCAACTTATTGTGGGAAGCTTGTGGAAGGCTACCTGAAACGTTTGACCCAAGTTAAACAATTTAAAGGCAATGCTACCAAATACTAATTGAGTGTATGTAAACTTCTGACCCACTGGGAATGTGATTAAATAAATAAAAGCTTAAATAAACCATTCTCTCTACTATTATTCTGACATTTCACTTTCTTAAAATAAAGTAGTGATCCTAACTGACCTAAGACAGGGACTTTTTACTAAGATTAAATGTCAGGAATGATTAATAAACTCAGTTTAAATGTATTTGGCTAAGGTGTATGTAAACTTCCGACTTCAACTGTATATCCAACATATAAATATTTCAAATAAATCAAATAATGTAGGGACAGGGTGCAAATGTAAAGAGGGGGCAGGGTGGCCGTGGCATGGGAGGTGCTTGATTTGCAAGCTGTCATCTGATTACCCTACAGATGAAGTGCAGTGGGCCCCATTCTCTGTCCAGTGCCTTGTGCCCCCCCTCCCCCTCCCCCAGTACCCCATTGGAAGAGGTCTGTTGCGTTGTGGCCTCACTAAATCAACATTGTTCTAATGAGGTGTCACACTTGACCCCTAGCAGCCTAGGCCCCTCACATGGGTGTCAATGTCACAATGGGCGCCCCTCCATCTCCAGCGCCTTCCTGACACATTTTGATTCATGGGAGAGCCTGGGCCATGTCAGGTCAAATGTACCCCTATCAAAACACCAGCATCGACGCATTCAACCTCACCTCAGAACACCCCCTCCAACTCCAACAACACTCACAAGTCACACAGCCATCTTGGAAAACAACCAAGACAAATGCCGTCCCCAGTTAGGCTACACAACCGGCCTTACACATAGAAGCACACTTAAACCTGCCACAAACAAGCTTGACCAAACAGGCCCCATCTCTTATCAAGGGAGTGGATCAGTAAATCTGTGAGAAAGAGTTTGGTCTTCTGATGGCACTCACTCCCCCTAACCCGTGCGCTGTGTCCCTCAGGTGTTAGGAGTCCTGGCCTCTGAATCACTTACCCATAACACTCCTGATGTGAGTAGGTCCACAGAGCAATGTGGGACAGTCTGGTGACAAAAGGCTGAGGCAATATGTGCTGCCAAGTTCTATAAATCCAAGGCCATTAAAAGGTGTACTTGTATGTCAACCCTACGCAATCTCTCTTCTCAGCTTTTTATAGAGCGCAGAACATTTTTGGGAAACAGTAAAACGGTGCAATCGTGTTAAGTTAGAGCTGGCAGATAACTTTACTAATATTAATTATTGTCATTCTAATGTACAGTGCTTGCAGAAAGTATTCATACCCCTTGACTTTTTTGATCTCACCCATCTATACACAATACCCCATTATGACAGTCAAAACATGTTTTTCTTAATTTTTGCAAATGTACTGAAAATGAAATACAGAAATATCTCATTTACGCAAGTATTCAATACTTTCTAGAAGCACCTTTGGTGGCGATTACAGCTGTGAGTCTTTTTGGGTAAGTCTTTAAGAGCTTTGCACACTTGGATTGTACAATATTTGCCCATTATTCTTTAAAACATTTGTCAAGCTCTGTCAAGTTGGTTGTTGATCATTGCTAGAGAACCATTTTAAAGTCTTGCCATACATTTTCAAGCCGATTTAAGTAAAAACTGTAACTATGCCACTCAGGAACATTCAATAGACCCTTTTCTAGTACATGACACACTGACGTCACGTACAGATGCGTGCGACTTTTGGCGGCATTAAGAAAGCCATCGCAATCTGCGCCCATTCAACATAGCCTAGATTTACGTTTTTTTAAACATCTAAACCAATCACATTTTTGGGGTTCTCATACGTTTTGATTCTTGCTTGAACAGTCGCTAAGATTATATTTGGTTGTGATCTTTGCAAAATACTAACTATTTTGGATGCAGCAGTTTTTTTTTTTTTTTTTTGTGTAGATCAGCTTAATATTGCAGATAGATTGTAACTTCCATCAATGTAATTGTCTGCATCACTTCTAATCCCCCATGCTTTTTATATATATACTCCCCTTTATTACTTTTCAACCCCGCCATCCTTTCCCTACTTGGGGTAAATTAGTGAACAACAATGCCCAGGCCTCTACTTCCAGCCTATACTTACTATCTAAACCTTATGGACACAGTCAATTTTACAATAATTCTATTTTATTTGTTTTTGCTCCTGAACTTCTTCTACTCTCAACCTCTCCGATCATTTTCATGATGTCCATCCGGTTTGCTTCTATATGCCATATCTTTCTAACTGTGCTCTTTCCCAAAAGCTCCCAACATATAACCTAAATACACTGCAAAGAAAAATAAAGGGAACACTTAAACAACACATCCTAGATCTGAATAAATGAAATAATCTTATTAAATACTTTTTTCTTTACATAGTTGAATGTGCTGACAACAAAATCACACAAAAATTATCAATGGAAATCAAATGTATCAACCAATATTGGTCTTGATTTGGAGTCACCCTCAAAATTTAAGTGGAAAACCACACTACAGGCTGATCCAACTTTGATGTAATGTCCTTAAAACAAGTCAAAATGAGGCTCAGTAGTGTGTGTGGCCTCCACGTGCCTGTATGACCTCCCTACAACGCCTGGGCATGCTCCTGATGAGGTGGCGGATGGTCTCCTGAGGGATCTCCTCCCAGACCTGGACTAAAGCATCCGCCAACTCCTGGACAGTCTGTGGTGCAACGTGGCGTTGGTGGATGGAGCGAGACATGATGTCCCAGATGTGCTCAATTGGATTCAGGTCTGGGGAACGGTCCATAGCATCAATGCCCTCCTCTTGCAGGAACTGCTGACACACTCCAGCCACATGAGGTCTAGCATTGTCTTGCATTAGGAGGAACCCAGGGCCAACCGCACCAGCATATGGTCTCACAAGGGGTCTGAGGATCTCATCTCGGTACCTAATGGCAGTCAGGCTACCTCTGGCGAGCACATGGAGGGCTGTGCGGCCCCCCAAAGAAATGCCACCCCACACCATGACTGACCCACCACCAAACCAGTCATGCTGGAGAATGTTGCAGGCAGCAGAACGTTCTCCACGGCGTCTCCAGACTCTGTCACGTCTGTCACATGTGCTCAGTGTGAACCTGCTTTTCATCTGTGAAGAGCACAGGGCGCCAGTGGCGAATTTGCCAATCTTGGTGTTCTCTGGCAAATGCCAAACGTCCTGCACGGTGTTGGGCTGTAAGCACAACCCCCACCTGTGGACGTCGGGCCCTTATACCACCCTCATGGAGTCTGTTTCTGACCGTTTGAGCAGACACATGCACATTTGTGGCCTGCTGGAGGACATTTTGCAGGGCTCTGGCAGTGCTCCTCCTGCTCCTTCTTGCACAAAGGCGGAGGTAGCGGTCCTGCTGCTGGGTTGTTGCCTTCCTACGGCCTCCTCCACGTCTCCTGATGTACTGGCCTGTCTCCTGGTAGAGCCTCCATGCTCTGGACACTACGCTGACAGACACCGCAAACCTTCTTGCCACAGCTCGCATTGATGTGCCATCCTGGATGAGCTGCACTACCTGAGCCACTTGTGTGGGTTGTAGACTCCGTCTCATGCTACCACTAGAGTGAAAGCACCGCCAGCATTCAAAAGTGACCAAAACATCAGCCAGGAAGCATAGGAACTGAGAAGTGGTCTGTGGTCACCACCTGTAGAACCACTTCTTTTTTGGGGGTGTCTTGCTAATTGCCTATAATTTCCACCTGTTGTCTATTCCATTTGCACAACAGCATGTGAAATTTATTGTCAATCAGTGTTGCTTCCTAAGTGGACAGTTTGATTTCACAGAAGTGTGATTGACTTGGAGTTACATTGTGTTGTTTAAGTGTTCCCTTTATTTTTTTGAGCAGTGTACTTATTATGGACACAGTATGCTTACATTATTAGTTATCTTGTTATTATTTGTTGTTATTTGTTATTAGTCCCATCCTTCAACTCCATTCAACACCTCCCATCTATCTCTTAACACCATCCATATAGGATTTCTATTTGCATTATATATTTCAACCGTACTGTGATGTTTTACAAAAGTTCTGAACCTTTCTATTCTCATTGCTTCTACAGATTGTGAATTAAAAATAAACATTTTTGCTAAAAGTATTATTATATTATTGATCGATTGACTATGACTTTTCAGATCACCCAGTAATGCTATCTGCAAGGTTAGCTCCAGGTAAATATTGCAATCCTTTAGCCATTCCTGGACCTGTGTCCAAAAACAAGCTACAAATGGACAGAACCAAAACAAATGATCTAATGATACTGTCTCTTCACAGCAAAATCTGCAGAGCTGGGAAGATTGTATCCCCCATATAAATAACATTCTATTGGTAGCAAGAATTGTATATAATAATTTAAATTTAAATGTTCTAATTTTTGAATCCGGTGTCGTTTTGCGTATCAGTTCATAAACACTATGCCATGGGATCGGTACGTCAAAAATCTCTTCCCAACTATTTTGCAATCTATATGGGACGGCTGTCAATCCTTTGGTCCTTAAGTGAAACTGATATACTTTTTTATTTATCACAGTTTTCCTTAACCAATTATGTTCTTTAATGCAAGGCCGACAGACAAGTTCCTTACTTTCTCCCCCTTCCACTTTCCTCTTCCACTTTTGCGGTAAGGCTGCAACTATTTGGTTGTAATTTTGGGTAAAGCAGACATTTCCATATGTTTTTGTTAGCTGCACGTGCGACATAACTCCACCAGTCCTACCGATGATATAATTTACGAAGATTATACCTTTTTTTAACATTCTGTCAAAAAATTAAGGTTTTTTGACAATTAGTATATTTGAATTTAACCACAATATTTGTTGCATTATTTGTTCTGTCGTTTCTGGAGGATTAAATTGAAATTGCAACCAACTTTCTATGGCTTGATTTAGAAATAGTGATATTTGGGAGATGATTTCCCTTTCAAATAACTGAAAATGAGTGGTTGTAATCTGAATAAAGGGAAAAAGGCCAGCAGTTGTTAGCTAGAATGCTAACACTCATTGATATAGGCTGTAGCAAATGCTAGCCAAAGCGCCATTTTACTGGTTGAAGTTGAACTGTTTTTGTAAGTATAATGCAGTTGATTTGCGATGATGACAAACATTATATTAAGCAGGGCATTCATATGAGCCTTAAAATCAAATTATAATCCAAAAGTAGTGTGTAATGCATTCATAAGCAACATGTAAATATAGGCTTTTTTTGCTGGAGTTCTAAAAGAACTCCCCCTTGTTCTGCCACCAACTTGCGCGCATCGTCATCGTGCGGCAATGTTTGTAAACACAGAAAGGGGTCTATGTCCTCTTGGTTAGCAACTCCAGTGTAGATTTGGATTTGTGTTTTAGGTTATTGTCCTGCTGAAAGGTGAATTTGTCTCCCAGTGTCTGTTGGAAAGCAGACTGAACCAGGTTTTCCTCTAGGATTTTGCCTGTGCTTAGCTCTACTTAATTTCATTTTATCCTAAAAAAACTCCCTAGTCCTTGCAGATGACAAGCATACCCATAACATGATGCAGCCACCACCATTCTTGAAAATATGAAGAGTGGTACTCAGTGATGTGTTGTGCTGGATTTGCCCCAAACATTACACTTTGTATTCAGGACAAAATATGTATTTGCAGTATTACTTTAGTGCCTTAGTGCAAACAGGATGCATGTTTTGGAATATTTTTATTCTATACAGGCGTCCTTCTTTTTACTCTGTAATTTATGTTAGTATTGTGGAGTAACTACAATGTTGTTCATCCATCCTCAGTTATCGCCTATCACAGCCATTAAACTTTGTAAACATTTTAAAAAATCACCATTGGCCTGATGGTGAAATCCCTGAGCGGTTTCATTCCTCTCCGGCAACTGATTTAGGAAGGGTGCCTGTATCTTTGTAGTGACTGGGTATATTGATACACCATCCAAACTGAAACTGCACCATGCTCAAAGGGATATTCAATGTCTGCTTTTTTTAAAAATCCATCTACAGTGGGGAGAACAAGTATTTGATACACTGCCGATTTTGCAGGTTTTCCTACTTACAAAGCATGTAGAGGTCTGCAATTTTTATCATAGGTACACTTCAACTGTGAGAGACGGAATCTAAAACAAAAATCCAGAAAATCACATTGTATGATTTTTAAGTAATTAATTTGCATTTTATTGCATGACATAAGTATTTGATCACCTACCAACCAGTAAGAATTCCGGCTCTCACAGACCTGTTAGTTTTTCTTTAAGAAGCCCTCCTGTTCTCCACTCATTACCTGTCTTAACTGCACCCGTTTGAACTCGTTACCTGTATAAAAGACACCTGTCCACACACTCAATCAAACATACTCCAACCTCTCCACAATGGCCAAGACCAGAGAGCTGTGTAAGGACATCAGGGATAAAATTGTAGACCTGCACAAGGCTGGGATGGGCTACAGGACAATAGGCATGCAGCTTGGTGAGAAGGCAACAACTGTTGGCGCAATTATTAGAAAATGGAAGAAGTTCAAGATGACGGTCAATCACCCTCGGTCTGGGGTTCCATGCAAGATCTCACCTCATGGGGCATCAATGATCATGAGGAAGGTGAGGGATCAGCCCAGAACTACACGGCAGGACCTGGTCAATGACCTGAAGAGAGCTGAGACCACAGTCTCAAAGAAAACCATTAGTAACACACTATGCCGTCATGGATTAAAATCCTGCAGCGCACGCAAGGTCCCCCTGCTCAAGCCAGCGCATGTCCAGGCCCGTCTGAAGTTTGCCAATGACCATCTGGATGATCCAGAGGAGGAATGGGAGAAGGTCATGTGGTCTGATGAGACAAAAATATAGCTTTTTGGTCTAAACTCCACTCGCCGTGTTTGGAGGAAGAAGAAGGATGAGTACAACCCCAAGAACACCATCCCAACCGTGAAGCGAGATCTTGGCCAACAACCTCCTTCCCTCAGTAAGAGCATTGAAGATGGGTTGTGGCTGGGTCTTCCAGCATGACAACGACCCAAAACACACAGCCAGGGCAACTAAGGAGTGGCTCCGTAAGAAGCATCTCAAGGTCCAGGAGTGGCCTAGCCAGTCTCCAGACCTGAACCCAATAGAAAATCTTTGGAGGGAGCTGAAAGTCCGTATTGCCCAGCAACAGCCCCGAAACCTGAAGGATGTGGAGAAGGTGGGCCAAAATCCCTGCTGCAGTGTGTGCAAACCTGGTCAAGACCTACAGGAAACGTATGATCTCTGTAATTGCAAACAAAGGTTTCTGTACCAAATATTAAGTTCTGGTTTTCTGATGTATCAAATACTTACGTCATGCAATAAAATGCAAATTAATTACTTAAAAATCATACAATGTGATTTTCTGGATTTTTGTTTTAGATTCCGTCTCTCACAGTTGAAGTGTACCTATGATAAAAATGACAGACCTCTACATGCTTTGTAAGTAGGAAATCCTGCAAAATCGGCAGTGTATCAAATACTTGTTCTCCCCACTGTAATTGTATGTGTTGTGTACAGAGATGCGGTAGTCATTTAAAAATCATGTTAAACACTATTATTGCACAAATAGTGAGTCCATACAACTTATTACGTGACTTGTTAAGCACATTTTTACTCCTGATCTTATTTAGGCTTTCCATAACAAAAGGGTTGAATACTTATTGACTCAAAACATTTCAGCTTTTCATTTTTTATTAAATGTCTAAAAACATGTAAAACCATAATTCCACTTTGACATTATAGGGTATTGTGTGTAGATTACTGACACAAAATCTCTATTTAATCCATTTTAAATTCAGGCTGTAACACAACAAAATGTGGAAAATGTCAAGGGGTGTGAATACTTTCTGAAGTCACTGTAGTTGAAAATATTGACCAACTAATCAACTTGGCATTCAACCATCTTGCTTCTCAACTATGTGATTAGTGAGTGCAGGTTTTCTTCCTCATATATGAATGTATTTAACACTGTTTGGACTTAGGTGACCCGAAAAAACACTTAGGCGGCCCGCCCAAGGATTTCAATGGCAGAAAAATCCCGCAGTGGCCACTAGGGAGCTAGCCATCATTTTCTTGGAGACCTGTATTAGCGTTAGCAGAAGTAAATTAGAGCGCTCTGACAAGTCACGTCAAAACAAGAGCGGTCTGAACACAACAAGAGTGGAGAACCAATAATAAAATCTCAACATAAGCCATTGTAACCGATTGTTTCTTCAAGCCTCTTTACCTTATCAATTGTTCTCTTTCTCTCTCCAGCTAATCCAACTCTACCTTCTCACTTCTCTCCCTACCACCAGCTGCCAGCATCGCAGCACCAATAATGCTTTCTTAATTAGTAATTTAAACAATCACATTAGTCCATGCACGCCTCCCCAAACTCGGATCCCTGCCCCCGCTCCCCGGGGCCCCCTCATTAGAGACGCCACCCCTTCTCTCCAGGTCGGACTGGAGCACTCTGCATGGGGCCGAGGTTGAGTAATGAAGCTTCGGTCATAACCAAGTCCTCAAGGAAATGAGATGTGGATATGAAAAGGCAGTGGGGGTGAGGTATCACTGGTAACTAAAGCTCCCCTAGCCCTAACCATGCATACCTCAGTGACATGGCTTCTTTGCGCAATTACATAATGTTGGAGAACATCCTATTGTACCATGGCGTGCAGGCAGGGGGAGAGGGAAAGAAGGGCAGTGGTGGGTTCATCATTCATTCATTCAGGAGCAGGGATTTTAAAGGCTGAAACTGACTGAAATGATAGATCTGTATGAGGAAACTCATCACCACCAGTTACTACTAAATCACAACAACATAATTACCAGAAGGCTATCGTTAGCCTTTTACTTTGCTTAAAAAGACAATACCAACCTTCAAATTGGTACAACTTGTTTTACAGACGTAAAACATTAGTGAATGTGATGTAATATGACAAAGAGATGGGCCTTTTGACAGTTAATGAAAGCAAAGCAAATGAGGGTGCTTGCAGAGATCATTTAATAGATTATTCAATACCAACAGCAGATGCAATTTTCATGCAGACTGCAATTGAGTAATCGTGTATGAGGGCCTTACCAAACAAGAAAACTTAAAGACCCAGTGCAGTCAAAAACATGATTTTCCTGTGTTTTATATATATTCCCCCACTATGAGGTTGGAAAAATACTGTGAAATTGATAATGCCATTTTAGTGTAAGAACTGTTTTAAAAGACCACCTGAAATTTCAGCCTGTTTTGGTGTGACGGAGTTTTGGTCTACCTTGTGACATCACCAGGCGGTAAATTAGTTAAAGCATAGAAATGTGAGTTATAGATATGTCATTATCATTGAACGCAAGTCTAAGAAGCGGTAGAGCTGTTCCATGTGTGCTATTTCTATGCGTGCCGTTTTGGCATCTTTTACTTTCGGTTTTGTAAACCAGCTTCAAACAACTGAAAACAATTTTTTGGGAAAATACACTGCTCAAAAAAATAAAGGGAACACTTAAACAACACAATGTAACTCCAAGTCAATCACACTTCTGTGAAATCAAACTGTCCACTTAGGAAGCAACACTGATTGACAATAAATTTCACATGCTGTTGTGCAAATGGAATAGACAACAGGTGGAAATTATAGGCAATTAGCAAGACACCCCCAAAAAAGAAGTGGTTCTACAGGTGGTGACCACAGACCACTTCTCAGTTCCTATGGTTCCTGGCTGATGTTTTGGTCACTTTTGAATGCTGGCGGTGCTTTCACTCTAGTGGTAGCATGAGACGGAGTCTACAACCCACACAAGTGGCTCAGGTAGTGCAGCTCATCCAGGATGGCACATCAATGCGAGCTGTGGCAAGAAGGTTTGCTGTGTCTGTCAGCGTAGTGTCCAGAGCATGGAGGCGCTACCAGGAGACAGGCCAGTACATCAGGAGACGTGGAGGAGGCCGTAGGAGGGCAACAACCTAGCAGCAGGACCGCTACCTCCGCCTTTGTGCAAGGAGGAGCAGGAGGAGCACTGCCAGAGCCCTGCAAAATGACCTCCAGCAGGCCACGAATGTGCATGCGTCTGCTCAAACGGTCAGAAACAGACTCCATGAAGGTGGTATGAGGGCCCGACGTCCACAGGTGGGGGTTGTGCTTACAGCCCAACACCGTGCAGGACGTTTGGCATTTGCCAGAGAACACCAAGATTGGCAAATTCGCCACTGGCACCCTGTGCTCTTCACAGATGAAAGCAGGTTCACACTGAGCACATGTGACAGACGTGACAGAGTCTGGAGACGCCGTGGAGAACGTTCTGCTGCCTGCAACATCCTCCAGCATGACCGGTTTGGCGGTGGGTCAGTCATGGTGTGGGGTGGCATTTCTTTGGGGGGCCGCACAGCCCTCCATGTGCTCGCCAGAGGTAGCCTGACTGCCATTAGGTACCGAGATGAGATCCTCAGACCCCTTGTGAGACCATATGCTGGTGCGGTTGGCCCTGGGTTCCTCCTAATGCAAGACAATGCTAGACCTCATGTGGCTGGAGTGTGTCAGCAGTTCCTGCAAGAGGAAGGCATTGATGCTATGGACTGGCCCGCCCATTCCCCAGACCTGAATCCAATTGAGCACATCTGGGACATCATGTCTCGCTCCATCCACCAACGCCACGTTGCACCACAGACTGTCCAGGAGTTGGCGGATGCTTTAGTCCAGGTCTGGGAGGAGAACCCTCAGGAGACCATCCGCCACCTCATCAGGAGCATGCCCAGGCATTGTAGGGAGGTCATACAGGCACGTGGAGGCCACACACACTACTGAGCCTCATTTTGACTTGTTTTAAGGACATTACATCAAAGTTGGATCAGCCTGTAGTGTGGTTTTCCACTTAAATTTTGAGGGTGACTCCAAATCCAGACCTCCATGGGTTGATACATTTGATTTCCATTGATAATTTTTGTGTGATTTTGTTGTCAGCACATTCAACTATGTAAAGAAAAAAGTATTTAATAAGATTATTTCATTTATTCAGATCTAGGATGTGTTGTTTAAGTGTTCCCTTTATTTTTTTGAGCAGTGTATATTTCACAGCGGTTTAGATGGTACATTGATTCTCTACACTATACTTGCTTGTTCTGTCACAAACTGAAATTAGGCGAACTATTCGAATTTTTGCAACCAGAAAATGGCGGCGCGATTTCTGCATAGTGCATCTTTAAAGCCAGACTCACTTTTTTTCTGGTTTAATATCTCGAAATGTATAGATGAAATATGAATTTGCCATTTGAATCACTTCAAAGTGATATAAATAAAGGTTTTACTAATTATAAGTACAGCAGCTTTGTTTACACATTTCTCCAGGTAATTATGACGCATAGGCCTATTGATAATTTCTCGTGCACTTTTCATTTGTCCCGCTAATCCATCTACAACTACAGCAATACATCAACAATACATATCTAGCTACATGTACGTACAGTGAGGGAAAAAAGTATTTGATCCCCTGCTGATTTTGTATGTTTGCCCACTGACAAAGAAATGATCAGTCTATAATTTTAATCGTAGGTTTATTTGAACAGTGAGAGACAGAATAACAACAACAAAATCCAGAAAAACACATGTCAAAAATTTTATAAATTGATTTGCATTTTAATGAGGGAAATAAGTATTTGACCCCCTCTCAATCAGAAAGATTTCTGGCTCCTAGGTGTCTTTTATACAGGTAATGAGCTGAGATTAGGAGCACACTCTTAAAGGGAGTGCTCCTAATCTCATCTTGTTACCTGTATAAAAGACACCTCTCCACAGAAGCAATCAATCAATCAGATTCCAAACTCTCCACCATGGCCAAGACCAAAGAGCTCTCCAAGGATGTCAGGGACAAGATTGTAGACCTACACAAAGCTGGAATGGGCTACAAGACCATCGCCAAGCAGCTTGGTGAGAAGGTGACAACAGTTGGTGTGATTATTCGCAAATGGAAGAAACACAAAATAACTGTCAATCTCCCTCGGCCTGGGGCTCCATGCAAGATCTCACCTCATGGAGTTGCAATGATCATGAGAACGGTGAGAAATCAGCCCAGAACTACACGGGAGGATCTTGTCAATGATCTCAAGGCATCTGGGACCATAGTCACCAAGAAAACAATTGGTAACACACTACGCCGTGAAGGACTGAAATCCTGCAGCGCCCGCAAGGTCCCCCTGCTCAAGAAAGTACATATACAGGGCCGTCTGAAGTTTGCCAATGAACATCTGAATGATTCAGAGGAGAACTGGGTGAAAGTGTTGTGGTCAGATGATACCAAAATCGAGCTCTTTGGCACAACTCAACTCGCCGTGTTTGGACGAGGAGGAATGCTGCCTATGACCCCAAAAACACCATCCCCACCATCAAACATGGAGGTGGAAACATTATGCTTTGGGGGTGTTTTTCTGCTAAGGGGACAGGACAACTTCACCGCATCAAAGGGACGATGGACGGGGCCATGTACCGTCAAATCTTGGGTGAGAACCTCCTTCCATCAGCCAGGGCATTGAAAATGGGTTGTGGATGGGTATTCCAGCATGACAATGACCCAAAACACACGGCCAAGGCAACAAAGGAGTGGCTCAAGAAGAAGCACATTAAGGTCCTGGAGTGGCCTAGCCAGTCTCCAGACCTTAATCCCATAGAACATCTGTGGAGGGAGCTGAAGGTTCGAGTTGCCAAATGTCAGCCTCGAAACCTTAATGACTTGGAGAAGATCTGCAAAGAGGAGTGGAACAAAATCCCTCCTGAGATGTGTGCAAACCTGGTGGCCAACTACAAGAAACGTCTGACCTCTGTGATTGCCAACAAGGGTTTTGCCACCAAGTACTAAGTAATGTTTTGCAGAGGGGTCAAATACTTATTTCCCTCATTAAAATGCAAATCAATTTATAACATTTTTGACATGCGTTTTTCTGGATTTTTTTGTTGTTATTCTGTCTCTCACTGTTCAAATAACCCTACCATTAAAATTATAGACTGATCATGTCTTTGTCAGTGGGCAAACGTACAAAATCAGTAGGGGATCAAATACTTTTTTCCCTCACTGTAAATAGTCTACCGGTGGGTGATTAAGCCAACAGCCAAATAAACGTTAATGCACTTGCAAACTTTGCTGGAGTTGCTAGCTGGCTAATTGTTTTCCTCTTGGATGTGACGTTTACTATTGCAACCTTTTGATGGTGAATTTATTCAACCCTATAGTTGCTGAGGGTGGGATTTTCCAGGCAAGTGTTTGCACTGCAAGAAATCAAGCAGATAATGGCACTACCATTGCACCGCAGTAGTCGGCCTATATTGTTGAACTTGTCTACTATGTAAATTAAACCTCTCTGCCAATAACAGCTAGTTTTCAGTTTTCCCCCTCCCCACTCAGACCATTTCCAATCCGAGCAAAATTCTTGCTTGAGAAATTGCTCTTGCTAAGAAGTAATTTGTTTCTTTTTGACCATTTTGATTGAAAACAATCACAGTAACATACTTAATTGTTGCCCAGAAAAGGATTTGATTGAGATAGAAATGGCTGGATTGTATCTTTAAATGGTTAACCAATTAAAACAAGGATAAACAAACCCTGTTAAAAAGGCTTCTCTCATGTCCTTATGTAGCTGCAAAGTGGGTTAGCTGGCAGAGGCCTGCCACAATGACATCATACAAAGAGGGTGCACTGGGAAGAGGAACCAATGACCTGACCTGAGGGTCAGTTCCTAGGGTTAGGAACACATGCGTACTCCCTCCCAACCTTGTAAATCCCATGTGCACTTCTCACAGTGCTCAGGCTTTGCCTTATCCCATAAAAACAACAAATTAAATACAAACAAATGTTTTGTCAGTGGGAGGTCTCGATATAAGCTTACTGATACATAGAAAAGATCTAGCCTATTGCTCTAATATGACCATACAACATTTTACATTTACATTTTAGTCATTTAGCAGACACTCTTATCCAGAGCGACTTACAGTTAGTGAGTGCATACATTTTCATACTGGCCCCCCGTGGGAAACGAACCCACAACCCTGGCATTGCAAGCGCCATGCTCTACCAACTGAGCTACAGGGGACCATATTCTACTACCATACAAGTAGTAGATTGACAATTCAAATTAAAAAGAGACTGGAATGGATCATTTTCATCCATTTATTTAAAATTAGAACCATACATTGCCTCCTTTTCTAATGGAATACAAAACTTCTAATAGGATCACTGACCAACCTTCTTCACTGATGTCTTTCTAAAAGGGTTGAATTGGAAACCTTGAGGAAAGGTGGGGGCATAAACTTGGACCACGGGAGAAATTGGGCGTGGGGCAAGTGGTTTAGGGTTTTGGGGGTGCACTCCTAACAATGGGGGAACACAGTTAATACCCCGGCCACTCGAACGGACACAATCTGGAGGAGTGAGGCTGTGCAGGCCTCTGTGTGGAAGGAGCTCTTGATTTAGTTACACAGCTGAAACAAGAGCCTTTCACTTGCAAACAATGGACTGCTTTTCCGAGGGCTAGAGCTGGACAAGTGAGGAGCAAATTGTGTGTGTGTGTGTGTGTGTGTGTGTGTGTGTCTCAGAGTGAGTATGTGTTAAAAGAAAAGAAATCATCTACTGCTGAAGTACTTTACGAGAGCCTGCTTTAAACAGAGAGAGGCCTAACTGCGTAAGTCTCCATGGGAATCTTAGCTCGTTAGGGGGGCCTTTCTCCCTCCCTCTGGCTCTCCCCCGCTGTACTCCTGGACCAATGCAATTGTTTATTTTCGCCTATTGAGGTTGCTCCATTCACTGGCTTTCACATTTAACCAGCTCAATTGGAGTGAGAAAGCACTTATTCGGAGGAAAGAAATGTAGCATTCCGTTGACAGAACAGTAAGGCTGCAGCAGCAATAATGTTATTATTTTAAAAGAAAAGAGTTCAACTGAATGTGAGGGAACAACGTCAATCACATCAAGATGATTGCATCAAAATCTGAGCAGATGAGAATGGACAGCGTAGCAGCACATCACATTGACGTTGCAGAGCAAAGCTGTTTCAATAAAGCACAAAGAGTCCACAAAGATCATGTAGAAGAGCACAGAGCCCTGAGGAAGGGGAGCAGTTCATTCTCCCTGCTCTGCTAACTGAACCTCAGTCCTGACTAAACAATGATGTGATCTGCTGCCCCTAGAGCCTGCTCCCATGTGCTGCTGTTGCCTTCTCTCCCCAGCCTGGCCTGGCCTGGCCTTGACTAGCCACCCCAGCACAATAGCTCTGAGGTGGACGAGTAAGCTCTTCTCTTCAGGTGGCCGGCTGGCCGCAGTGACAGACCCCTTATCTGTAACAATCACTGTGGCTGC
This sequence comes from Coregonus clupeaformis, assembly GCF_020615455.1. Classification (NCBI taxonomy): domain Eukaryota; kingdom Metazoa; phylum Chordata; class Actinopteri; order Salmoniformes; family Salmonidae; genus Coregonus; species Coregonus clupeaformis. The sequence goes on along the minus strand of NC_059201.1, from coordinate 40,369,391 downwards.
CAGGGCCTTTCTCCATCCTGTCACTAGCCATTATCCCTGACCAGCGAGAACCTCTCAAGGACAATCCCCACCAGGATGGTGGAATCGAGTGGGCAAAATCTGATGTACACCCCTCCCCTCACAGCGCAGGCCTCATAGCTGGGGGGACGACATCACAAAAAACAAAGGAAGGATTCAAATGTGTCGGAGGGTGAGGTAAGGGTTAAGTTAGGTTCACTCTGATTACCTCCCGTCAAGAAAAAAAAGACAGATCGACTGCCCAACGGTGACGGTGTTTTCAATAGCACGCTACACATGACTGTATACTACTAACGACAGCCATATCTTCACATCAACACAACAAAAAATCTAAGTTACAATCCCTTAACAGATCAATTGACAGAGATGCCACCATCTTCCATATGGTGATTAAGACCACACTATAAAAGCTATCAGAATTGTGTGTAACTTAAGAATAAGCTTCAATATAATACAGCAAAAGTGGTGTACCAACAAAGAAAAAGCCTCAACTGAAAATTGAAATGTTGTACTTTTCATAACTAGCTAGGGAAATACTTATAACTTTTAACTAATAAATATGTTACCTGTGTGATGATTGTCCTATGCCCTCTGTCACTTAATCTAAAGACTTGCCTTAATGAATAACTGGAAATTGATTAAGCAAACCATTTATGAGAAAAACACGTATTTATTGTATGTAGTGCATTCGGAAATTTCCACATTTTCTTACGTTACAGCCTTATTCTAAAATTGATTAAATTAAAAATGTTCCTCATCAATCTACACACCATACCCCATAATGACAAAGCTAAAAAAATGTTTTTTAAATTTTTGCAAAATAAATACAAAAATACCTTATTTACATAAGTATTCAGACCCTTTGCTATGAGACTCGAAATTGAGCTCAGGTGCATCCTGTTTCCATTGATCACCCTTGAGATGTTTCTACAACTTGGAGTCCACTTGTGGTAAATTAAATTGATTGGACATGATTTGGAAAGGCACACACCTGTCTATATAAAAGGTCCCACAGTTGATAGTGCATGTCAGAGCAAAAACCATGCCATGAGGTCGAAGGAATTGTCCGTAGACCTCCGAGACAGGATTGTGTCGAGGCACAGATCTGGGGAAGGGTACCAAAAAATGTCTGCAGCATTGAAGGTCCCCAAGAACACAGAGGCCTCCATCATTCTTAAATGGAATAAGTTTGGAACCACCAAGAATCTTCCTAGATCTAGCCGTCTGGCCAAACTGAGCAATCGGTGGAGAAGGGCCTTGGTCAGGGAGGTGACCAAGAACCTGTTGGTCATTCTGACAGAGCTCCAGAGTTCCTCTGTGGAGATGGGAGAATCTTCCAGAAGGACAACCATCTCTGCAGCCCTCAACCAATCAACGCCTTTATGGTAGAGTGGCCAGACTGAAGCCACTCCTCAGTAAAAAGGCACATGACAGCCCGCTTGGAGTTGGCCAAGAGGCATCTAAAGGACTCAGACTATGAGAAACAAGATTCTCTGGTCTGATGAAACCAAGATTGAACTCTTTGGCCTGAATGCCAAGCGTCACGTCTGGACCTGGCACCATCCCTACGGTGAAGCATGGTGGTGCCAGCATCATGCTGTGGGGATGTTTTTAGCAGCAGGGACTGGGAGACTAGTCAGAATCGAGGGAAAGATAAACGGAGCAAAGTACAGAGATCCTTGATGAAAACCTGCTCCAGAGCGCTCAGGACCTTATTTTTATTTTTTTTTAACCTTTTTTATACAGGTTTTTCGCATTGTGATAAAATCAATTTTTCAAGAGAGACCTGGTCCAACAGCAGCAGGGGGAACAAAGTTTCAGACAAAAAAAACGTACATATACTAACACAACATTAAACAAAACTATAGACACGCATACAGTACAACCATTACATATTACGTAAAGAAACACAAATGTCATAACTAATAAACAGCTGTCCTAAAGACAATTACACGCTTCTATGATATTTACATCAACCAAGTTTTTAAAACTCCACCAACGTGACTAGATCATCAAATTTGATAATGTTCAGGAGAGAATTCCAGTACCACGGAGCTGAGTAACTAAAACTATTTCTACCATGACCTGTTCTAATTCTTGGTACTGTTAAAAGCAAATGAGAATGGGACTGTAATTGATATTTATTTACTGACCTGATTAAAAAAGCATTTTACCCAATATGGCCTTATAAATCAGTGAATACCAGTGTTTAAGCCTACGCAAGGTCAATGACGACCAGCCAACGGCGCTGTAGAGATCACAATGACGTGTTAGGCATTTTGATTGGTAATGAACCTGAGGGCCGCATGATATACTGAATCAAGTGCTCTCAGGGTAGTGGTTGAGGCCTGCATATATATAACATCACTAAAACCTAAAGCCGCCAGTAAGGTTCACCTTCCAACAGGACAACGACCCTAAGCACACAGCCAAGACAACGCAGGAGTGGCTTCGGGACAAGTCTCTGAATGTCCTTGAGTGGCCCAGCCAGAGCCCGTACTTGAACCCGATCGAACATCTCTAGAGAGAGCTGAAAATAGCTGTGCAGTGACGCTCCCCATCCAATCTGACAGAGCTTGAGAGGATCTGCAGAGAAGAATGGGAGAAACTCCCCAAATACAGGTGTGCCAAGCTCGTAGCGTCATACCCAAGAAGACTCGAGGTTGTAATCGCTGCCAAAGGTGCTTCAACAAAGTACTGAGTAAAGGGTCTGAATACTTCTGTAAATGTAATGTTTTATTATTAAAAAATGTCTAAAAACCAGTTTTTGCTTTGTCATTATGGGGTATTGTGTGTAGATTGATGAGGGAAAAAAACGATTTAATACATTTTAGAATAAGGCTATAAAGTACATATTTTGGGAAAAAGTCAAGGGGTCTGAAAACTTTCCGAATGCACTGTATGTGTAGTTAGCGATGTTATCCCGTTGTTTGATTATGTACCACCTGTGAAAGAAATAAACATTTGGTTGCTTGACGTAACACCGGTTCTATGATAATATGAGTGAGGTCTCTTACTAGGGGTAAGTGAGTCAAGGAAGCTCCAATCACACAACATCTGTTGTAGACAGACACGAGCGATGGCGAATAGTTGGGAGACCCCACTCTTTTATAAGGCTCCGTCGTTCCCTACTAGCTTCACTTTCCAAGTATATGTTTTCTTCTTTACGCAAAGCGTGAAGGGAAACGCGGTGAAAGACCTCACTCATTATCATAGAACCGGGGTTACGTCAAGTAACCCAACGGTTTATTTCAAATACTTGTTTGATCTCTTTTACTATGGGGATATAGCCAACTCCCGTAGCGCTCATATACTCTCCGAAGCCAGGTTGTCTAGACAGAATCAACCCTCAGAAGTCCCGACACTAAACACCGTATGCTCTAACGAGGGGGTTCCCCAACATGCAGCATTGCAGATCTCTTGTACAGAGACGCCCATGAACAATGCCCATGACGCAGCCATACCTCCAGTGGAATGAGCTCTCAGGCCCTCTGGAGGTGGTAAACCCTTGCTATTATATGCCACTATAATAGCATCCACTATCCAATAGGATAAGACCTTGCGAGAAATGGGCCTCCCTGCGTGTGGAGGTGCCCAAGAGACAAAGAGCTGGTCGCTCTTTCTAAGGGCTCTTGTCCTGTCCATGTAGATGCTCCACAAGCGGTGGAGACACCATTCCTCCAAAGAGGAAAAAGGCAGTGGTGAAAGGCTGAAAGCTCAAAAGTGAGTCGATTGTAAGCACTACTAACTTTAGGCACAAAAGCGGGGTTAGGTTGTCGGGTAACATTGGACAACCCTGGGGCAAAGTCCAGGCATGAGTGGTGGACAGATGGTGCATGCAGCTCTCCCACTCGCTATGCGGATGTAACAGCTAAAAGTAAAGCGGTTTTAAATTAGATAAGTTTCCCTTCCACACTTTCCAGCGGCGGCTGTGAAATGGCCTCAAGCACAATAGATAGGTCCCAGGATGGGACTAGCTGCTTTGATACCGGGCGTAAGCAACGCCGCCCTTCAAAAAATGGCAGATAAGGGGGTCTCCCCACTGTATCGTTGTTGAAGCTTATATGGCAGGCAGAGATGGCAGCCAGGTGCACCTTTACAGTGGAAAAACCTTTTCCACGTCCAAAAGGTCCTGCAGAAAGCAATGTACATCTGAAACTGAGCATAGAAAGGGAATAACCCATTTCTGCTTGCATCATCTCTCAAACACATGCCACTTGTTGTCATAAAGTGAGTGTGTAGAAGGGGCCTAGCGCTCTGAATAGTCTCCATGACTCGGAGCGGTAGGCCTGTCGCAGTAAAGGGCAACTCCACCACTTTTCAACCTCATTTTCATTATCTCCAGCACAATACCAGGTCAATATATGTGAAAACGTCACATTTAAGTTTTGTAGAAGAAAAAAAAAAAGTTTAAAAGTTCTACCCGATGACGTCATCCGAAGTCATAACATTTTAAAACCAGTGATTTTTAAACACTATGAGATTCGCGGTGACATGGGGAGCAAGCAAATACCCTCCCTTGGGCTAGAAACTCATTGCAGGTTTTGAAAATCTATTTTTTCATTAATCGGATTGATCCTGAGACCTAGCTGTGAGGTGGATTGTAAGGGTAGCAGTGTCTTTCACGGCTTGCTCCTGTGTGTGGGCACAGAGCAGGTAGTCATCTATGTAGGCAGAGATTCTGAACCCCTTGCACCTCAGTGGGTTCAATGCCACCTCCACACATTGCTGAAAGTCTGAGGGGCTAGTGATAGTCCGAATGGACCAGTGAGATACTTGTAGGCCATGCCCTGAAAGGCGAACTTGAGAAACATCCTGTGTGCTGGCAGAATGTTTGTGAAAATAAGCATCCTGCAGATCGACAGTAGTGAATGAATCACCTTGACAAATGGAGCGAGACAGCACATTGTGCATAAGCATATGGAACATGAACTTTTATCAGATGGCTGTTGAGGACCCGTAAGTCCGAGACAGGGCTAGCTAGTAATTCTAGGAATTTAGTGCTTGGCTTACTTCGCCCAGTACGGGGAAAGCAGTAGCTATAACTCTGGGAGAGAAGGTTCTGTCAGCCGGGTTATGTGTGTGCTACTCAAAGCAAAGTTTAATATTTCAATTACCTTTTTTTACATTTTAGTCATTTAGCAGACGCTCTTATCCAGAGCGACTTACAGTTAGTGAGTGCATACATTTTTCATACTGTCCCCCCGTGGGAATCGAACCCACAACCGTGGCATTGCAAGCGCCATGCTCTACCAACTGAGCTACAGGAGGAATTTCTCTGCACTGTTTGGAGCCCATCTGTTACGATTGGTTCAGGTTGTACAGTTTATTGGGCTGTTTTTTCTAATGAGTATTGCTGGTTAATTTCTTCAGAAACACATTGATCTGACTGTGATCTAAAAATTGTGTCTGTGGTCTGACAGCAAATGCACTACAGTGGCTTGCGAAAGTATTCACCCCCCTTGGCATTTTTCCTATTTTGTTGCCTTACAACCTGGAATTAAAATTGATTTTGGGGGGATTTGTATCATTTGATTTACACAACATGCCTATCACTTTGAAGGTGCAAAATATTTTTTTTTGGTGAAACAAACAAGAAATAAGACAAAAAAACAAAACTTGAGCGTGCATAACTAACTATTCCCCCCCCCCCCCCCCCCAAAGTCAATACTTTGTAGAGCCACCTTTTTCAGCAATTACAGCTGCAAGTCTCTTGTGGTATGTCTCTATAAACTTGGCACATCTAGCCACTGGGAGTTTTGCCCATTCTTCAAGGCAAAACTGCTCCAGCTCCTTCAAATTGGATGGGTTCCGCTGGTGTACAGCAATCTTTAAGTCATTCTCAATTGGATTGAGGTCTGGGCTTTGACTAGGCCATTCCAAGACATTGAAATGTTTCCCCTTAAACCACTCGAGTGTTGCTTTAGCAGTATGCATAGGGTCATTGTCCTGCTGGAAGGTGAACCTCCACCCCAGTCTCAAAACTCTGGAAGACTGAAAAGTTTTCCCTCAAGGATTTCCCTGTATTTAGCACCATCCATCATTCCTTCAATTCTGACCAGTTTCCCAGTCCCTGCCGATGAAAAACATCCCCACAGCATGATGCTGCCACCACCATGCTTCACTCTGGGGATGGTGTTCTCGGAGTGAGGAGAGGTGTTGGGTTTGCGCCAGACATTGCGTTTTCCTTGATGGCCAAAAAGCTCAATTTTAGTCTCATCTGACCAGAGTACCTTCTTCCATATGATTCCCCACATGCCTTTTGGCGAACACCAAACGTGTTTGCTTATTTTTTTCTTCAAGCAATGGCTTTTTTCTGGCCACTCTTACGTAAAGCCCAGCTCTGTGGAGTGTACGGCTTAAAGTGGTCCTATGGACAGATACTCCAATCTCCGCTGTGGAGTTTTGCAGCACCTTCAGGGTTATCTTTGGTGTCTTTGTTGGCTCTCTGATTAATGCCCTCCTTGCCTGGTCCATGAGTTTTGGTGGGCGGCCCTCTCTTGGCAGGTTTGTTGTGGTACCATATTCTTTACATTTTTCAATATTGGATTTAGTGGTGCTCCGTGGGATGTTCAATGTTTTGGATATTTTTTTATAACCCAACCCTGATCTGTACTTCTCCACAACCTTGTCCCTGACCTGTTTGGAGAGCTCCTTGGTCTTCATGGTGCCGCTTGCTTAGTGGTGTTGCAGACTCTGGGGCCTTTCAGAACAGGTGTATATATACACTGAGATCATGTGACAGATCATGTGACACAGATTGCACACAGGTGGACTTTATTTAACTAATTATGTGACTTCTGAAGGTAATTGGTTGCACCAGATCTTATTTAGGGGCTACATAGCAAAGGGGGTGAATACATATGCACGCAACACTTTTCTGTTATTTATTTTCTATAATTTTGGACTATTTTGTGTATGTCCATTACATGAAATCCAAATAAAAATCAATTTAAATTACAGGTTGTAATGCAACAAAATAGGAAAAACGCCAAGGGTGATTAATAATTTTGCAAGGCACTGTAATGGAGGAAGTTTCCATGTCAGTGATGGCATAATCAACTACACTTTTCCCAAGAGCTGAGCAGTAAGTAAAACGACCCTCAGATTCTACCATGAAGCATATCCAGGCCTAAGGCTCGACACAAATGCACTAACTCCTTCAGTATTTGGTCAGGACTGTTTCTATTATGTATAATAGGGCTACTGTACAAGGAGGGGTGTCCAATTACGTGTTGGTTACCTCCCACATCAGTGTAGTCAGGCTCAGAACCTGTTCTCGCATTGAAATCTCCACAAAGAAGCACTTTACCCTCTGCCTGAAATGGTATGATTTCTGTATGGAGATTGTCAAAAAACAGATCTTCATAATATGATGAATCTGAAGGAGGAGCATTAGCTGCACATACAGTGCCGTGAAAAAGTATTTGCCCCCTTTCTAATTTTCTCCACTTACGCATATTTCTTATACTGAATGTTATCAGATCTTCAACCACAAACACAAACTAATATTAGATAAAGGGAACCTGAGTGAACAAATAAAACAATTATACTTATTTCATTTATTTCATAAACAAAGTTAAGCAACATCCAATGCCACAGTGTGAAAAAGTAATTGCCCCCTTACACTGGTTGTGCCACCTTTAGCTGCAATGACTCCAACCAAACGCTTCCTGTAGTTGTTGATCAGTCTCTCACGTTGCTGTGGAGGAATTTTGGCCCACTCATCCATACATAACTGCACACCTACTCATTCAAGGGTTTTTCTTTATTTTTTACATTGTAGAATAATAGTGAAGACATCAAAACTATGAAATAACACATATGGAATCATGTAGTAACCATTTTTTTTTTTAAACAAATCAAAATATATGTTATATTTGAGATTCTTCAAAGTAGCCACCCTTTGCCTTAATGACAGCTTTGAACACTCTTGGCATTCTCTCAACCAGCTTCACCTGGAATGCTTTGAAGGACTTCCCACATATGCTGAGCACTTGTTGGCTGCTTTTCCTTCACTCTGTGGTCCAACTCATCCCAAACCATCTCAATTGGGTTGAGGTCAGGTGATTGTGGAGGCCAGGTCATCTGATGCAGCACTCCATCACTCTCCTTCTTGGTCAAATAGCCCTTACACAGCCTGGAGGTGTGTTGGGTCATTGTCCTGATGAAAAACAAATGATAGTCCCACTAAGCCCAAACCAGATGGGATGGCGTATCGCTGCAGAATGCTGCGGTAGCCATGCTGGTTAAGTGTGCCTTGAAGTCTAAATAAATCACAGACAGTGTCACCAGCAAGGCACCCCCACACCATCACACCTCCTCCTCCATGCGTCACGGTGGGAACTACACACACGGAGATCATCCATTCATCCACACTGCATCTCACAAAGACACGGCGGTTGGAACCAAAAATCTAAAATGTTCACCGTTCTAATGTCCATTGCTCGTGTTTCTTGGCCCAAGTAAGTCTCTTCTTCTTTTTGCTTTTCCTGTAGTAGTGGTTTCTTTGCAGCAATTTGACCATGAAGGCCTGATTCACACAGTCTCCTCTGAACAGTTGATGTTGAGATGTGTCTGTGACTTGAACTCTGTGAAGCATTTATTTGGGATGCAATTTCTGAGGCTGGTAACTCTCATGAACTTATCCTCTGCAGCAGAGGTAACTCTGGGTCTTCCTTTCCTGTGGCGGTCCTCATGAGAGCCAGTTTCATCATAGTGCTTGATTGTTTTTGCAACTGCACTTGAAGAACCTTTCAAAGTTCTTGAAATGTTCCGTATTGACTGACCTTCATGTCTTAAAGTAATGGACTGTCATTTCTCTTTGCTTATTTGAGCTGTTCTTGCAATCAAATATGCAGAAGGCATTGCCAGTGAAGCAGAGAGGAAAACATTTAAAGCAAAGGTTTTAAAAGAGCACCCTAAGAGCAGACTTTATGTAACAAAAATAAATAAATCAAGGTGGATCTTCTCTTTTTCACTGAATGAGATATGAAGACGTTATTATAAATTAAATTAAACTGTTTCACAAAAATGTGCCTATGAAAACCATAACTGGCACTCAGATCCACATGAGAAAGGTTGCGGACTCCTCGTGTAGCCTATTACTGGCAACTTCAGGAGAGTAGTGGCAGAATGTGCGAAAGCCAGCAGGAGCTGGAGGAGAATAGTTGGGTCAAGTAAAAAAAAAATGTTGTTCTGGTTATCTAGATCTCTGGTGCCCGTTTGAGGCATTTGTCTTGTTTCATCAAACCGTAAGCTTAAAGCATCAGACAAGCTCAACGCAAAGAGTTGTCATAAATAAGATGGTTATGTTAGCAGTGAAGGAGAAGTGAGGAAAACTGCTGACTGGATTAACTAATAGAAGAATTATGAAAAAGATCACTCACACTTGTTATAAATTATGTTCAGATACCCATGGGTTTCTGGGGTTACATGTAATAATATTAGGCTACTTGGTTCACATAAGATACAGCCTGTATAGAATAGGAAAACGATATAGCTTTAGTCTTTAAATATGTGCTTGTTTGGCATACATGTGTACTTAAGTTCCATGTACACTATATAAATAAAAGTATGTGGACACCCCCTCAAATGAGTGGATTCAGCCATTAAAGCCACACCCATTGCTGACAGGTGTATACAATCGAGCACACAGCCATGCAATCTCCACTGACAAACATTGGCAGTAGAATGGCCTTACTGAAGAGCTCAGTGACTTTCAACATGGCACCGTCATAGGATGCCACCTTTCCAACAAGTCAGTTTGTCAAATTTCTGCCCTGCTAGAGCTGCCCCGGTCAACTAAGTGCTGTTATTGTGAAGTGGAAACGTCTAGGAGCAACAACAGCTCAGCCGCAAAGTGGTAGGCCACACAAGCTCACAGAGCGTAGGGCGTAAAAATCGTCTGTCCTCGGTTGCAACACTCACTTCAGAGTTCCAAACTGCCTCTGGAAGCAAACTCTAAAGTTTGGTGGAGGAGGAATAATGGTCTGGGGCTGTTTTTCTTGGTTCGGGCTAGGCCCCTTAGTTCCAGTGAAGAGAAATCTTAACACTACTGCATACAATGACATTCTAGACGATTCTGTGCTTCCAACTTTGTGGCAACAGTTTAGGGAATGCCCTTTCCTGTTTCAGCATGACAATGCCCCCGTGCACATAGCGAGGTCCATACAGAAATGGTTTGTCAAGATCGGTGTGGAAGAACTTGGCTGGCCTGCACAGAGCCCTGACCTCAACCCCACCAAACCCCTTTGGGATGAATTGGCAAGCCGATTGCGAGCCAGGCCTAATTGCCTCCTCACCAAAGTCCCCGTGGCTGAATGGACCAAGTCCCCGCAGTAATGTTCCAACATCTAGTGGAAAGCCTTCCCAGAAGAGTGGAGGCTGTTATAGCAGCAAAGGAGGGACCAACTCCATATTAATGCCCATGATTTTGGAACGAGATGTTCGACGAGCATGTGTCCACATACTTTTGGTCATGTAGTGAATTCATGAGTCAGCTCACCGTTTTGGCGACAGAGGAGACGTTCATGCCAAAGCGCTCTGCCCGCTTCTTCAGGACCTCAACGCTGACCTAACGCCACAGAGGGAGGAGAGGTGTTAGTTATGAGCTCCATAAAGAAAAGTCAGGTGTTTACAAATTCCTATTCATAACATCACATTGAAAAAGCGAGGGAAACCAAGTCCTATCATCTTCTTACAAACAGAAAACCACAGGTTTGTTCTTCTCCAATAAACAGGGATGCAAACAGGTGAGGGTCCAAAAAGGTGACAATTTGCATATAATTTACATATTGTCAGAGAATAACATGAACATAATAAATATTTGAACAATCTCAATACTCCTAACTTTCCAAACCACAATAGACAGAGAAAATTATGTCCTGGGGTTGGGGGGAGTTGGGCTCTTTGGTCTGGGTTTAAGGTTTAGTTTAAGTTAAGATTTTCTTATTTTCTTGTTGAGGACATGTACTTTCCAGTGGGTTTAATTAAGAATTGTAAGGTGAAGGTTAAGGACTAGGCTATCTGCTAAATAACTAATTATTTTCAGCCAACATTAAACAACTCCGTCTCATCTTAGTAGAATCTGACCTGTCAGTCTAACACACATGACTCATAACCCCCATTATTTTTAAGAAAATCATTTTAATGCTCAAAATAATAAACAGTAACAGGTTATCACTTACATATCTAGCATACACTCACTCATTTGCAGCCACCTTCTCCTAGGCTTAGTTCTCTCAGCCAGTGGAACAGGAACCGTAGGAGAGGACCAGACAGTCAATATAATAAACATAACAGTAACTGGTTATCACTCACATATCTAGCCTACACTCACCTACACCTATAGCCCACGTTACACGTTAGCCTTCTTCCTTTTTGCCTGGAGTAAGACATCTAGTGCTCTTTTTCTTTAGCTGTGTGCATCTAGAAGAATCCAAAAAGCAATCAATCTATAGTATATCATGGCAACACGTTTTTTTATTACCTAAATTTCACTCCTTGACAAGAGTCACTAGAGACTCAAAGCCACAAGAGGGTAGAACACATTTCAAACTTTGCTTGTTAGGATATATCTCACAACCATTGTAGCAATATATGTCACACCCGGTCTAAATATGTGTCATGACAGTGTTATGACCATATTATAACAGGTTATGACAAGTTATGTCAGCTGTTATGACATTATGACTGTGTCATAACGCTGGGTGTCAAGTAACGTGTTACCCCAAAATTATTTCTCATTAGCATTATACATATAATAAGCGGGTGTCCTGGATTTATCAGCCACTGGTCCAACATACAACTCTCTGGAAGGCAGCATCTTGTCAATGAAGTCCATCTCCATTTGCTTCTTTCTTGGGTGTGGTGATGCGCAGCCTTGAGGAAGCATGCCATGAAAGTGGTGATCACTTCAAGCATGCAGCTTGTGGACAAGGGTTTGGCTGCCCTGTGAATGAATTATGGCATGTTATTGTAAAATGCAACTTCATCTATTTTAAGACCACACAGAGTGATGGTTTTCAGTTTTAAGGGCAAATGGTTTGCTTATGACATTCCAACTGATGAGACCCAGAGAATATATCTAGTTTATCAATCAGGAATGAAGAATTAACTTAAAAATGTCAAAATACACACCTGGAAAACAGTACGTTAACACTTGCAACGCACATGGTAGGCCTACCCTGCCCACCAAAGTAATCTATGGTTGGAGCGCTGATATTATATTGATATAGTAACACAGGAGATACTGACTAGCCTATAGTAGCTTAAATGCACCCACCTCAGCATTTCCAACTCTTTCAAAAGCAGGGACTGGCACCTGCACCCTTTATCTCATATTTTCAGGGCCCTGTGTTACTGGCATCTGTGTTACTGGCATCACACATACAGCAGAGCCTGCATATTGCATGACCTGGCTTGTCTACCTTTAAACAAATAAATAAAAAAAGTGGGAAGGTGTGCTGCACTTCCTTGACATCAGTCTGTGCATCCAATTTCAGCCGGGCCCAGCTCCACTTGCACCTCAGCCCTGACTCAGGCTTAGACACCGACTCCCTCTCCTCAAATTCTGAAAACCAAAGCATAAATTACACGATTTAATACAAAGATGCCAACAACACAGTATAATAATTACATTTGATTTTCTAATTTCCTACATAGTAACTAGAGACTACTCACACACAGTGTGGTAATGTGGGTTTGCCTAAGGTCTTTACACAAACGCCACCAGCGGGTACTTATTCATTGGTATCATTGTTAAGAGTATTGGAACGTCATGGCCCCAATATACACCGCTGTTGTGCAGCTGCCTACGCCACCATGCTAGGTTTAGTAATAAACCAACCAAGTTTATAAAGTTACTCCCTCGCTTCCTCCAATGCATTTAATTAATTTGTTCCGTGGGTTATTACACACAGACATGTGAAGTAAGCTGAGGCAACACAAAGTTAGTGGAGGCATGAAGGTGGTAATGTTAGCTTGCCAACTTAGATGCTAACGTAGCTAGCTAGCTAACGTCAGCTAGCTAATGTTAACTTTGTGTGTAATAATTTGTGCTATTGAAACATACATGCAATTATAATTTGCTTTTCATCAAGTATAATCACAGCCTTATTTCGTACACAGGTTGCTTACCTCGAGTTGCATTCCGAATTTCCCAGTCAGGAACAAAGTTTGTTGCGTTGAGTGAGTGACGACACAGCCGCCAGAGAAGGTAGTGATAATAATAATAATAATAATAATAATAATAATAATAATAAATAATAATAATATGCCATTTAGCAGACGCTTTTATCCAAAGCGACTTACAGTCATGCGTGCATACATTTTTGTGTATGGGTGGTCCCGGGGTTCGAACCCACTACCATGGCGTTACAAGCGCCGTGCTCTACCAGCTGAGCTACAGAGGACCACGGGGATCACACAGGGAGAAGATCTGTTCGCGCCTCTCTTTTATAGTTCAATGGGTGATACGCACTGCGTCTGCCCACTTTAAGTCAGACCCCTCCCCCCACACATTTTTTTTTACAGCTCTACACGGTTCACGTGGATGACTATTTTGAGATCAAAGCGGTGAATACCGCCGAAAAGTGACAAGTTTGCTTCCCTGCAAGAATGTCAGAAGGGTGGTGGGGAGGTTGGGAGTGTTCAGGTTTCGGATTTTCCCCACTTTTTTCAGGGATTAGATCTTTCAAATCACACTTTTTAAAATAGAAAAACAACAAAATTGGATGTTCTAAGTACACAACAATGCTAAAACAACACAAGGAGACCGCTTTTGAGGTCTTCGAAACATTAAGACATTTCTATTTTTGAATGTAGTTACCCTTTAATTCAAGTGTGCATGCACCTAGCACTGTTGTTTGGTTAGCAGTGTTTCTGTAGCACACGTGTTGGAGTTTGCAAAACAAATGCCCACTGGATTGATGCAAATAATCACGATCTCATTCTGTCAGGTAGGCATAGGCTACTTTGTAGCTAGTTAACATTTAAAAACGCCCACACCAGTAGAAATCCACTTTTTCAAGCTGAAAACTAAATGGCCAAACCTTACCCATGATGTTGCACAACGATTTAGTCAAAGTATGATATATTTGGGCTTGAAGTGACAATTCTGAACTGCCCACTTTTTCTGTATTTTCCTATGTTTTGACATAGAAATTATTTTTAGCCTACATTTAGTTTTATTTGAACGTTACAACCCACCAGTATGGCATTGCTTATTAATCAGAAAGCTGCAAAGTTATTCCTCTTCGGGACTGAGATGAGCCAAACAGCCTCGTGTCCACTTGGCCTTAATAGAATCAACCATGAATTCTGCTCTGTATCAGATAATTCTACAGGAGAATGTCAGACCATCTGTCTGTGAGCTGAAGCTGAAGCGCAGCTGGGTCATGCAGCAAGACAATGATCCAAAACACACAATCAAGTCTACATGAAAATTGCTAAAAAGCAACAAATTGGAAGTTTTGGAATGGCCTAGTCAAAGTCCAGACCTAATCCCAATTGAGATGTTGTGGCAGGATTTGAAACGAGCAGTTCATGCTTGAAAACCCATCCGTCACTGAGTTAAAGCAGTTCTGCATGGAAGAGTGGGCCAAAATTCCTCCACAGCGACGTGAGAGACTGATCAACAACTACAGGAAGCATTTGGTTGGAGTCATTGCAGCTAAAGGTGGCACAACCAGTTATTGAGTGTAAGGGGGCAATTACTTTTTCACACAGGGGAATTGGGTGTTGCATAACTTTGTATATGAAATAAATATGTAATTGTTGTTATTTGTTCACTTATGTTCCCTTTATCTAATATTAGGTTTTGGTTGAAGATCTGATAACATTCAGTATCACAAATATGCAAAAGTAGAGAAAATTAGAAAGGGGGCAAATACTTTTTCATAGCACTGTGTGTATATATATATATATATATATATATATGTGTATATATATATATATATATATATATATGTATATACAGTGGGGAAAAAAAGTATTTAGTCAGCCACCAATTGTGCAAGTTCTCCCACTTAAAAAGATGAGAGAGGCCTGTAATTTTCATCATAGGTACATGTCAACTATGACAGACAAATTGAGAAAGAAAAATCCAGAAAATCACATTGTAGGATTTTTAATGAATTTATTTGCAAATTATGGTGGAAAATAAGTATTTGGTCACCTACAAACAAGCAAGATTTCTGGCTCTCACAGACCTGTAACTTCTTCTTTAAGAGGCTCCTCTGTCCTCCACTCGTTACCTGTATTAATGGCACCTGTTTGAACTTCTTATCAGTATAAAAGACACCTGTCCACAACCTCAAACAGTCACACTCCAAACTCCACTATGGCCAAGACCAAAGAGCTGTCAAAGGACACCAGAAACAAAATTGTAGACCTGCACCAGGCTGGGAAGACTGAATCTGCAATAGGTAAGCAGCTTGGTTTGAAGAAATCAACTGTGGGAGCAATTATTAGGAAATGGAAGACATACAAGACCACTGATAATCTCCCTCGATCTGGGGCTCCACGCAAGATCTCACCCCGTGGGGTCAAAATGATCACAAGAACGGTGAGCAAAAATCCCAGAACCACACGGGGGGACCTAGTGAATGACCTGCAGAGAGCTGGGACCAAAGTAACAAAGCCTACCATCAGTAACACACTACGCCGCCAGGGACTAAAATCCTGCAGTGTCAGACGTGTCCCCTGCTTAAGCCAGTACATGTCCAGGCTCGTCTGAAGTTTGCTAGAGTGCATTTGGATGATCCAGAAGAGGATTGGGAGAATGTCATATGGTCAGATGAAACCAAAATAGAACTTTTTGGTAAAAACTCAACTCGTCGTGTTTGGAGGACAAAGAATGCTGAGTTGCATCCAAAGAACACCATACCTACTGTGAAGCATGAGGGTGGAAACATCATGCTTTGGGGCTGTTTTTTCTGCAAAGGGACCAGGACGACTGATCCGTGTAAAGGAAAGAATGAATGGGGCCATGTATTGTGAGATTTTGAGTGAAAACCTCCTTCCATCAGCAAGGGCATTGAAGATGAAACGTGGCTGGGTCTTTCAGCATGACAATGATCCCAAACACACCGCCCGGGCAACGAAGGAGTGGCTCCGTAAGAAGCATTTCAAGGTCCTGGAGTGGCCTAGCCAGTCTCCAGATCTCAACCCCATAGAAAAGCTTTGGAGGGAGTTGAAAGTCTGTGTTGCCCAGCGACAGCCCTAAAACATCACTGCTCTAGAGGAGATCTGCATGGAGGAATGGGCCAAAATACCAGCAACAGTGTGTGAAAACCTTGTGAAGACTTACAGAAAACGTTTGACCTGTGTCATTGCCAACAAAGGGTATATAACAAAGTATTGAGAAACTTTTGTTATTGACCAAATACTTATTATCCACCATAATTTGCAAATAAATTCATTAAAAATCCTACAATGTGATTTTCTGGAATTTTTTTCTCATTTTGTCTGTCATAGTTGACGTGCACCAATGATGAAAATTACAGGCCTCTCTCATCTTTTTTAAGTGGGAGAACTTGCACAATTGGTGGCTGACTAAATACTTTTTTCCCCACTGTGTTATATATATATATATATATATATATATATATATATATATATATATATACATACATATATACACACACAGTTGAAGTCGGAAGTTTACATACGCCTTAGCCAAATACATTTACTCAGTTTTTCACAATTCTTGACATTTAATCCTAGTAAAAATTCCCTGTCTTAGGTCAGTTAGGATCACCACTTTATTTTAAGAATGTGAAATGTCAGCATAATATTAGAGAAAATGATTTATTTCAGCTTTTATTTCTTTCATCACATTCCCAGTGGGTCAGAAGTTTACATACACTCAATTAGTATTTGGTAGCATTGCCTTTAAATTATTTAACTTGGGTCAAACGTTTCAGGTAGCCTTCCACAAGCTTCCCACAATAAGTTGGGTGAATTTTGGCCCATTCCTCCTGACAGAGCTGGTGTAACTGAGTCAGGTTTGTAGGCCTCCTTGCTCGCACACGCTTTTTCAGTTCTGCCCACAAATGTTCTATAGGATTGAGGTCAGGGCTTTGAGATGGCCACTCCAATACCTTGACTTTGTTGTCCTTCAGCCATTTTGCCACAACTTTGGAAGTATGCTTGGGGTCATTGTCCATTTGGAAGACCCATTTGTGACCAAGCTTTAACTTCCTGACTGATGTCTTGAGATGTTGTTTCAATATATCCACATAATTTTCCTTCCTCATGATGCCATCTATTTTGTGAAGTGCACCAGTCCCTCCTGCAGCAAAGCACCCCCACAGCATGAAGCTGCCACCCCCGTGCTTCACGGTTGGGATGGTGTTCTTCGGCTTGCAAGCATCCGCCTTTTTCCTCCAAACATAACGATGGTCATTATGGCCAAACAGTTCTAATTTTGTTTCATCAGACCAGAGGACATTTCTCCAAAAAGTATGATCTTTGTCCCCATGTGCAGTTGCAAACCGTAGTCTGGCTTTTTTTAATGGAGGTTTTGGAGCAGTGGCTTCTTCCTTGCTGAGCGGCCTTTCAGGTTATGTCGATATAGGACTTGTTTTACTGTGGATATAGATACTTTTGTACCTGTTTCCTCCAGCATCTTCACAAGGTCCTTTGCTGTTGTTCTGGGATTGATTTGCACTTTTTCGCACCAAAGTACATTCATCTCTAGGAGACAGAACGCGTCTCCTTCCTGAGCGGTATGACGGCTGTGTGGTCCCATGGTGTTTATACTTTCATACTATTGTTTGTACAGATGAACGTGGTACCTTCAGGCATTTGGAAATTGCTCCCAAGGATGAACCAGACTTGTGGAGGTCTACAATCTTTTTTCTGAGGTCTTGGCTGATTTCTTTTGATTTACCCATGATGTCAAGCAAAGAGGCACTGAGTTTGAAGGTAGGCCTTGAAATACATCCACAGGTACACCTCCAATTGACTCAAATTATGTCAATTAGCCTATCAGAAGCTTCTAAAGCCATGACATCATTTTCTGGAATTTTCCAAGCTGTTTAAAGGCACAGTCAACTTAGTGTATGTAACCTTCTGACCCACTGGAATTGAGATACAGTGAAATAATCTGTCTGTAAACAATTGTACTCATCTATTCTATACTTAACACTTTTTGTTCCTTAAAACTGCATTGTTGGTTAAGGGCTTGTAAGTAAGCATTTCACTGTAAGGTCTACACCTGTTTTATTCAGTGCATGTGGCAAATAACATTTGATTTGAGTATGGGCGAGTGGGTGCGTCGAAAGGAAAGTAGTGGGTGTGTGGAAAGCAATGGGTGTGTCCAAAGGAAAGTAGTGGGCGTGTGGAATGGAATGGAATGGGTGTGTCGAAAGCGCTCTGCTATAAGTTAGACGGTTTTGATTGAGCTGTTTTTTTCTCTCCTGTTTCTTACTACGCAACTACTGTACATTGAGCTACCGTAACGCGAGAGTTTGGACTGGATGGATGAGTCTGAGTCATATTTCACTATTACTTTTACACATATAACTGTCAATTTTCAGTTATAAAACCTGACAATTGTTTATTTTTGATTAAAAGTATTTATGATGGGTATTGGCTAATGGCTACTAGGCAGCTACTTCCTACGCCGTTGCCGGACAGTAGTGCTTGTCAAGAGGAAGCGAAGGGCACTGTGTCCCGGTGTTGCCGTTCACGCCCTCCCCATTGAGTAGTAGACTGTATGTAGGCTATGTATCATGTAGATGGTTATCAATATTAGTTATTTCTTGTGTTGGCTGCTATCCTATTTGGGGAAAAAATTATCACGTTAGCTACCGCTGGCGACATGACCGTGATACCCTGTAGGAAGCACTTCAAGTCAGCAGGCAGGCCAATACAACACTGTTGCACTGGTTGCCGACTTATTGTGCAGCCCGATCAGCCACACAAAACGTTCTTGAGTGGCAACAAATCTGCCCAATTAGCTGATTTGCTTTCCATACACACACACTCCTTCCGACACACCCACTCACCCATACACCCACTCGCCCATACAAGTGTCTATCCAGATAATGAAAAGGCACATGCGAAAGAAAATTCAAAGAACTTAGTAGTTACATGTAATTTAGTTACATGTACCGGTAATTTACATGATAATGGGCAAAGTCATTGTAGCTTATCATTTCACTTCCCCTGTGAGAAACATGAACACGGGCCAGCTTTGCTGTACCGCCCCGAAGCCTGCCAGCAGCCTACCCACCAATGGTTGCACCGTGTCCATATTCCAGGTGCTTCATTTTATTCTTTCTAACTATTTCTATGTCGGATTCGCGGCCGCAATTTATGGAAGATGCCAAAACCTTGGAAATAACAATAGATGCGAAGTCAAAGATAGGCCAGTGGTTTCCATCTGTGGCAAAGTTTTGCCTAAATCAATGCTTATGATAAATCCATCTACAGAACCAGCAATAGAGCCAGCTGGGTAATCTTTTGAATACGGTGTAGTAAAACCCAGCAACAACAGACAACAGATAACATTAGCTAGCTAAATAAGATTAGCAGGATAGCTAGCTATATAAGGTTAGCATGTTAGTTAGCTACTCTGACAGCTGTCAGTGGCCTTGTTGTTGATGTTTATCTTAATTATGGAAATTCCCACACCCAATTCATTTAGCAGACGCTCTTATCCAGAGCAACTTACAGGAGCAATTAGGGTTAAGTGCCTTGCTCAAGGGCACATCGACAGATTTTTCACCTAGTCGGCTCGGGGATTAGAACCAGCAACCTTTCGGTTACTGGCACAACGCTCTTACCCACTAAGCTACCTGCCGCCCTCATAGAAAAAATAAATAAATAGATAAACCCCATTGATACTCACAGTTAGTTTACTATTTGCAACTGCTGCACCTAATAGACAAAGAGAAAAAATATACATGAATTACAACATAAAATTTTGACTGGTCATGTTGAAGAACTTATGAAAAGCTAAAAATCCAACTCACCTGGTGTGGAAGCCGGTGTTGGAGCCGGTAAACCAAATCTGACAAACATCAGATCAATTCAGTTAATATTCACTTGCACAGCCTACATCTTTTTAACATCCATTTTACTATCCTTTCGACAGTCCAATACGAGTTGACCCTGGAGTAGATAATTGCCACATAATACATTCAATATTCTTTTAACATAACTACCTGACATTGTTCACTGAGTAATGATCAAAACTTGATTGTCAACTACTATATTTAATCAATTTGAGGATGTCAAGGGAAGGGTCATAAAAGTGTGAAACATTGCTGATGCCTACATGCAAGATGTACAGTATATGATTGGTTTTACTTCATTTCGAACTTGAGTTCTTACTATGCTATAAGCTTTCTCCAGACAGCACCACTGAATAATTTTCAACTTTGAAGCCACCCAAGTCCCATCTAGGCCACGGCAGGCAGTGATTGGCCCTTCCGGGCCATGACGCATAATGCCCCACCCCTGAGGGTATAATACGCACTGCCCTGCCGGAGTGTCACTCTTGCTTTATTCAGCCACCACTGTTTATCGAAGCCACCATTTTATCACCTGTAAATTCATCTATTCTTATTTTTCGTCTAAACTGCTCAATTTCGGACGGCCTACACATTCAACCTAGCAGTGAATAAGATATTTTAGATTTAATTTAGATTCCTTCGGCGTCGGTCCATTTAGTAGCCTGAGTCAGCTAGCTTGCTAGCCACTCTTTGCTAATGGTCCTTCTAGCTATCTTGCTAGCTAACGTGTCGCACTTGAGGAGACCAAGGATTCTGAGGCAATTCTTTTATAATCGCCTTCCCAATCACACTCAAACAGTGTTCGTAAGCTTTGAGTGTAGATACCAGACGGATTCTTTCAGGTTTTTCTGTTTTTTAAAGATATTTCTTCTCAGGCCGAGATGACGTTCCCTGCCGGGATAAAACAGTGCGTCAAGTGCAAGGCGAACATGTCGGGGAGGGACGGTCACGGAGAGTGCGCCCGATGCCTTGGACCAGAACACGCGGAGGTGGCTCTTACGGACGCCTTCTTCTGTATCCACTGCTGTGGGCTTCCCCTGCCTTCCCTCCACCATCGAGTAGTGCTGATCTCTATCTCTCCACCTACGGACGAGTGGCCGAGATGCGGCGCTCCAATACGCGACAGAGCCTCCACCCCAGCCCTTCCCCAACCTGCTGCTTCTTTCGAGGACGCAGCGCACCGGGAGCTGAGAGGCTTCCATACAGCCAGTGGGACGCCTATGGAGATCCTGGCTAAGATGAAGGGGCTCAGAGTGAGGGTGGAATAGAGGAGGAGGACAAGGAGGAGATGCAGGCTGCCCCTCCGATCTCTGACAAGGACCCTTACAACAAGGAGTTCATGTCCTGGGCAGGGCTGTGACTAAGCTAGGCCTGTCTTGGCCAAATCCACAACCAGCCCCTGAAACCATGCTGGCAGGGGCTTACTTCCCACCGCAGCTGTCATCCAGAGCATGCCATATTACCGCTTCCCTGGCGGAGAAGTGTTACAAGGCAGCCGGCCAGTCAGCAGCCATGCTGAACACCATGGCCCTCCTCCAGGCCTACCAGGCCCATCTCCTCCGGGACATGGAAGGCCAGGCTACTCCAGAGATGTACATCGAGCTCAGGAAGGCAACAGGTCTCTGCACTAGCTGCCTGTGAGTTTTAGAATTAATTTTAAGATTCTTCTATTGGTTTTTAAATCAATCCACGATTGTGCACCTCAATTCATGTCAGACATGCTTGTAAGTTATGTACCCAGTATGTACCTCAGGTCCTCTGGCACTGGCCTTTTAACTATCCCAAAGCCTAGGACCAAGAGGCATGGAGAGGCAGCCTTGAGTTATTATGCCCCCAGCCTCTTGAATAGCCTGCCAGAGAAGGGGGTCAAAAACTGTGGACATATTTAAAAGATATCTTAAAACACATATTTTTTGCTTTGCTTTTCCTTAGGGTGCTTTTTAGTCGTTCAGTTTGTTTCATTCTTTAGTTTTTTATCTTATGTTTGTTATGTAGTAAATACACTATATATACAAAAGTATGTGGACACCCCCCCAAATTAGTGGATTTGGCTATTTCAGCCACACCCGTTGCTGACAGGTGTATTAAAAAATGGAGCACGCCGCCATGCAATCTCCATAGACAAACATTGGCAGTAGAATGGCCTTACTGAAGAGCTCAGTGACTTTCAACGTGGCACTGTCATATTATGCCACCTTTCCAACAAGTCAGTAGGTCAAATGTCTGCCCTGCTAGAGCTGCCCTGGTCAACTGTAAGTGCTGTTATTGTGAAGTAAAAACGTCTAGGACGTTTTTACTTCAACAGCTCAGCCGAACAGGACCTCAGAGTGCTGAAGCGTGCGGCGCGCAAAAATCGTCTGTCCTCGGTTGCAACACTCACTACCGAGTCCCAAACTGCCTCTGGAAGCAACGTCAGCACAATAACTGTTTGTCAGGAACTTCATGAAATGGCTTTCCATGGCCGAGCAGCTGCACACAAGCCTAAGATCACCATGCGTAATGCCAAGCGTCGGCTGGAGTGGTGTAAAGCTCGCCGCCATTGGACTCTGGAGCAGTGGATACGCGTTCTCTGGAGTGATGAATCACGCTTCACAATCTGGCAGTCCAACAGACTAATCTGGGTTTGGCGGATGCCAGGAGAACGCTACCTGCCCCAATGCATCGTGCCAACTGTAAAGTTTGGTGGAGTAGGAATAATGGTCTGGGGCTGTTTCTCATGGTTCGGGCTAGGCCCCTTAGTTCCAGTGAAGGGAAATCTTAACGAGACAACATAAAATTACATTTTAGACGATTCTGTGCTTCCAACTTTGTGGCAACAGTTTGGGGAAGGCCCTTTCCTGTTTCAGCATGACAATGCCCCCGTGCACAAAGCAAGGTCCATACAGAAATGGTTTGTCGAGATCGGTGTGGAAGAACTTGACTGGCCTGCACAGAGCCCTGATCTCAACCCCATCAAACACCTTTGGGATGAATTGGAACGCCAACTGCGAGCCAGGCCTAATCACCCAACATCAGTGCCCGACCTCACTAATGCTCGTGGCTGAACGGAAGCAAGTCCCCGCAGCAATGTTCCAACATCTAGTGGAAAGCCTTTCCAGAAGAATGGAAGCTGTTATAGCAGCAAAGGGGGGACCAACTCCATATTAATGCCCATGATTTTGGAATGAGATGTTCGACGAGCAGGTGTCCACATACTTTTGGTTATGTAGTGTATTTCAGCTTTGATTTTGATTGTTTTTTATTCGTTTTTCCTGTAAAGCACATTGCGTTGCATTCCATGTCTGAAATGTGCTGTATAAATAAAGCTTGATTTCATTTCATTTGAGAACGAGAGAAGAACATGCTGCTGAAAGCTCCTGTCACAGTATCTGGGCTCTTCGATACAAGTTTGAGCAGCAACAGAAAGGCTCTGCAGCCTTCAAGGCTATCATGCACCCGGCTCCTTTCCCTGCCCCACGACCTCATCCCAACCAGCCTCGCCAAAACAGGGAAGGCCCTCCACCTCGCCATCGCTCTGCGAGTGCTTCCGGGCCCAGGACGGACCCACACAGACGCCTGAGGTGTCCTGCGCCATTCCAGCAGCTGGTGCGAGAGGCTGGAACCGTAATCCTTTCCGCCTTCAGCAGCAGCAGGCTGCCCAGGCGTACAGAGGGAAGAAACCGCGGAGGGCCTGACAGCCTTCCTGAGAGGGACTTCGTGTTGTATCTTACGGTCAGAGAAATCCGCTCCACGCCTGTTAGCAACACGAAAGAGAAGACTAGCTACACATTGCCCACCGCCAGCAAAAGCCGCCCGGTATATGTGCACACAAGACACACACTTCCACACATCCCTCCAGCGCACACTCCTATGTCTCCCACCCATTCTCGTGCCCACATCCACTCGCTCTTACAAGCATCACAGCCTTAGAGAAAGATTCCATGAGTCTAAGGCCAAATATAAGGCTGGGACAGTTAGGTTTCACCGAGACAGTTTAAAATCCAGTCACGCAGTAGCCCCTGCCTGTGACTTGGCTAAACAGTCCAAATCTAAATCGTCAAACCGCACAGCAACCTCTGCCTTTAGCCCAGTTTGATATTCCCAATCGAATGACAGCCCTGCCCTCTCTAATAGAAAGAGCGGACCTGTCCAGCAGACAGTGTGTGGAAATACGCATGCACAGCTCCCCTTGGGTACTGAATACAATTCGGAAGTGTTAAGCGTTGCCTTTCGCTCGCAGTCCACCGGGCTTCACTGGTGTCACGCCCACGACAGTTTCAGCTCAGGAGGCCCCTATTCTAGAACAGGAAATAACCTCCCTTGTAGGAAAAGGAGCTATTCACCCAGTGAGGGAAGCAGACAAAAATACGGGTCATTATCAGAAATATTTTCTAGTGCCAAAGAAAGACTGTGGCATGAGACCGATCTTAGAGTTGAGGGTGTTGAACAAATAATTTCGAAAACTACCTTTTCGCATGTTAACACACCGCCGTCTATTCAAAGTAGTCAGACAGGCAGATTATTTCACCACGGTGGACCTGAAGGACGCGTTCTTTCACGTACCTATTGTGGAAAGGCACAGGAAATTTGTCAGGTTCTCATTTCAGAACAAAGAATACAAGTTGTGTCTTCTCGTTCGGCCTGAGCTTAAGCCCTCGCTACTTCACCGTTTGCGTGAATACAGCTATCGCCCCCCTACGATCACAGGGGATACGGATAATGTGCTATCTAGACGACTGACTTATAATAGCGAAGTCGAGAGAATTGGCCAAGACACACAGCAGGATAGTGATAAATCATATCCGCAATCTGGGTTTCCTGATAAACTGGAAAAAGAGTTGTCTCACTCCTCGCCAACAGACAAGCTTCTTAGGCTTGGAACTGAACTCTCTGTCTATGCGCGCGCGTCTAACAGTCACCAGACAGAGGTGCATTCTGACTGCAGCACCCGCACTCCACCGGAGCCGGACTGTCAGGGCTCACCGGGTTATGGTTTTACTGGGGCTGATGGCTGCGGCATCAGCAGTCTTACCTATTAGTCCAACGCATTCATCCGAACAGAGACCGTTATCGGCTGACAACCATTACGCGGCAATGTCGCCACAGCCTATCCTTCTGGCAAAGCCCGAGCATGCTCTCAGCTACGGTGTTCACTCCGACACATTGGTCCGGCTGGCTTCCGGGTTAAACGGGCGGGTGTTAAGGAGCACAGTTTGGCGGGTCATGTATCGGAGGACGCATGACTCGACCTTCGCCTCTCCCGAGCCTGTTGGGGAGTTGCAGCGATGAGACAAGACCGTAATTGGATATGACAAAATTGGGGAGAAGAAACAGGGGGAAATAAATAAATAAAATAATAAATTATTATTCAGTGGTGCTGTCTGGAGACAGCTTATAGCATAGTAAGAACTCTCGTTCTTCATTCGTAAAACCAGGGTTGTAGTACAACCCATTCTTTTTATCCAAAATCTGTATAACCCTAGTTTTATCCAAAGTCAACATATGATCCATTATAATGTGTAATTCGGTCCAGGGATAATGTGTAATTCGGTCCTCACCTGGCAGCGCGGGCCTCTTTCTTACTATCAGCAGTGGCAGGCAGGTTGAAACGCTCCGCCCTCTTCTGCAGCCTCTGTGATGGACACAAATAGATACAAGTTAAATATTAATACTACTTCAACAATGTAGTACCAATAGATTAGGGCTGTCCCCAACTAAAAAAATATTGGTCGACCGAAAGCAGTCTGTTCTTTTGGTTGAAAACAAATTATGTGTATTTTTCCATATACAGTGGGGAGAACAAGTATTTGACACACTGCCGATTTTGCAGGTTTTCCTACTTAAAAAGCATGTAGAGGTCTGTAATTGTTATCATAGGTACACTTCAACTGTGAGAGACGGAATCTAAAACAAAAATCCAAAAAATCACATTGTATGATTTTTAAGTAATTAATTTGCATTTTATTGCATGACATAAGTATTTGATAGATCAGAAAAGCAGAACTTAATATTTGGTACAGAAACCTTTGTTTGCAATTACAGAGATCATACGTTTCCTGTAGGTCTTGACCAGGTTTGCACACACTGCAGCAGGAATTTTAGCCCACTCATCCATACAGACCTTCTCCAGATCCTTCAGGTTTCGGGGCTGTCGCTGGGCAATACGGACTTTCAGCTCCCTCCAAAGATTTTCTATTGGGTTCAGGTCTGGAGACTGGCTAGGCCACTCCTGGACCTTGAGATGCTTCTTACGGAGCCACTCTTTAGTTGCCCTGGCTGTGTGTTTTGGGTCGTTGTCATGCTGGAAGACCCAGCCACGACCCATCTTCAATGCTCTTACTGAGGGAAGGAGGTTGTTGGCCAAGATCTCGCGATACATGGCCCCATCCATCCTCCCCTCAATACGGTGCAGTCGTCCTGTCCCCTTTGCAGAAAAGCATCCCCAAAGAATGATGTTTCCACCTCCATGCTTCATGGTTGGGATGGTGTTCTTGGGGTTGTACTCATCCTTCTTCTTCCTCCAAACACAGAGAGTGGAGTTTAGACCAAAAAGCTATATTTTTGTCTCATCAGACCACATGACCTTCTCCCATTCCTCCTCTGGATCATCCAGATGGTCATTGGCAAACTTCAAACGGGCCTGGACATGCGCTGGCTTGAGTAGGGGGACCTTGCGTGCACTGCAGGATTTTAATCCATGACGGCGTAGTGTGTTACTAATGGTTTTCTTTGCGACTGTGGTCCCAGCTCTCTTCAGGTCATTGACCAGGTCCTGCCGTGTAGTTCTGGGCTGATCCCTCACCTTCCTCATGATCATTGATGCCCCACGAGGTGAGATCTTGCATGGAGCCCCAGACCGAGGGTGATTGACCGTCATCTTGAACTTCTTCCATTTTCTAATAATTGCGCCAACAGTTGTTGCCTTCTCACCAAGCTGCTTGCCTATTGTCCTGTAGCCCATCCCAGCCTTGTGCAGGTCTACAATTTTATCCCTGATGTCCTTACACAGCTCTCTGGTCTTGGCCATTGTGGAGAGGTTGGAGTCTGTTTGATTGAGTGTGTGGACAGGTGTCTTTTATACAGGTAACGAGTTCAAACAGGTGCAGTTAATACAGGTAATGAGTGGAGAACAGGAGGGCTTCTTAAAGAAAAACTAACAGGTCTGTGAGAGCCGGAATTCTTACTGGTTGGTAGGTGATCAAATACTTATGTCATGCAATAAAAATGCAAATTAATTACTTAAAAATCATACAATGTGATTTTCTGGATTTTTGTTTTAGATTCCGTCTCTCACAGTTGAAGTGTACCTATGATAACGATTACAGACCTCTACATGCTTTGTAAGTAGGAAAACCTGCAAAATCAGCAGTGTATCAAATACTTGTTCTCCCCACTGTATAGACACACCCTATGTGTTGTAATAAAATAAACTATACGCATTGAGCTTGTCTGATGCTTTTAGCTTACGGTTTGATGAAATAAGACAAATCCATCAAGAGGGTGCCAGAGATCTAGATGACCAGAAGAAAAAAAAACTCAACCTGACCCAACTATTCTCCTCCTGCTCCTGCTGGCTTTCGCAGATTCTGCCAATACTCTCCTGAAGTTGCCGGTAATAGGCTACACGAGGAGTCGGCAACCTTTCTCAATTTATCTTACCATTTCTACCAATCTGCGTGGCAGTTTTCGTGAAACAGTTTCATTTAATTTATAATAATGTCTTCACATCTCAAAATGGTCTTGTGGTTAATCAAAATTCTATCCAAATCTAAATGAAAATAATACTAACCTAAAAAGTACCTTCTATTGCCATTGCCTACTATGTAAAAGTAGCCTACATAAAGCCAACAAATAAAAACATTACAACCTGCAGGTAGAAAATATTATGATAAAAATAAATATTCTATAAATCACATTGGCTACACATGGCCTGTCTGCAACGAACTTGAAACATTGTATCAACTATTAACTTGGGTCCAGCCTGAAGCTTGAGCTAGCGAACTTGCAACATTGTATAAAATATTCTGGGCCCTCAGAGTTTCCTGCGCACAGACACAGCTGTAGGCTATTTGCGCAAGGGCTAAGCAGTGCTTGACTTGGGCAAGGAGCTCACCGGAGCTGAGTACCAGCACCTCAAATGTTCTACTGCTTGAGCTCCTGTTCCTCTTATAGAATATTAGCTCAAAAGGTATTGTGGAGCTCCTGCACCTAAATATAAACAGTACCAGCACCCAAAATGAGTACCAGAACCTATTTCAGTCCAAGTCAAGCACTGATAAGAAGTAATCAGGTAGGCCAATTTTATGACATTTCCACTGGATCAGAGCATGACATTTTTCCCTGTCACGCTGAGTGGTAATCGAAATACAAACACATTGAGGAACTATTGTAATTCTCAATGGATGTAAAAACAGACTTCATTTGCTTGCTGTTTGTTGTGAAAAAAAACATGACTTTGAGAAGCTCCACAGGTCGTTAGTAGTGGTGCGTTAAGCCAATCAGAAATACTATCAGATCCCCAAATGGGCACATTTATATGCCTACATTTGCATCCAGGCCAGGTAGCCAATAGGCCTACTTCTATGCGTGCACATCCTTACTCAACATTGACAGGAGCGCTCAAAACAAAAAGACAATTACTAAATTGACAAAACTCGTGAATGGAATGAAATTAACCAAAACTTGTTTCTCACAAGTGTAGCATAGGTTGTGCACTCTGCAAACAATGTTTCCACTCCGACAATGAGAACGGGAAGACTGGAATAATAATATTGAATGCATTAACAGAAATTACCGTAACCAAAGTAACAAATATTGTAGATTAGAAATTATAGGAATTAATGGTAAATGTACTACTGGTAATATACAGTACCAGTCAAAAGTTTGGACACAACTACTCATTCAAGGGTTTTTCTTTATTTTTACTATTTTCTACATTGTAGAATAATAGTGAAGACATCAAAACTATGAAATAACACATGGAATCATGTAGTAACCAAGAAAGCAATTCAACCATGAAGGCCTGATTCACACAGTCTCCTCTGAACAGTTGATGTTTAGATGTGTCTGTTACTTGAACTTTGTGAAGCATTTATTTGGGCTGCAATTTCTGAGGCTGGTAACTCTAATGAAACTATCCTCTGCAGAAGAGGTAACTCTGGGTCTTCCTTTCCTGTGGTGGTCCTCATGAGAGCCAGTTTCATCATAGCGCTTGATGGTTTTTGCGACTGCACTTTAAGAAACTTTCACAGTTGTTGAAATTTTCCGGATTGAATGACCTACATGTCTTAAAGTAATGATGGACTGTCGTTTCTCTTTGCTTATTTGAGCTGTTCTTGCCATAATATTGACTTGGTCTTTTATCAAGAACAGTATGTATATATACACATACATACACACATACATATATATGTATATACACATATACATATATATACACACACACATATACATACTTTGGTGCAAAAAGTGCAAATCAATCCCAGAACAACAGCAAAGGACCTTGTGAAGATGCTGGAGGAAACAGGTACAAAAGTATCTATATCCACAGTAAAACGAGTCCTGTATCGACATAACCTGAAAGGTCGCTCAGCAAGGAAGAAGCCACTGCTCCAAAACCGCCATACAAAAGCCAGACTACGTTTTGCAACTGCACATGGGGACAAAGATCGTACTTTTTGGAGAAATGTACTCTGGTTTGATGAAACAAAAATAGAACTGTTTGGCCATAATGACCATCGTTATGTTTGGAGGAAAAAGGGGGTAGCTTGCAAGCCAAAGAACACCATCCCAACCGTGATGCACGGGGGTGGCAGCATCATGCTGTGGGGGCATTGCTGCAGGAGGGACTGGTGCACTTCACAAAATAGATGGATAGCATCATGAGGAAGGAAAATTATGTGGATATATTGAAGCAACATCTCAAGACATCAGTCTTGAGATGTCCAAATGGGGTCATTGTCCAAATGGACAATGACCCCAAGCATACTTCCAAAGTTGTGGCAAAATGACTTAAGGACAACAAAGTCAAGGTATTGGAGTGACCATCACAAAGCCCTGACCTCAATCCTATAGAACATTTGTGGGCAGAACTGAAAAAGCGTGTGCGAGCAAGGAGGCCTAAGACAGGGAATTTTTACTAGGATTAAATGTCAGGAATTGTGAAAAACTGAGTTTAGATGTATTTGGCTAAGGTGTATGTAAACTTCCGACTATATACACACACACATACATACATACATACATATATATACAGTGGGGAGAACAAGTATTTGATACACTGCTGATTTTGCAGGTTTTCCTACTTACAAAGCATGTAGAGGTCTGTAATTTTATCATAGGTACACTTCAACTGTGAGGGACGGAATCTAAAACAAAAATCCAGAAAATCACATTGTATGATTTTTAAGTAATTAATGTGCATTTTATTGCATGACATAAGTATTTGATCACCTACCAACCAGTAAGAATTCCAGCTCTCACAGACCTGTTAGTTTTTCTTTAAGAAGCCCTCCTGTTCTCCACTCATTACCTGTATTAACTGCACCTGTTTGAACTCGTTACCTGTATAAAAGACACCTGTCCACACTCTCAATCAAACAGACTCCAACCTCTCCACAATGGCCAAGACCAGAGAGCTGTGTAAGGACATCAGGGATACAATTGTATACCTGCACAAGGCTGGGATGGGCTACAGGACCATAGCCAAGCAGCTTGGTGAGAAGGCAACAACTGTTGGCGCAATTATTAGAAAATGGAAGAAGTTCAAGATGACGGTCAATCACTCTCGGTCTGGGGCTCCATGCAAGATCTCACCTCGTGGGGCATCAATGATCATGAGGAAGGTGAGGGATCAGCCCAGAACTACACGGCAGGACCTGGTCAATGACCTGAAGAGAGCTGGGACCACAGTCGCAAAGAAAACCATGTTTGGAGGAAGAAGGATGAGTACAACCCCAAGAACACCATCCCAACCGTGAAGCATGGAGGTGGAAACATCATTCTTTGGGGATGCTTTTCTGCAAAGGGGACAGGACGACTGCACCGTATTGAGGGGAGGATGGATGGGGCCATGTATCGCGAGATCTTGGCCAACAACCTCCTTCCCTCAGTAAGAGCATTGAAGATGGGTCGTGGCTGGGTCTTCCAGCATGACACCGACCCGAAACACACAGCCAGGGCAACTAAAGAGTGGCTCCGTAAGAATAATCTCAAGGTCCTGGAGTGGCCTAGCCAGTCTCCAGACCTGAACCCAATAGAAAATCTTTGGAGGGAGCTGAAAGTCCGTATTGCCCAGCGACAGCCCCAAAACCTGAAGGATCTGGAGAAGGTCTGTATGGAGGAGTGGGCCAAAATCCCTGCTGCAGTGTGTGCAAACCTGGTCAAGACCTACAGGAAACGTATGATCTCTGTAATTGCAAACAAAGGTTTCTGTACCAAATATTAAGTTCTGCTTTTCTGATGTATCAAATACTTATGTCATGCAATAAAATGCAAATTAATTACTTAAAAATCATACAATGTGTTTTTCTGGATTTTTGTTTTAGATTCCGTCTCTCACAGTTGAAGTGTACCTATGATAACAATTACAGACCTCTACATGCTTTGTAAGTAGGAAAACCTGCAAAATCGGCAGTGTATCAAATACTTGTTCTCCCCACTGTATATACACACAGGGGTGCACATAACTGGTACGCAGGTACGCAAGCGTGACAAAATCATGAATGCGTAATGCCACTTGTGTTACATTTACGTCATTTAGCAGACGCTTTTATCCAGAGCGACTTACAAATTGGTGCATTCACCTTATAGCCAGTGGGATAACCACTTTACAATGTTTTTATTTTTATTTATTTATTTATTTTTTACTACGCGCCTTTGCGTACTTGACCGATCTTCTCATCTAACCTTACACATGACATGTTGCTTGTCAACTACTGTCAGGGATGTCCAAAAAGCAACAGACATTAAGCAGCTTCTTTGGCGTTTCGCCACCTACAAAGAAACGCCAACTGGAGCCAGAGCTGAAGAAAATACTTTTTTCGGAAAAAAAACAAGCTGAATGAAGAACAGCGGCAAGCTCTGTTTAATATTTTTCTCCTCGCCTTCCATAAAGCTAAACACGCACGTCCCATGTCTTCCTATTATGAGGTTGTTCCTTTACTGAAGCGGCTAGGAGTAAATGTCGGAGGTGCATATCATTCACGTGAAGGGGGCACACGGATCATGCAGAGCATCGCTCACACCATCAGCGGGGAGTTACGAGCCAAGTTGCAGTCTGCTGAATTTTGGGGGCAGCTTTTTGATGGATCTGAGGACATCACAAAAACTGAGCAGGAAATCGTTTACATTGTGTCTGTGTCCAGCAACGGAGAGTTTACTTCTGACTTTATTGGACTGATTGAATTGGGTGCTGACCGAACCGCGCAGGCCATAACAGACGGACTTGTGAGACTTTTCCAGGACACAGGCTTGGATGACTGGACAACAAAGATGGTCGCTGTGTGCACAGACTGGGCTGCTGTCAACGTAGGTATCTACAACGGCGTTGTGCCAAAACTCAGGCAACTTGCTGCGGTTGGAGACTCCCTTGTGCACATTCTGTGCACCGCACACACACTGGAGAATTGCGTGAAATCAGCTGATCGCAACGTTCCTTACTGTGAGACATTTAATCGCTCTGTGGTCAAGCTGCTGCAGTTTTATTTACAAAAAAAACTGCTGCACTGAATAAGCTATGTGAAGAAAATGGGATCTCCTTTGTGAAACTGGGTAAGTTTCATAATATCAGATGGTCTGCATGGAGGCATGAAACACTGTTAAAAATATCAAGACTATTGCCAGCCATTAAAATGCAACTGGTTACGAGTGATAACAGTGACTTGCAGCATATCTGCACAGAGCGTTTTCAGTGCTTTCTGTCAAACATGCTTGACATTTGCAACATTTTGAAGACCACATCCATTAGGTTTCAGAAGGAAAAGCTGACCATTGGAGAATGTAAGGATGAACTCATGGTGGCCATTGGACAGTTCACACTTCTGCTTGATGGTGAAAGCCACAGGGCACACACTGTTTCCAATGCTGATGCTGACAGAGACAAGACACACTTACTCAGGGGGTTAATCAAAGAGTTTGAAATCAAATATGACTCCCTCAAGTCATGTGATCATTTCTTAGTATTTGATCCTTCAACATGGCCTCAGGAAATGCAAGACCTCCACAGTTTTGGAAACACAACCGTTTGCAGCATTCTCAAGAAATATGAGGCCACCTTGCAACTTGACAAAGATACCACTGTGACAGAATGGATGCGCTTAAAGCAGGCAGGAAAACGCCTGGGAGCCTCTTCTGTGTATGACTTGGTCCAAATAGTAAATACAAGTAACCCAGATGCTACTCCAACATCAACAAGGTGGTTAAGCTGTCTCTTACACTGCCTTTAAGCAGTGCAGCTTGTGAGAGGGGATTCTCATATCTCAACATAATAAAAACCAAGTACAGATCTCGTCTGTCACATGCTCGTCTCTCAGCCCTGATGTACATTCACCTGTCAAAGCAGACCACAGAGACATTTGACCCAAAGCCTGCTGTTGACCTGTGGATGGAGACAGCTAATCGGAGGCTCAACCAAGGACAGGGAGGTGCATCTGCAGCATCTTCATCATCTACCATGCAGGAAGCTGAAGCAGAGGACAGTGGTGGCGGCACTGAGGAGGACAGTGAGGAAGACTGCACTTATTAAGACCACGCTACATATGGGGTGAGTACCAGACACCATCTGCTGGTACTCACCTGAGTAACTCACTGAAAAGGTTATGTGCACCCCTGTGTATATATATATATATATATATATATATATATATATATATATACACATACACACACACACTGTCAAAAAAATAAAGGGAACACTAAAATAACACATCCTAGATCTGAATGAATGAAATAATCTTATTAAATACTTTTTTTCTTTACATAGTTGAATGTGCTGACAACAAAATCACACAAAAATAATCAATGGAAATCAAAATTATCAACCCATGGAGGTCTGGATTTGGAGTCACACTCAAAATTAAAGTGGAAAACCACACTACAGGCTGATCCAACTTTGATGTAATGTCCTTAAAACAAGTCAAAATGAGGCTCAGTAGTGTGTGTGGCCTCCAGGAATGCTCCTGATGAGGTGGCAGATGGTCTCCTGAGGGATCTCCTCCCAGACCTGGACTAAAGCATCCGCCAACTCCTGGACAGTCTGTGGTGCAACGTGGCGTTGGTGGATGGAGCGAGACATGATGTCCCAGATGTGCTCAATTGGATTCAGGTCTGGGGAATGGGCGGTCCATAGCATTAATGCCTTCCTCTTGCAGGAACTGCTGACACACTCCAGTCACATGAGGTCTAGCATTGTCTTGCATTAGGAGGAACCAAGGGCCAACCGCACC
Organism: Coregonus clupeaformis; assembly: GCF_020615455.1. Lineage (NCBI taxonomy): Eukaryota > Metazoa > Chordata > Actinopteri > Salmoniformes > Salmonidae > Coregonus > Coregonus clupeaformis. Next base: position 40,334,923 of record NC_059201.1, on the reverse strand, counting down.
AGCATATGGTCTCACAAGGGGTCTGAGGATCTCATCTCGGGTACCTAATGGCAGTCAGGCTACCTCTGGCGAGCACATGGAGGGCTGTGCAGCCCCCCAAAGAAATGCCACCCCACACCATGACTGACCCACCGCCAAACCGGTCATGCTGGAGGATGTTGCAGGCAGCAGAACGTTCTCCACGGCGTCTCCAGACTCTGTCACGTCTGTCACGTGCTCAGTGTGAACCTGCTTTCATCTGTGAAGAGCACAGGGCGCCAGTGGCGAATTTGCCAATCTTGGTGTTCTCTGGCAAATGCCAAACGTCCTGCACGGTGTTGGGCTGTAAGCACAACCCCCACCTGTGGACGTCGGGCCCTCATACCACCCTCATGGAGTCTGTTTCTGACCGTTTGAGCAGACACATGCACATTTGTGGCCTGCTAGAGGTCATTTTGCAGGGCTCTGGCAGTGCTCCGCCTGCTCCTCCTTGCACAAAGGCGGAGGTAGCAGTCCTGCTGCTGGGTTGTTGCCCTCCTACGGCCTCCTCCACGTCTCCTGATGTACTGGCCTGTCTCCTGGTAGCGCCTCCATGCTCTGGACACTACGCTGACAGACACAGCAAACCTTCTTGCCACAGCTCGCATTGATGTGCCATCCTGGATGAGCTGCACTACCTGAGCCACTTGTGTGGGTTGTAGACTCCGTCTCATGCTACCACTAGAGTGAAAGCACCGCCAGCCTTCAAAAGTGACCAAAACATCAGCCAGGAAGCATAGGAACTGAGAAGTGGTCTGTGGTCACCACCTGCAAAACCAGTCCTTTATTGGGGGTGTCTTGCTAATTGCCTATAATTTCCACCTGTTGTCTATTCCATTTGCACAACAGCATGTGAAATTTATTGTCAATCAGTGTTGCTTCCTAAGTGGACAGTTTGATTTCACAGAAGTGTGATTGACTTGGAGTTACATTGTGTTGTTTAAGTGTTCCCTTTATTTTTTTTGAGCAGTGTATATATATATATATATACATACACACACACACACACACACAACCAGTCAAAAGTTTGGACACATACTCATTCAAGGGTTTTTCTTTATTTTTACTATTTTTTACATTGTAGAATAATAGTGAAGACATCATAACTATGAAATAACACATATGGAATCATGTAGTAACCAAAAAAAGTGTTAAACAAATCAAAATATATTTTATATTTGAGATTCTTCAAATAGCCACCCTTTGCCTTGATGACAGCTTTGTACACTCTTGCCATTCTCTCAACCAGCTTCATGGAGGTAGTCACCTGGAATGCATTGCAATTAACAGGTGTGCCTTAAAATGTGTGGAATTTATTTCCTTCTTAATGCGTTGGAGCCAATCAGTTGTGTTATGGAAAGGTAGCGGGTGGTATACTTTAAGACATGAAGGTCAGTCAATCCTGAACATTTCAAGAACAGTGCAGTCGCAAAAATCATCAAGCGCTATGATGAAACTGGCGCTCATGAGGACCGCAACAGGAATGGAAGAACCAGAGTTCATTAGAGTTACCAGCCTCAGAAATTGCATCCCAAATAAATGCTTCACAGAGTTCAAGTAACAGACATCTCAACATCAACTGTTTAGAGGGGACTGTGTGAATCAGGCCTTCGTGGTCGAATTGCTGCAAAGAAACCACTCCTAAAGGACACCAATAAGAAGAAGAGACCTGCTTGGGCCAAGAAACACAAGCAACGGACATTAGACCGGTAGAAATTTGTCCTTTGGTCTCGAGTCTGAATTTGAGATTTTTGGTTCAAACCGCCATGTCTATTGAGGAGGAGATGTTATGGTGTGGGGGTGCTTTGCTGGTGACACTGTCTGTGATTTATTTAGAATTCAAGGCAAACTTAACCAGCAAGGCTACCACAGCATTCTGCAGCGATACGCCATCCCATCTGGTTTGGGCTTAGTTTGACTATCATTTGTTTTTCAACAGGACAATGACCCATCACACCTCCAGACTGTGTAAGGGCTATTTTACCAAGAAGGAGAGTGATGGCGTGCTGCATCAGATGACCTGGCCTCCACAATCCCCCGACCTCAACACAATTGAGATGGTTTGGGATGAGTCGGACGGCAGAGTGAAGGAAAAGCAGCCAACAAGTGCTCAGCATATGTGGGAACTCCTTCAAGACTGTTGGAAAAGCATTCCAGGTGAAGCTGGTTGAGAGAATGCCAAGAGTGTGCAAAGCTGTCATCAAGGCAAAGGGTGGCTACTTTGAAGAATCTCAAATATATTTTATTTTGTGTAACACTTCTTTGGTTACTACATGATTCCATATGTGTTATTTCATAGTTTTGATGTCTTCACTATTATTCTACAATATAAAAAATAGTAAAAATAATGAAAAACCCTTGAATGAGTAGGTGTGTCCAAACTTTTGACTGGTAGTGTATATGTTACTGCTTGACTAAAACAATCTCGGTCGACCAACAGCCTAACAACCAAACAATCGACCAGTTGACTAATTGGGGTCAGACCTACAATAGATCAGTTTCACATTCCAACAGTGTGGATTACCAGAGGGGTCATTCCATTTGATTTCAATCACTTTTTGACTGCACCCCTTTTGATTTGAATGAAACTTTCTATGCATATTTGCCAATGGTAGAATTAGTCCGAAAGTAACTTTTTGGACCTGAATGCCAAAACATTTACCAGAAAGAGTTGGTAAAAAGTGTATCCACTTTGCATACCCCACCCTACCATGAGACATCCATGTCCTCATCTCTGGGAAAAAATAAACAGTTTAGTTTGATATCATTTAAAAAGCTTACAAACAGGGTTGGCAAACTATTTGATAATTTCTTGAAAAACAATTGTTTGAATAAAAATGATTTTTTTAAACCTTTAACTTAAATTATCAAAAAAAAGCATCAAATCCAATGTTTTTCATTTTCGCATATGTTGTAGCTTAGACCCTACTTTACATCATCAGGTGGTTTGTGTTGTGCCCGCAATCGGTTGAGACACAACATGCTCTTGAATACAGGGTGGGAGTCATGTTTTGGCTAATAAATGTAATAAAATGGGAATAGAATTGAAATGTCAACTTTCAAATGGTAGCACAAAGATGGTTGGAGGTCCACACATCAGAGAATGTTGACTTGAATGGGAATATAATTTATCATGTTTTTTTACTGTCAATCCTCCATAGGAAACCTATTGAAATAATAGTGCCTTCGGAAAGTATTCAGACCCCTTGACTTTTTCCACATTTTGTTACGTTACATCCTTATTCTAAAACGGATTACAAAATATATATAATAATCTCATCCATCTACACACAATACCCCATAACGACAAAGTGAAAACAGGTTTTTAGACATTTTTGCAAATATATAAAAAATAAAAATACCTTATTTACATAAGTATTCAGACCCTTTGCTATGAGACTCGAAATTGAGCTCAGGTGCATCCTGTTTCCATTGATCATCCATGAGAGGTTTCTACAACTTGATTGGAGTCCACCTGTTGTAAATTCAATTGATTGGACATGATTTGGAAAGGCACACACCTGTCTATATAAAAGGTCCCACAGTTGATAGTGCATGTCAGAGCAAAAACCATGCCATGAGGTCGAAGGAATTGTCAGTAGACCTCCGAGACAGGATTGTGTCGAGGCACAGATCTGGGGAAGGGTACCAAAAAATGTCTGCAGCATTGAAGGTCCCCAAGAACACAGTGGCCTCCATCATTCTTAAATGGAATACGTTTGGAACCACCAAGAATCTTCCTAGATCTAGCCGTCTGGCCAAACTGAGCAATCGGGGGAGAAGGGTCTTGGTCAGGGAGGTGACCAAGAACCCGATGGTCACTCTGACAGAGCTCTAGAGTTCCTCTGTGGAGTTGGGAGAAACTTCCAGAAAGACAACCATCTCTGCAGCACTCCACCAATCAGGCCTTTATGGTAGAGTGGCCAGACGGAAGCCACTCCTCAGTAAAAGGCACATGACAGCCCGCTTCGAGTTTGCCAAAAGGCACCTAAAGGACTCTCAGACCATGAGAAACAAGATTCTCTGGTCTGATGAAACCAAGATTGAACTCTTTGGCCTGAATGCCAAGCGCCACGTCTGGAAGAAACCTGGCACCATACCTACGGTGAAGCATGGTGGTGGCAGCATCATGCTGTGGGGATGTTTTTCAGCGGCAGCGACTGTAAGACATGTCAGGATCGAGGGAAAGATGAACTGAGAAAAGTAGAGAGAGATCCTTGATGCAAACCTGCTCCAAAGCACTCAGGACCTCAGACTGGGGGCGAAGGTTCACCTTCCAACAGGACAATGACCCTAAGCACACAGCGAAAACAACGCAGGAGTGGCTTCGGGACAAGTCTCTGAATGTCCTAAATGGCCCAGCCATCGGACTTGAACCCGATCGAACATCTTTGGAGAAACTTGAAAATAGACTTGAAAATAGCTGTGCAGCAACGCTCCCCATCCAACCTGACAGAGCTTGAGAGGATGTGCAGAGAAGAATGGGAGAAACTCCCCAAATACAGGTGTGCCAAGCTTGTAGCGTCATACCCAAGAAGACTCTAGGCTGTAATCGCTGCCAATGGTGCTTAAACAAAGCTCTGAGTAAAGGGTCTGAACACTTATGTAAATGTGAGATTTCAGTTTATTTTTTATAAACTTGCAAACATTTCTAAAAACCTGTTTTTGCTTTGTCATTATGGGGTATTGTGTGTAGATTGATGAGGGAAAAAAACAATTTAATCAATTTTAGAATAAGGCTGTAACGTAACAAAATGTGGAAAAAGTGAAGGGGTCTGAATAGTTTCCCAATGCACTGTTCAGATAATAGAATAGACATTACCATTTAAGTTGACATTCGACTGTGGGTGGACCGGTGGCCATCTTTGTGGTAGTAATTAGAAGTACACATTTGTACTCAATTAAAATGTCAATGATGTACGAGCTAAATTGCGTTGGTGACCGTATTACCACCACACCTGCAGTCATGAGTCATGCCCGCCTTAAAATTCCATGTGACATGCATTTGTAGTACCCAACTCGCTAATGACCATCATAATGACCTGGTACTCAGGGCTCTATTGTCCCTCTAACCACTCTGACAATGTAAATGAAATCACAAACACTTATCATTAAAACAGTATCTTGCTTTTAAAACTCACCTCACTGTGATTGATCAATTTGAAGAAAGAAGTTAAACAATAGGTTGAAACTGAGTGGAAAGCATGGTCATTGTGGATGTTGTTTCAAAGCCTAACACAACGAAATGGGCAGCGCATTCTAAGGTGATGATTAATTAAAAACACCCATAGGCATATTAAAGTTTATGTATACACATAGGCCTATATATGAGCCCAAGCCCCAAAAAAGTTATACAATACATTGCCTACTGCATATTACGCATGGCAGAAAAACATTTTAAAAACTGATTTAAGATGTCTTTGGTACATAATTGGTCTAGCCTATACTCCAAAATTAAACAAATTATAGTAATCGTCTTCGAGTGTGGACTGTATAATTATGCATATTGGATAGACTGGTTACCTTATGCTATCCTCCAAACGTTCTATCCATTAGTCTGGGAGAGAACCTATAGGCCTAGGCGATGCTTTTAGTTCATTGATTGTGCAGGGCGGCTTACAGGGTTAGCTTAAAATTATAGTACATTTGTTTTTGAATAGCCTAGTAATAGGGCTTTTTTTTCTCTTCATAATTAATAGGCTGACATTACCTTTAGTTACAGATTATCTCACCACCGTGTATTTCCATCTCCTATCTCTCCTTCATTCCTTTCTCGAGCACACAGAGGGGCTGTCAACAGTTTAGTGAAATATGTTATGTTGTGAAAACATGTTACTATCGATGTTCCCGAACAGATTTCACTTTGTTTCCCAATGAAGCACTGGGTAGCTGCAGGAACAGGGTTGGAGAACCCATGGCATACAGCATTTGGGCGGAATATCACATGTTGCTGAGCAAGAGGTTGCATCCTCAAACAGTGGTCCAGAGTAGCCTACCCAGATTGAAAAAAACGAACCAGCGGGAAAGCAGTCTCCATTCGCTATTCGAGTGCATACTGATTACGTATTTTTTCTTCCTGCCCCTTTGATAATTGGCCATTCTAAATCTAAACTAATTTTACATATGAGTAAAGACAAGATTAAATTGAGATTAGTCTGATGGGTGAAAATATACTGAACAAAAATATAAAACGCAATATGTAAAATGTTGGTCCCATGTTTCATGAGCTGAAATAAAAGATCCCTGAAATGTTCCACACGTACAAAAAGCTTATTTCTCTCAAATTTTGTGCATCCGTGTTTGTGAGCATTTTCCTTTGCCAAGATAATCCATCCACCTGACAGTTGTGGAATATTAAGAAGCTGATTAAACAGTATGATATTTACATAGGTGCACCAATAAAAGGCCACACTAAAATGTGCAGTTTTGTCACACAACACAATGCCACAGATGTCTCAAGTTCTGAGGGAGCGTGCAATTTGCATGCTGACTGCAGGAATGTCCACCAGACCTGTTGCCAGATAATTTAATGTTAATTTCTCTACCATTAGCCGTTTTAGGGAATTTGGCAGTACGTCCAACCGGCCTCACAACCACAGACCACGCGTAACCATACCAGTCCAGCACCTTCACATTCGGCTTCTTCACCTGTGGGATCGACCAACCACCCGGACAGCTAATGAAACTGAGGAATAATTATGTCTGTAATAAAGCCCTTTTGTGGGGAAAAACAAATTCTGATTGGCTGGGCCAGGCTCCCTAGTGGGTGCACCTGGCTCCCAAGTGGTTGGGCCTCCCAGGCCCACCCATGGCTGCTCCCCTACCCAGTCATGTGAAATCCATAGATTAGGGCCTAATTTATTTATTTCAATTGACTGATTTCCTTATATGAACTGTAACTCAGTAAAATCATATATTTTTGCATGTTGTGTTTATATTTTTGTTCAGTATATGATCACTTGATGAAAGAACAGCGCAAACTTTTTTTGGGACTTTCTCAAATCATCAATAGCCTATAGTCGCATCATGCAGCCCATATACTGTATGTTTTGATTTCTAAGACATTCTAAGGTTCGTATCATTCACAAGTAAAGTTGCCAAATAACTCTAAATCTAGCATATAGGACCTGTTTCAAATGATCATTTTTACACGCTCAACATAGTCACTTCATATGTGCACTCTGGAATGGGAAAAATATCCATTCTATTTTATTCTGCTAAGTTAAATTATATTCTTCCTCCTATAAAATCATATAATATGAAATAATGGCACGGGACTTATGAGCATATCTTGTCTGCTAAATGAACTAGCCTACAGCCTATGGCAAGGTGCATAGCCAGATAACATACAGTAAGTAGGCCAACTCATATTCTGTTCTTCTGAAATACAATTTCTTCATATCATAATGTTTCTTTAGACCTGCCTAAAATAATGGATTTATTGTGATGGTGTATATTAAATTGATTTGATATACTTTTTATTTATTTATCTAGATGTTCCAAAGGTGCGCATCAGCGACTTGTATGCATGGAGGCCTGGAGATGCTAAATGTGTTTATGTTTACTAACGGTCAATTACCGTGAAACCGGCAGTCTTTTGAATGACAATAACCGGTTGACAATATGTCATGACTGCCACAGCCCTTAGTCTGAAGGGATATGTCCATTCTATGAATTCTATTTCTATGATTTAAATGACATCCACCCTGTATTCAAGAGTATGCTGTGTCTCAACCGATGTTGGGCACAACACAAACACCTCAGATGACGTAAAATAGGGTCTAATCTACAACATATGTGAAAATGAAAAACATCTGACTTTTAGATAATTGATGTTAAAGGTCAAAAAATGACGATGTTTATTTACATTTTTAAAACATTCTAGAAATGATTAAATAGTTTGACAACCCTGTTTGTAAGCTTTTCAATTATATCAAACTCAAATGTTTATATTTTCCACTGAAGAAGACATGGATGTCTCATGCTAGGGTGGGGTATACAAAATGGGTGAATTATTAGCACCTCCATCACCTAAATGTTTTGGCTTTCAGTTCCGAGAAGTAACTTTCTGACCACTTCGACCATGGGTAGAAAGTTTCAGTCAAATAAAATGGGCTGCAGTCAAAAGTGATTGAAATCAAATGGAACGACCCAGAGCTGATGAGTATAACATTGGGTAAAACAATGATTTTAAATCCAGTTATTTAATGCAGTTATTGTGTGCATCATGCACACAATTAGAATACTGTACTACATACCTCATCCGCAACTGATGGGGCAGTGATTTTCACAACTTTCTTCTCAGCATCCCTAAAAGCAAGACAAAATGTGAAGTTGAATAAACTATCCAGCGGAAAACTTTGTAAACCTAGCCTGCCCTCTATTGGTCAAAAATAATCCACTGCACGGCCAGTGAAATAATCCCCCAAAGACATCTTGCATACCGTATGACAACATAAATTGATCATAACTGACATTCATAGACCAAAAAAGGAAGATGCCGACATCAAGCTTTATCTTAACATGTTGAAAAACTGCTGAATTTTCAATGAGAATCACGATAACAATGATTAGGCTAGGCCTACTTCAATCACATAATAACCAGTCATTAGGACATTAAACATCCTATAGGTAGGTGTGAGTAACAAATAGAGTACTGACTTTTCAGGTACAGCTGCCTCTTCTACTGCCTCTTCTGCTGCCTCTTCTGCTGCCTCTTCTGCAGGTGTTTCACTGATTTCCTCCTCTTTAGGATCATCCTGTAAATATACACCAAGCACGTAAATCACAATTTTTAAATATTCTGAACAAAAAGTCAGCTTTAAACAATAATATAATTTTTGATTAAACATGTTTCACATGCTTACCTCTAACTCTCCCAAAACCTCCTCTTCGTTCACCTCATCTTCTGGAACATAAAATGTAAAATATATATTTTCCTCACATTTTCAAGACATCAAGTTGGATGTAAAAACGAGAATGTTTATCCGAGCATAGTACAGAAGATAATGTATATCCCATCTGTCAGAGTGAATAATGCTACATACATCTACCAAACCAAGGTTCAGTTATTGGAGAAATCAAGACATTTGATGACAACATCCAAGAAAGAGTAAGGTTTATATTGCAGTGGTTTTGTTAAGGTGAGTTCAGAAACAAGTCAAGAGAAAAAGTAGATCTGATGGAAAGTGTTTGTTACTGAGCAAAAAGAAGAAACCACAGACATACCGACACCTAAACATGACAACACAATCTGCTAATAGTTGGAACTGAAGTGAACTCCCCATCACATCATTCACAGGGCAGGGGAACATTATGCTTTCGTACGACAAAAAAAACACACATTTAGGCTACATTTTACAATCAGTGCTGGTAAGAAAAGAGTGAGTGTTAGTGCAAGAAAGACCATCATACCATGCTCCTCAAGGTACGCCTGCAACCGGCCAATAAGGTCACCTTTGTTGCCTTTCACGCCCAAACCCCTCACAGCACACTCCTGCTTGAGCTCAGCCAACTGAAGAAGGTAGGGTCGACAAATGTAGAAGACTGTTAGTGAAGAGTGTATGCATATAATACAGCTGTTAATTAACATTGATTACATTTATATAAAAAGGTCAACTACAAACAATGAACTAAATCAGTCATAATAACATGGCTACCACAAGTAAACAGTATTGGCACACAACAATGCAGCCATTGGCAACAGACCTTCTGCCTGACGTAGAACTCAATGCAATTCAACTTTGGGTTTCCAGGCAAGGGAGAAGGCAGTTTTCAAGAGCTAACCCCCATGTCCACCAGGTCCATATGAGTTTTGTTTTGCTGGATGTCAAGCCCGCATTTTCCATACTTGAAGCACGTGCTTCGCTTTTCAACTAGCTAAATGCTAGCTAGTTGGAGTCTGTGTGTACTTTCGTTTGTACCACCGCACAGTAAAGCAACGCACAAGTTGAAAATATTGAATGTATGCGGTACACAGAACGCACCGCAGCCTAGTGCAGCATCACCAACGTAACATTGCGGACTGCTCCATTGACAATGAATGACTTCCACCACAAAGACTTAGATGCATCTGGTGGACATGAGGCATTAAAGGCTCTGTATGGTCAATCCGAATTTATGGCGATACAGTCTCAGCAGAGGTCAGGGCCAGTGGTGGAAAACATACTCAATTGTCATACTTGAGTAAAAGTAAAGATACCTTAATAGAATATGACTCAAGTGAAAGTCACCCAGTAAAATACAACTTGAGTAAAAGTCTAAAAGTATGTGGCTTTAAATATACTTAAGTATCAAAAGTAAATGTAATTGCTAATATACACTTAAGTATCAAAAGTAAAAGTATAAATCATTTCAAATTACTTATATTAAGAAAACCAGACGGCACACATTTTTTTATTTACAGAAACATTTACATTTTAGTCATTTAGCAGACGCTCTTATCCAGAGCGACTTTACAGTTAGTGAGTGCATACATTATTTATTTTTTCATACTGGCCCCCCGTGGGAATCGAACCAACAACCCTGGCGTTGCAAGCGCCATGCTCTACCAACTGAGCTACACGGGGCCTAGCCAGTAGCACACTCCAACACTCAGACATAATTTACAAACGAAGCATCTGTGTTTATTGAGTCCTGCTAAGCATAAAAAATGTACGAGTACCTTTGGGTGTCTGGGAAAATGTATGGAGTAAAAAGTACATTACATTCTTTAGGAATGTAGTGAAGTAAAAGTTGTCCAAAATATAAATAGTAAAGTACTCCAAAAAAACGAAATAAGTAGTACTTTAAAATATTTATACTTAAGTACTTTACACCTGGCCAGGGCATTCATACTTATTGCGCTTACACCTGGCCAGGGCATTCATACTTCTTGCACTTCAGGTAACAGGGTAGAGCTGTCGTCAAGAAAGTGAGTTTGTGTTTATAGAGGACCTCCCGCCCCCACCTCCATCAACCAATCATGTCAATGTGGAGCCCTCCACATTGCTACAAAATGTGGGAGACACAAGGCATCGCCGTACGGAGAGAGAGGGATTGGAAGAAGGGGGATGGAGCATGGCGTCTTCAGCGAAAAGACGAGCAGTTGGAAAGGGAGTAAGTCCTGATGATAGTGAAGATAACAGCTCGGATGAGGGATCGGAAGACGATGGTGATTCAGGAGAGGAGGACAGCGGATCAGAAGAGGAGAGCAATGAAGAGGTCAAGGCCGAGGATAGAATAGACGCCGGAAGGGAAAGGAGGGGGAAATGGAGTCCTTAGAGAAGGCAAGAAACAGATATAGGTTTGGAGAAATGCAGTATTATCATAAGGAGACGTATACTTGGATGAATGAGGAGGAATGGAGGGAAAAAGAGGCAGAGGAGGTCTAAGAGAGAGATGGAAGATTGTGAGTTTGAGTCAGTTAAAAATGGCGGGACAAAGGGAGGAGGTTTGTTAAAGAAGAGTAGTAGGAAATGTAAGCAAAGTGAGCTGAAGACAAGAGTAGAAATGGAAGTGAATGAGGGTGATGTATCAGAGGTGGAAGGTGTGGTGAAGTACTCGGAGCCCGAGGATTGCACAGCATGTCAGGATAAAGATGAGTCTGTGACAGTAGGAGTGAAGTTTGTGGGAAAAATGGATCCTTGCCTTTTGGCTGATCCAATTGTGGTTTCAAGATGGGTGAAAAGACCGTTGGGTAAAGTGGAATCAGTGAGAGTAACCAGAAGTGGTCTAGTGATAATTGTTTGTGTTTCTGTTGGGCAGAGGGAGAAGGCGCTCAGAGTTAAACAAATGGGGGAAAGAATTGTGAATTGTTTCGCTCTAAAGAAAAGGGCGCCATTGAGAGGAGTGATTACTGGAGTAGCAGTGAATGTAAAAGTTGACCAACTGAAGGAGATGATTCCTGGTGTGTGTGATGATCGTCGTTTGGTGCGACGTAAACAGGGTGGCGAAAGTGGGGAAACAGAAGAGTCATTGTCTGTTCTTTTGAGTTTTGAAGTTGAGTCTTTGCCTGAGAAAGTGAGGTTAGGATATAAGTTATCCAGTGCGAGCATACAGTGAGGGAAAAAAGTATTTGATCCCCTGCTGATTTTGTACGTTTGCCCACTGACAAAGAAATGATCAGTCTATAATTTTAATGGTAGGTTTATTTGAACAGTGAGAGACAAAAGAACAAAAAAAAAACAGAAAAACGCATGTCAAAAATGTTATAAATTGATTTGCATTTTAATGAAGGAAATAAGTATTTGACCCCCTCTCAATCAGAAAGATTTCTGGCACCCAGGTGTCTTTTATACAGGTAACGAGCTGAGATTAGAGCACACTCTTAAAGGGAGTGCGCCTAACCTCAGATTGTTACCTGTATAAAAGACACCTCTCCACAGAAGCAATCAATCAATCAGATTCCAAACTCTCCACCATGGCCAAGACCAAAGAGCTCTCCAAGGATGTCAGGGACAAAATTGTAGACCTACACAAGGCTGGAATGGGCTACAAGACCATCGCCAAGCAGCTTGGTGAGAAGTTGACAACAGTTGGTGCGATTATTCGCAAATGGAAGAAACACAAAAGAACTGTCAATCTCCCTCGGCCTGGGGCTCGATGCAAGATCTCACCTCATGGAGTTGCAATGATCATGAGAACGGTGAGGAATCAGCCCAGAACTACACGGGAGGATCTTGTCAATGATCTCAAGGCAGCTGGGACCATAGTCACCAAGAAAACAATTGGTAACACACTATGCCGTGAAGGACTGAAATCCTGCAGCGCCCGCAAGGTACCCCTGCTCAAGAAAGCACATATACAGGCCCGTCTGAAGTTTGCCAATGAACATCTGAATGATTCAGTGGAGAACTGGGTGAAAGTGTTGTGGTCAGATGAGACCAAAATCGAGCTCTTTGGCATCAACTCAACTCGCCGTGTTTGGAGGAGGAGGAATGCTGCTATGACCCCAAGAACACCATCCCCACCGTCAAACATGGAGGTGGAAACATTATGCTTTGGGGGTGTTTTGGGGGACAGGACAACTTCACTGCATCAAAGGGACGATGGACGGCGCCATGTACCGTTAAATCTTGGGTGAGAACCTCCTTCCCTCAGCCAGGGCATTGAAAATGGGTCGTGGATGGGTATTCCAGCATGACAATGACCCAAAACACATGGCCAAGGCAACAAAGGAGTGGCTCAAGAAGAAGCACATTAAGGTCCTGGAGTGGCCTGCCAGTCCCCAGACCTTAATCTCATAGAAAATCTGTGGAGGGAGCTGAAGGTTCGAGTTGCCAAACGTCAGGCTCGAAACCTTAATGACTTGGAGAAGATCTGCAAAGAGGAATGGGCCAAAATTTCTCCTGAGATGTGTGCAAACCTGGTGGCCAACTACAATAAACGTCTGACCTCTGTGACTGCCAACAAGGGTTTTGCCACCAAGTACTAAGTCATGTTTTGCAGAGGGGTCAAATACTTATTTCTCTCATTAAAATGCAAATTAATTTATAACATTTTTGACATGCGTTTATTTTTTTTATTTTTTTGTTATTCTGTCTCTCACTGTTCAAATAAACCTACCATTAAAATTATAGACTGATCATGGCTTTGTCAGTGGGCAAACATACAAAATCAGCAGGGGATCAAATACTTTTTTCCCTCACTGTATGTGCCGAATACCTTAAGATGTTACAGGTGTCAAACTTCTGGGCATGTGGCAGCAGTGTGTAGGAGGGAGATTCCAAGGTGTGAGAAGTGTGCAGAAGGGCATGAGACAAAGGAGTGTGAAGCAGTGGGGAAAGTGGTGGTGTGTGCTAATTGTAGGGGTGGCCATGGGACTGGGGATCAGACATGTCCAGTGCGAGAGAAGCAGGTTGAGGTATCCAAGGTAAGAGTAGAGAAGAAGTTGTCATATGCTGAGGCAGTGAAGAAAGTAGAGGAAGATGGGTCAAGGGGGAGGGATCCTGAGAGGAGTGGTGTGAGTAGTAGAGATGTACCAGTACAGAGGGATAAACCAAAAAGTGATATATGGTTCAGCAAGATTGGATTTTTAGCGTTTATAGCAATGGTTATTAATTGTACTGTAGGGATGGAACGCAAATCAAAGAAAATTGAGGTGGTGGTGGCAGCTGCAGAGAGATATTTGGGTGTGCGAGACTTGACAGAAGAGTTACAGGGAGTGTTAAGTGGTGATGTCCCATCAATTCAGGTTGAGGGCATGAGGTAGGAGTGAGTGTATTTAAACAGTGGAGAAGGGTGGGGTTAATTATTAGTTGTAGTGTTGAAGGTGTGAGTGTAGTTTTAGATGGTAGGATATTTATTTGCTTTATTTTTCAAGGAAAGATAAGGTAGTTGAACTCCAGTCTAGTAGGTGGCGGTAATGCAACAAATTGGATGCCAACCGCCGTTAAACCTCATTGCAGAAGAACATACGCCGTACGAAGCTCGATTTGGCCTCCACAAGCCACCACAATTGTGTCACACCCTCCGTACGGAGCCCTCTGCTCACATTGCCAGATCAAACATAAATCGGCTATAATGCTGTAACGTTATATACCAATTGTGTATTACATCCGGACTAATCAGACTAGGTAGCTACAAGAACTAGCTAAGAACATAATTACTTTGCTAGGTGAAATGTATTTATTAGCTAAATTAATTCGTACAACTAGCTGGTAAAATGACGTGATTTCATGTGACAGTAACGAACGTGTGCATGTTAGATAACTAGCTAGTTAACTCACACTAGCAGACAGCTGTGTTAGGTAGCTAGCTTCCATTTGCTGGCAAATCACACCGAGCATTACTAACGCACAACTACATTATCAAGTGAGTTGTAAACCGTACAATACGCACATTTCAATTACTTATACCTTTTACACAAAGCCAGACTATAAAGAATTATGTCTGTATTGCATTTTTAAATAGTTCTCACCTTCAATTTCTGGAGTTCAACAACCCCAGCCATCTTCTTTGTATAGGGTAAGAGCGGAAGAAAATCATCCAATGGTAATACGTTTTAGGGAAACGTATAATAAAAACGACCGATGATTGGCTGTATGCCGCTTGTACTCGTGTGAAACCGTAGAAATGTTCAGTGGTGCTGCCATCTTCCGAAGCTTTGCTTGAAGATTTTCACTGTCTTTTTTCGTCATTCCCACAGCAACTACGTTGCATATACACTGGCAACCCATATCTTATGCTTTGCCAAAGCATTGGTCTTTTGACCAATCAGATCAGATCTTTTGCCAATTATTGTGCAAAACATCAGAATTATTCTTCCTGTGTAAACACAGCCTAACTAAGTGATTGTTAGCTACGCTAAATCAAATCTTATTTGTCACATGGGCCGAATACAACCGGTGTAGAGGACGTATCACACATCAGAAGGCTTTTGGCTAGCAACTTGTGTTTATTTTCTTTAGCGCACACCCAGTTATCCATGGTGACTCAAATGGCTGGAAAAAGATGGCGGAAGTGGATTCTGAATCCAATGGCGGTAGAATCAAGGAGAATTTGAGTATTGTCCAAAAGAATGGAAAACGGAGCAAAATAGTGTACAGTGATGAGACTGTCCCTTCGTACCTTGTATGGTTTGTTAATGAGGAGCAGATTACCAATCTTGAAGAAACCATTTGAGATATACAAACTGGTGAAGAGAGTTCTGGGTAAAGTGAAGGCTGTGAGGATCACGAGAGGCGGGCTTGTTTTGATTTTTTGTGCTTCTGCGGATCAGAAGGAACGTGCGTTGCGTCTCACCCGATTTGATAAGTTTGATGTGTCGTGTGTGTCTCTTCGGAACAGGGCAGTGCAAATAGTCTGGGTAGCCATGATTAGCTGTTCAGGAGTCTTATGGCTTGGGGGTAGAAGCTGTTAAGAAGCCTTTTACAGGGTGTACCAGTACTGAGTCAATGTGCGGGGGTACAGGTTAGTCAAGGTAATTTGTACATGTAGGTAGGGGTAAAGTGACTGTGCATGCATAATAAACAGCGAGTAGCAGCAATGTAAAAACAAAGAGGGGAGGGGAGGGGGTGTCAATGCAAATAGTTCAGGTGGCCATTTGATTAATTGTTCAGCAGTAGAAGCTGTTAAGGAGCCTTTTGGACCTAGATTTGGCGCTCCGGTACCGCTTGCAGTGTGGTAGCAGAGAGAACAGTCTATGACTTGGGTGACTGGAGTCTTTGACAATTTTTTTGGGCCTTCCTCTGACACCGCCTAGTATATAGGTCCGGGATGGCAGGAAGCTTGGCCCCAGTGATGTACTGGGCCGTACGCACTACTCTCTGTAGCGCCTTACGGTCGGATGGCAAGCAGTTGCCATACCAGGCGGTGATGCAACCGGTCAGGATGCTCTCGATGGTGCAGCTGTAGAACATTTTGAGGATCTGGGAACACATGCCAAATCTTTTCAGTCTCCTGAGTGGGAAAAGGCGTTGTCGTGCCCTCTTCACGACTTTCTTGGTGTGTTTGGACCATGATAGTTTGTTGGTGATGTGGACACCAAGAAACTTGAAACTCTCGACCCGCTCCACTACAGCCCCGTCGATGTGAATAGGGGCGTGTTTGGCCCTCATTTTCCTGTAGTCCACGATCATCACTTTGTCTTATTCACGTTGAGGGAGAGGTTGTTGTCTTGGCACCACACTGCCAGGTCTCTGGCCTCCTCCATATAGGCTGTCTCATCGTTGTCGGTGATCAGGCCTACAACCGTTGTGTCGTCAGCAAACAATGGTGTTGGAGTCGTGCTTGGCCACGCAGTCGTGGGTGAACAGGGAGTACAGGAGGGGACTAAGCAGGTACCCCTGAGGGGCCCCCGTGTTGAGGATCAGCTTGGCATATGTGTTGTTGCCTACCCTTACCACCTGGGGGCGGGCCGTCAGGAAGTCCAGGATCCAGTTGCAGAGGGAGGTGTTTAGTCCCATGGTCCTTAGTTCAGTGATGAGCTTTGAGGGCACTATGGTGTTGAACGCTGAGCTGTAGTCAATGAACATCATTCTCACATAGGTGTTCCTTTTGTCCAGGTGGGAAAGTGCAGTGTGGAGTGCGATTGAGATTGCATCATCTGTGCATCTGTTGGGGCGTTATGCGAATTGGAGTGGGTCTAGGGTTTCCGGGATGATGGTATTGATGTGAGCCATGACCAGCCTTTCAAAGCACTTCATGGCTACCGACGTGAGTGCTACGGGGCAGTAGTCATTTAGGCAGGTTACCTTCGCTTTCTTGGGCACAGGGACTATGGTGGTCTGCTTGGAAAATTTAGGTATTACAGACTCAGTCAGGGAGAGGTTGAAAATGTCAGTAAAGACTTGCCAGTTGGTCCGCGCATGCTCGGAGTACACGTCCTGGTAATCCATCTGGCCCCGCGGCCTTGTGAATGTTGACCTATTTAAAGGTCTTGCTCACATCGGCTACGGAGAGCATGATCACACAGTCGCCTGGAACAGCTGGTGCTCTCATGCATGCTTCAGTGTTGCTTGCCTCGAAGCGAGCATAAAAGGCATTTAGCCCGTCTGGTAGGCTCGCGTCACTGGGCAGCTCGCGGCTGGGTTTCCCTTTGTAGTCCGTAATAGTTTGCAAGCCCTGCCACATCCGACGAGTGTCAGAGCCAGTGTAGTAGGATTAAATCTTACTCCTGTATTGACGCTTTGCCTGTTTGATGGTTCGTCTGAGGGTATAGCAGGATTTCTTATAAGTGTCCGGATTAGTGTCCCGCTCCTTGAAAGCGGCAGATCTAGCCTTTAGCTTCGTGCAGATGTTGCCTGTAATCCATGGCTTCTAGTTGGGATATGTACGTACGGTCACTGTGGGGACGACGTCATCGATGCACTTATTGATGAAGCTGGTGACTGAGGTGGTATACTCCTCAATGCCATTGGATGAATCCCGGAACATATTCCAGTCTGTGCTAGCAAAACAGTCCTGTAGCGTAGCATCTGCATCATCTGAGCACTTCCGTATTGAGCGAGTCACTTTTAATTCCTGCTTTAGTTTTTGCTTGCAAGCAGGAATCAGGAGGATATAATTATGGTCACTATATCTACAAAAATATGTGGACACCCCTTCAAATTAGTGGATTCGGCTATTTGAGCCACATCAGTTGCTGACAAGTGTATAAAATCGAGCACAGTCATGCAATTTCCATAGACAAACATTGGCAGTAGAATGGGCTTACTGAAGGGCTCAGTGACTTTCAACATGGCACCGTCATAGGATGCCACCTTCAGTTCGTAAAATTTCTGCCCTGCTAGAGCTTCCCCAGTCAACTGTAAGTGCTGTTATTGTGAAGTGGAAACATCTAGGAGCAACAAGGCTCAGCCGGGAAGTGGTAGGCCACAGAAGCTCACAGAACAGGACCGCGGTGTGGTGAAGTGCATAAAAATAATCTGTCCTCGGTTGCAACACTCACTAGCGAGTTCCAAACTGCCTCTGGAAGCAACGTCAGCACAAGAACTGTTCGTCAGGAGCTTCATGAAATGGGTTTCTATGGCCGAGCAGCCGCACACAGTTCGTTGCCATTACACTCTGGAGCAGTGGAAACGTATTCTCTGGAGTGATTAATCACGCTTTACCATCTGGCAGTCTGACGGGAGAATCTCGGTTTGACGGATGGCAGGAGAATGCTACCTGCCCAGAAATGGTTTGTCGAGATTGGTGTGGAAGAACTCGACTGGCCTGCACAGAGCCCTGACCTCAACCCCATCGAACACCTTTGGGATGAATTGGAACGCCGACTGCGAGTCAGGCCTAATCGCCCAACATCAGTGCCCGACCTCACTAATGCTCTTGTGGCTGAATGGAAGCAAGTCTGCGCAGCAATGTTCTAACATCTAGTGGAAAGCCTTCCCAGAAGAGTGGAGGCTGTTATAGTAGCAAAGGGGGGACCAACTCCAAATTAATGCCCATGATTTTGGAATAAGACGTTTGACGAGCAGCTGTCCACATACTTTTGGTAATGTAGTGTATAATGATGCTGCATTCATAACCAAGTGGGAAAGTTATAAGTTGTGAAGTCGTAAATACCAGTTGGACGCATTCACATGCTTTTAACTCCTTGAGAAACACTGATTGGCTAATGGATAGCCTCTGCCGAGTCCCCAACAAACGGATGTTCCGGTTTTCAGGGGAAATGGAAAGAGAGCCTGTGACACGACTTCCGCTTTTGGACATTAGCGAGGCGACACTCCATCTTAACTTCTCCACATTTACTGGATTGGTTCAACAGTGCAGAAGAGAACTTCCCCCAACTGTTTTTTTCCTTCTCGTCAAGACCAGTATGTAGGATATATAGTTACAGGAGTTTATTTTATGCCTGCTACGTTAGGTTAGCGAATGGCCAACAAGCTGCGTTTATGGTTGAAATGCTTATTTAAAGTGATTCTAAAATCCCCTTTGGATTTTTTTTGGGGAAAAACAATTGGAACCATTTCCCTGTTTGACCGCTAGGTTTTATGGGTATTATGACTCATACTGTGGTATTCTATGGTCCCACCTGATCTTGCCTCCTCCCACCTGACTTCTATATTTGAGGACACACATTTCCATTGTTAGAGCGGTCACTCGACTATCTTCTCAATATAATAGAACATCTTTGATCCAGCCCAAAATCTAATTTAGGCCCAATCCCACCCTATGCATTTGTGGAGATCTGAGTGGATTCGACAGATGTAAGCAATATGATAATCATAACCTTGCCTTCTGTAGGATACATGGAAGTTTCGCCATATTGCTTATACCAATCAAATCCTCTCACAAGTGCATAGGGTTAAGGGGTCGATTTGTGATTGGGCCTTATGCTTCGTTCATAACTAAGTGGGAGGTGGGAGTTTACCAGTTGGATGCATTCACATGGGTTAAAGAAAATCCCATGACTGAGGAGTCCAAGTTAACCTCCCCTTTCATGTAAGAAAGCCATGACCACCATGCTTTTAGGGAAAGGGGATAATAAATAAATAAATAAATGTATTAAACTGCGAATTTGACCAACTGAGAAGCTCAGTTCTTTTTAAAAGGACATTCTACTTCAAAATTAATGAAAATAAAATGTTGACACCATCTAAAACATAAATTCCACCTCCAGAAATGGGCCCAATAACATATTGGTAAAATTATTTTAACATATTGTACCATGCATATAGCCTACGCATAGTCTATATTATCAGGTGTAAGCATTATGACTTGTATCCCAACTGATGAAGCATAGTGGCTATAAAATGTACATAGGCTGAAGCATGCGTTTTGTTCATCTGCATTTACATTTAAGTAATTTAGCTATTCTACTATGGGGTTGTCTGATTTTGTTTTAATAACAATATTACATGGCAAAAAAAGTACCACTGGAAAGTTACATCCTGCTGTGAAAAAGTATTTGCCCCATTTCTGATTTTCTCTATTTTTGATACTGAATGTTGTCAGATCGTCAACCAAAACCTAATAATTAGATAAAGGGACCCTGAGTTTACAAATAACAAAACTGTATGTTTATTATTTATTTTTTTAAAGTTATACAACACCCAAAAGTAATTGCCCCCTTGCACTCAATAACTGGTTGTGCCACCTTTAGCTGCAACCAAATGCTTCCTGTAGTTGTTAATCAGTCTCTCACATAATTGTGGAGGAATTATGGCCCACTCTTGCATGCAAAACTGCTTTAACTCAGTGACATTTGTGGGTTTTTCAAGCATGAACGGCTCGTTTCAAGACCTGCCACAACATCTCAATTGGGATTAGGTCTGGACTTTTTCACAGCACTGTAGGCTTTGAATTACTTTGCCAGCAGCTACAATAGGCTACAAACCACTGAGTTCAGCGCTGCTGTGGTGCGCATTATACATTTACGTCATTTAGCAGACGCTCTTATCCAGAGCGACTAATATAGACTATTTAATTCCCTTCATCTGAACATCGGAGTGTCATCAACATCATGCATGTCAGTTCAGTGCACACAGCGTAAAATAAAAATATTTGGTTATATATTTTGTAGAACAGACATGCTTCTGTCCGTATTAGGCTGTCATATCCAAACCAGCCCCACAACAAGCTGCATAAAACAAACTAAAAGTAAAGCTATCATGCTTGTAAAGAAATTAGTGTTCAAAAGCCATATTAATAGATTACTTTTTATAAATGTTTTGTTGCATTTAACTGCAGAAAATGCTGTTACCGAGGTCATTTCCTTAGTAGGTGAGGTCAGTGGTCAGCATGTGGGAGAATTTATAGGAGTTTCCCACTCATATCCAAGTGGGAAGTTGAAATTTACCACATAGGACTGGGAACAATCCAATTGAATGGCCCTCCAACTGGTAATTGCTAGTGGAAAACTCTTCTATCATGAGCTCCCACTTCTCCCACATGCTGACCTCTGACGTGACCTACTATGGAAATTACCTCTAACTGCATTTTCGGCAGTTAAATGCAACAAAACATTATAAAAAGCAACTATGTTTTTTAAACTAATTTGTTTACAAGCATGATAGATGTACTTTTAGTTTATGGTTTAGGCAGCTTGTTGGCCATTAGCCAAATCAGCGTTGCTCAACAAGTTCAAAGCACGTGAATGCATCCAACTGGTATTTACGACTTTACAACTGGTAAATTCCCACCTCCCACTTGGTTACGAATGCAGCATTATTCAGATTTCCTATGTCAAGCCTAGATTAAAAATATGCTAAATAGGATTTACTGCCAGTGAGGTTATAACACAGGCCAAATGAGTAATATTCAAATATTTTCACACAATATAAACCTCAAATGAATTTAATAAACTATCATAAATTATGCAATGAACGAATAAAGAGCTTGCATCTGCTAAATGACTAAAATGTAAATGTACATCCCCCCTCCCACAAACCAAGTTAACCCTTTCAACACACATAAAATGCTGTAATAATTGTAGAGTTCATTCTCCATGACAAAACAGGCACTCATAGCTGTAGAGAAAAAAACTCACAGGACATCTAATTTATTAAAATGCTGGTTTTGGCTGCTAGAATGATTTTTGGAAAGGCACCCATATTTCACTGTGATCTCTCCCATCTCCTGGACTGTAGTATTCAGGTGTGGATAAGAGCTGGGGCAGTCCTTCTGCTCAGGGATCTCTCATGGAAAGACCCTGGGCTATGTATTGTTCCTGTCAGTCTGCATGTCTCACAGTCGTAGGTGTGGCATTGGCATGGTGACATCACGGAAAAACCGATGGACGAGGGCATTTTTGGCAGATATCCTCTTGTTTGGGTCATAGCTCAGCATTTGCTGGAAAAATAAGAAAGAACAAATACGTCATAAAAGGGACATATCGATTACATGTGTCATAGGCCTATGTGAAAGCAAAGTGTAGCTCTGAGCACTAATTTCAATTAATTCTATTTTATTAACCCTATTAATAAAGAGGAGAAAACTACCGTAAACTCTGCCAGAGAGAACTCTTCTGGTTTCATACTTTAGGCACCTTACAGCCGTAAGGACTTAATGAGGATTTTGATATGAGGGTCATGTTGTAATTCCTATTGTCATCCTCTGAGCCACACACACACACCCTCCCTGGTATTAGGGTGTCCTGTATTCATGACGGCCCTAGTGGCCCGATACTTCCCCGACAGGTTACCTTAACCTTTATCTAGTTGTTTTCTAAATTTCCCCTGGTTCTACATATGTATATAGTGTTGTATGTTTTCCTTTTCTTTCACAGTTTTTCAGCTTTATTGCTCTCTTTGAGAGTATGGGTTCCTTATACTAACACCACATTCCCTGTGTACATATGTTTTGTTCTAGTAGAAATACATCTATAACATATTCTGTTCTATCATGACTTTCTATGTGATGACATCTAGTGGCCCTTTTGGGTACTTTCGATTACCACAGGTATCTGCAATTACCTCTGGCTCGCTGTGTGGCCTTATCTGTCCCACTGTTGTTTGTGGAGATATGCTCTGATGAAGGTCGACTGACCGAAAGCTCAGCTATAATTAGAATACATTTACATCTGACTGGAAGTGCGCGGATACTTTTTCCTGTTTTGCCTTTTGCCTCCAGTATCTTTACAAATCAGCTTTGGATGTGCAGTAGATTCTGCCCATTATTAACCTTATTGGTACCAGCCTAATACCAAAACATAATTAAAGTGGTCAATGTTGTTAGAGTTCTCACCCTGAGCAGCTCTCTTCCGTTATCATCCAGAGGGGGCACCACTTTGGACAGCTCCTGCCGGGCCCACTTGGGGAAGGATGGCTTGTAGTCTGGCATGGAAGTGACCCCTGGCCAGGCCGCCTCGTCCGGTGTGCCCAGGGTACGGAAGATCCGGAACAGCTGATCGATCTCTGAGTCGCCTGGAAACAAGGCCCTCCTGGTGATCTGAAGGAACAATTGGAAGGTTTGGACATAAAGTGAGATCTTGCTTTATAAATGTTAAAGCTACAAAATAGTATAGCCAGAGAATACATTTACCATTTCAGCAAAGATGCAGCCCAAACTCCAGATGTCAACCGGTGTGGAGTAGTATTTGCAACCCAAGAGAATTTCTGGAGCTCTGTACCATAGAGTTACCACCTGAGACATGCTAAAACGTTAGCTTCCCCATCATGGGTTCAGAAATAATTTGAGATACTTACAGCAGCATAACACAAGTGAAACACTAAAGACTCATGTTGCTAGCCATTGGCCAACTAAAAAACACACAGCAAAATACAGTGTGGTATATGTATTCTGTATGGTGGGTGTATGCTTCACCTCATGAGTGTAGGTGCGGACAGGCACCCCAAAGGCCCTAGCCAGGCCGAAGTCAGCCAGCTTGATCTCCCCCTGGGCGTTGATGAGCAGGTTCTGGGGCTTCAGGTCCCGATGGAGAACCCTGTGGGAGTGACAGAAGGCCAGGCCCTGCAGCAGCTGGAACAGGTAACTCTGCACACACACAAAACATACACACCTAATTAGCTTAAGAGAGAGGCACACAGTCAGACAACCTCGTAGGTTTCCATATTGTTATTTAATGTGACAAAATATATGAAGCACTGGCATACAAAATCTACAAAAAAAGTAATGCTACGACCTGGTAATAAACAAAACCACAACAACATTACACATACATAAACAATGTTTTAGTTTGGAAATATTCAAACAATTCCCATTCATACAGATGAAGTCGGAAGTTTACATACACAGGTTGGAGTCATTAAAACTCGTTTTTCAACCACTCCACAAATTTCTTGTTAACAAACTATAGTTTTGGCAAGTCGGTTAGGACATCTACTTTGTGCATGACACAAGTAATTTTTCCAACAATTGTTTACAGACAGATTATTTCACTGTATCACAATTCCAGTGGGTCAGAAGTTACATACACTAAGTTGACTGTGCCTTTAAACAGCTTGGAAAAGTCCAGAAAATGATGTCATGGCTTTAGAAGCTTCTGATAGGCTAATTGACATCTTTTGAGTCAATTGGAGGTGTACCTGTGGATGTATTTCAATGCCTACCTTCAAACTCAGTGCCTCTTTGCTTGACATCATGGGAAAATCAAAAGAAATCAGCCAAGACCTCAGAAAAAATTTTGTAGACCTCCACAAGTCTGATTCATCCTTGGGAGCAATTTCCAAACGCCTGAAGGTACCACGTTCATCTGTACAACAGTACGCAAGTATAAACACCATGGGACCACACAGCCGTCATACCGCTCAGGAAGGAGATGCGTTCTGTCTCCTAGAGATGAACGTACCTTGGTGCGAAAAGTGCAAATCAATCCCAGAACAACAGCAAAGGACCTTGTGAAGATGCTGGAGGAAAGAGGTACAAAAGTATCTATATCCACAGTAAAATGAGTCCTATATCGACATAACCTGAAAAGCCGCTCAGCAAGGAAGAAGCCACTGCTCCAAAACCGCCATAAAAAAGCCAGAGTACAGTTTGCAACTGCACATCTCCAATACTTTTTGGAGAAATGTCCTCTGGTCTGATGAAACATAAATAGAACTGTTTGGCCATAATGACCATCGTTATGTTTGGAGGAAAAAGGGGGTCCCTTGCAAGCCGAAGAACACCATCCCAACTGTGAAGCACAGGGGTGGCAGCATCATGCTGTGGGGGTGCTTTGCTGCAGGGGGGACTGGTGCACTTCACAAAATAGATGGCATCATGAGGAAGGAAAAGTATGTGGATATATTGAAGCAACATCTCAAGACATCAGTCAGGAAGTTAAAGCTTGGTTGCAAATGGGTCTTCCAAATGGACAATGACCCATACTTCCAAAGTTGTGGCAAAATGGCTTAAGGACAAAGTCAAGGTATTGGAGTGGCCATCACAAAGCCCTGACCTCAATCCTATAGAAAAGTTGTGGGCAGAACTGAAAAAGCGTGTGCGAGCAAGGAGGCCTACAAACCTGACTCAGTTACACCAGCTCTGTCAGGAGGAATTGGCCATAATTCACCCAATTTATTGTGGGAAGCTTTTGGAAGGCTACCCGAAACGTTTGACCCAAGTTAAACAATTGAAAGGCAATGCTACCAAATACTAATTGAGTGTATGTATACTTCTGACCCACTGGGAATGTGATGAAAGAAATCAAAGCTGAAATAAATCATTCTCTCTACTATTATTCTGACATTTCACATTCTTAAAATAGAGTGGTGATCCTAACTGACCTAAGACAGGGAATGTTTACTAGGATTAAATGTCAGGAATTGTGAAAAACTGAGTTTAAATGTATTTGGCTAAGGTGTATGTAAATTTCCGACTTCAACTGTATACTTTTCACTTGGCTCTTTCACCTTGATAACATTGCAAAGCAGTTGTTAGATGATATGCCAACCTGACAAAGACCCAAATGGGATGGAGACATTGTTTTGTGCGTTTCCTAAATCACAATGGGGGCATATCACTCCTTTTATAAGCCTTTTTTATTTTTCTTCAACTGAACAAGTTGGATGTGCGTACCTTGACAAGTGGCAGAGGGATACCAGAGACCGAGGAGGAGTCCATGAACTTCTTAAGGTCCTGATGAAGGAACTCAAAAACCAGGTACAGTTTGTTCTCCGTGTGGATGACATCACAGAGCCTGTCAGGGTGAAAGTACATAGAGATGTCAATGTAAGCACAATTTAACAGAGACAGTTGGTGTTTAACATAAGTAGCTTAATTGTACATACTTGACAATATTTGGGTGGCTGAGCTCTTTGAGGAGCGATATCTCTCGGATGGCAGTGCTTGGTACTCCCTCTGTTTCCCTAAAAGAAGGCATATAGCTACGACATTAGTCACACAATATCATCCCTTTACTCACACAGACACTAGCTAGGTTTCCATCCAATTGGCGACAGGTTTATGCGAATATTCTACAATCCACATGAAAACATTTTCCCACCAGTGTTGTTTCCATCAAATTGACTTCTTGCAGATAAAAGGATGTGCATGATGACGTAGTGCACATAAAAATACTTATTGCTGTTACCGAATAAAAAATACAAGTTAAATGGGTTTCCATCGCATTTAACTCTACTGATGGTTTTCTCACAGAAATGTAGCGTTATATAGTCTGGTATTGGCACTTGCGCTTTAGCAAACAGTGCTATCTGCACGCTGTTGGCTAGAGCGCACATATAGCCTACATTATGAGATTATTATCATCATCATGGACAAAAGAGCGTGATTATTTTTATTTGTCAAATGGCATCGATTATCATGTCACCAGAATAAGACCCTTAATATTTATTGGAAAGGTGCATCAAGCTCATCACCTTGCACTTTCACCACCATGTGAAGTTCATCATCATTTATTTAATCTGTAGCCTCAAACTGCATGCTTTCCCGACAAGTCGTAGTGGGAGGACCACACAACATGTCATTCGTGACTCCCAAGTTTACTTCAATATAACCATCATATCAATATTTGCGCATAAAGGCATTTCCAACGTCATTTCTCGCATAATATATTTTAGACATAAAAAGAACCCACCATTTCAAACGTACAATCTGTCGGCATTTAAATAAATGGTACGAACTTCCTGTTTCCATCACAGCTGTCGTGATTTTTTTTCTATATGGTATGACTTTACTCGCATATAAACTGAATGGAAACAAGATTACTAGCTAGTTTATTATATCAATATTTGCGTTTCCACCACCATTTTTCACATAATTAATTTTACAGAAACAAAAAGATACCATGTCGAACGAACAAATTGTCTGTTGGCATAAAATTGTACCGGCATTTCATGTTTTCATCAGCACGGTCGTGACTTTTTTCATGCGTCAGGTAATTCATCCGCATTAAATGGTTGGATGGAAACGTGGTTATTGACAGCAATATGAATTCGCATGGGGCCCATCCACGAAAAGCGCAGGAGCTGTGTATCAAGAGAGAGCTGAAGGTTTTCCGCCGTGACGGGAGTAGAACAGAGTTGAGTTTGGGTGTCATTTTTCTGTGTGTGGCCACTGCTCATGCTCTCAAAATGTTGGCGCCCGGAGAAGACACACTTACGAGGTGAGCAGGACGATTATGAGACGTCGGGATGCCACCAGGCCGCAAGCAAAGTCGGAAGAAGAGGAATATTGGGACAGGGACACAGAAACGTGGATTTCTTAGGAGGAATGGAAGGGTGGGGAAATACGAAGAAGAGGTTGAAGAGAATGAGGAAAGCAGAGGTTGGATTTGAATTTGAGGAAGATGGTGATAAAAATGGAGATGGAGTGGCGTCAAGTGCAGACAGAGTGAGCCATGCGCCAGACCGAGTTCTTTGGGTGAAATGGAACTGAATGAGGGCAAGTTAAGTGAAGTGGAAGATGTGGTGAAGAGCTTGAAACCCGAGCCTGGCATCAATGGACATGATAAAGAATAATCTGGTCCAGTAGGAGTGACATTTTTGGAGATAGTGGATCCTTGCCTTTTGGCAGATCCATTTGTGGTTTCAGGGTGGGTGGGAAAGGAGTTGGGTGCAGTTGAATCAGTGAAGGTAACCTGTAGTGAATATTTGTTTGTGTTTCTTCTGACTAGAGGGAGCGGGCGCTCTGTGTCACGCAACTAGGGTCAAGATCAGTTTCTTGCTTTGCTCTTAGGAACAGGGCACCATTGAAAGGAGTGATTTCTGGGGTAGCGTTAAGTGTGTAGGTAGAGTAATTGCAGTTGAAGCTTTGTGGTGTTTATGATGCTCGCCGTTGGGTGCGACGCAGAGCCGGTGGAGTCACTGTGTCCTTTTGAGTTAGTCTTGTTAGGATATATCAGTTATTTTTGCTAATTTATGAAAAATAAAAACGGAAATATCACATTTACTTAAGTATTCAGACCCTTTATTCAGTATTTTGTTGAAGCACCTTTGGCAAGAATTACAGCCTCGAGTCTTCTTGGGTATGACGATACAAGATTGGCACACCTGTATTTGCGGAGTTTCTCCCATTCTTCTCTGCAGATCCTCTCAAGCTCTGTCAGGTTGGATGGGGAGCGTTGCTGCACAGCTATTTTCAGGTCTCTCCAGAGATGTTAGATCGGGTTCAAGTCCGGGCTCTGGCTGGGCCACTCAAAGACATGCAGAGACTTGTCCCGAAGCCACTCCTGCGTTGTCTTGGCTGTGTGCTCACGGTCATT